>NC_139488.1:5371643-5678228 GCF_008360975.1 Lichenostomus cassidix | reverse complement strand
TAAGAGAAAATACCACCTAAGGTTTATACATGCCTAAAAGCCAGAAGTTCACTCCACCTCCTGGCCAAAGGGGAGAAGAAAAGGTTTTGGTCGATTTGATACTTTTCACTTTTGTGTTAGAAAATTAGGAGAAAACGAAGCACTGGTTTACAGCTGTGTCAAGATACAGTTGGGCAAACACTTCTGAAGTTGACAGTGTGAGAAACAGAAAAGGCATGAGAAAGCATTTTTACTGACCTATTTGCTGTCTACCTATGCAGGCAAGCATTCAGTAGCAGCCAACCCTGCCACAAGGATAGCCAAACTCCAGTGCCTGACATCCAGAATCTGTACACGAGCTGGTGGAAAATACCTGAAAATGCCTGGCCACTACCACCAAGGACATTTCCAAGGAGACTCCTAGAGCAGCACCAGGACTGTGGCTGTGCTCTGAGTGGCTCTGATGCCAGCAGCACCCACAATCATCAGCTCCCTCACCCAGCCCTGCCCATGATCATTAACTACATCCTGAGAGATGCAGGGAAAATGAGCTGCATCCGCAAAACAGTCAAAGCTTCCTCAAAAAATCACACTTAAGCTCAAAAGCTGGCATAAATGATACATTTCAACTCACCCTTAGTCACACTGTTCCATTTCCTGCCCTGTTTTTCTGCAACTGAACGCTGTCAAAAGTCCCTGAAATTGAGCAAAAATGCAGGGATCTTGTCATGCTGTCAGCGAATGAAACTGGGCTTTATATACATTTTCAATATACACTGACAAAGGCTCAGGGCTGGACTAGGGCCTGAGATCTGAGTGAAGTCTGAGGGACTATTTCTGCCAATCTGTCACACTCTGCAGGGCTCAGACCAGCTATCAGAGCAGGAGAGGCTAAACCACAAACCCTCTGTGAGCAGAGCTAATCCACTCGTGTCGGCTTTCCCCAGCAACAGGGACATTGCCAAATCCATCAGGTCTGCTCTGAAACTCTAAATATTCCATGTACCTTACTGACCATTTCTATTAGAGAAGTGCCTATAGGTTCCTTTTGCTCTATGGACTCTGGACAGAGTATAAAGGACAGTTTGAGAGTCCCCACAAGCTGAAGCAACCAACCTTTTTACAGGGGAAATCAAAGCCACTAACAAAAGCATGAGGCCCAAAAGAAATTAGTGCAATGATTAAAACTAAAATCAAGGCCTCCTAATGTCATGTACTCTGAAAAACACCTGCACTTTTAGGTTTCCATAAAGCTACAGATCCAAAGATCTTTATTTTTCAGTCTTCGCAAAGAAGTTGCTAAAATATCTGTGAACTGCTCAGCAGTTACAGCAGCATGACCTTGAGCCTCAAGGATCCTCTGAGAGAACTAAAGACTACAAGGGAGAAAGAATGGCTCAACACACTAGACACAAATGCATACTGAGGAGATGCCAGCATTAGTGGTGAGCTCAAGGCATTTGGTAAAAGAAAATAATTTCTCGCACACAAATGCTTCATATCCTTGCATTATTCAGTCCTTTCTTGGCCCTAAGCCACACCTGCCCAGCCAAAAGTTTTCTCTTTTTAGTCAAAATGAAATCCAGTTGCCTTGAAGAAACAAACAGCAGACAAATGCCCCACACCATGGAAACTGGTGGATGCACAACAGGCTTCCCAGCAGGAATCATCAGTGGAATGTATGCAAAATTAGCATTTCTGAACCTTGTAATAAGTTTTGTTTTAAAGCAAGAGTATCTGCAATCAGGCTGATACAGGAATCACATGAACAGGACTCTAGCTTAGCTACAGTTAGTAGTAAACCAACACAATTTTATATCAACACAATATGGCTATTTATAAAAGAAACAAAAACCTGACAGGCTGGATGCAGAGCTTAGCACAGCCTACTCAAAAAAATGATCCTAAGTAGCAGTGAGTGGACAAAAATATATGTATTCCCAAAGCTTAAAGGTCTTTGGTGCTTAGACTTTGTTCTTCAGCAAAGCAGAGCACAGCCAAGCTGCTGCAGCACAGGCTGATTTCATCTGGGCTTGAGATTCAAGTGAGGATCCCACATTAATGAGCATTATCCCCACAGTGGAGCCTGTTTTTCTTTTCCATTAGACCCTAAATTATTGAAATACACATAAACTCATGAGTTCTTTGCTTCTCTGCTAATTTAGGCTGCCGTGGGTTTGCCATTTCGTGTATTACATGTGCATTAACACACCCATGCTGGGCATGGCAGCTCCCCCACCAACACTCAGCACTGACAGCTCTGCCAGAACAATATTCCTGTGCCATTTTAAAACACATGCATCCAGCACAGGTCTGTCAAACAAAAAACTGCATGCTAACATGTTGCTTCTTAAAACTGTGCTAACAATTACAAGGCATTCACCTATTTATTGTTTTTCCACATTTATTACATGGATTCTGGGCATCCAGTGAAAAAGTAACTATTTCCACAAATGGAATTCCATCATATGGTCAAATACTTCATGAAGATTAAATGAGATTAAAATATTTGAACTACTCCAGACAAGCAATTTATTTCCTGCAAACAGGGTGGTAGGGCACTCAGCAGAGGATGCTCACGTTTTGTGTCAAGCTGCTGCCAGGAGGTGTTAAATGAAGACAAAGCACTTCGGGTTTTTGTTCCAATTTCATCCACAACCACGCAAACGAAGCTTTTATAGATGTATACTTAAAGCATCATTTTATCAAAGTTTTTGGCACGTTTTTTGATCCCTTTGCATTTAAAATTTCACAAGCAGAAGTTTAAAATGATTATACGTTTAAATACACACATACACATGTGTACAAACCAAGTAGATGGCAACTTCATTAATCATCATTAACCTTGTTTCCATAAGGAGCTTTTCAAACAACTCGATCTACAGGAGCACATTAAATCAAGTAATGACCATGGCCCGGCGCTGACGGCAGCAGAGCTCAGCCAGATCCCATAATATGAGTCAGCAATTGTTCTGTGATATCTTTAATTTGCTACAAGCTAAATCCTCTTAAGAGCACCCGCTGCAATCCAAAAGGTCAGACAGGAAAGTGGCAGAAAATCAATACTGACAGCTTCTGTCACCCTCCACAATCTATAGAGCTCTTTCTAAGCCAAATTGCTTCTTTCTAATCTTTCTAATATTTGGCTGCTCCAGTCTTTCTTATGTAACATTAAAAAAAAACATATATAGGGAAAGGGAAAAAAATAAAAAAGAAGAAAGAATTACTTTCCCAAGAAGAAAGTTGTAATTTTAGTGTCAAAAATCAGAACAAAGCTGGTTCCTGGCTGGGGTTTGTGCAGATACTGCTGTGATCAAAAGTGCATTTTCATATAGACTGCCCAAAGCCACAACAAAATGACTGACTGCAGTTCTGTATCAGCCCAAAATTTGAGAACCAGACTAATACCAGTTGGGCCCATTTGCTTTTCCTACAGCTCTTTAGAAAGTAGAGTTCCTCTATTTACAGGCTTATAAGGGTTGTTATCAAAAGACAGTGAAATAAAAATGCCAGAAAGCTTTAGACAGATCAAGCTTTAAAAATGGTTTTCTTGCCTACTGTATTTCTAATTATGAGTAAATACCAGCACTAATAATCAATACATGCAACCTAGAGAAAAACATTAATTTTTCAAGGGAAGGATTTTAATACAAAGGAAAGAAAAGGTCATTCTGAGCTAAACCAGATTAAAATTAAAATAAATTAGTTATCCCTATAATGTTGATACGAAAATTTAACAGGTGCTGCAGCTGTTGGCAATCTTCTCTTTTAAAAAATGCCTTAACAATAACAGTAGAAAAATACAGATTTTAGCAGGCAGGGGATGACAATTTGTGTCCTCAAAAAGAAGGCTTGAAAACACATAGAAAAGAATCAATGCTCAGCAGTATCCGGCTTTTATCTGGAGTCTTTCCTTGAGAATGTGAGACACAGCTGTTGATTATAATAATTTTTTCTGCATCCTGAATTGGTGAGGTTTTTCAAACATTTTTTTCATGACTGTGTTCCCACCACCTTAAAATTGGGCTTTCCAGCTCAATTATCACGAGTGAGCAAGCGATGCAAACAGAGAAGCTGCGATGGTGGTCATCGCTTTGGGTTTTTAAAACAATTCTGCCCAATCTTTTCAAGCAAGCTGCTCAAATATTGATTTTTGTCTTTATTAAAAAGAAAACCTTTCTTTGGCCAGCTCAGTCCAATCTATCTGCATGGAAATATAAACCTACAGGCATGGCTGATATGAAGAGCAAGCCCAACATCTCATCCCACAGCCAGGGATGCTCCAGCCAAGCAAACACCCCCAGGTCACTCCAGGTGTATATAGAATTACTGCTGTGAAAAACAGCAACTGAGAAAGTGGCAGGAAAAAGCAAAAGTTTTCACTCCTTCTTCTCTCTGGGGCCCAAGTGTCCGACCTCTGCTTTAAGTGGCAATTCAGCCACTGAACACACAATTTTTAATGTTCATCTTGCACACTTAATTTTAAAGGCAGTGAGAATAGAACAATTTAACAGAAATTCACTGACCTTTTAAAAAGCTTTCCTACACCGTTCTCTCTCATAAACTGGTAAGATATTTACTAGTATGAAGGTTTTACTTCTTCCATTAACAAATACTTTTTCCTCTGCCTATCTGATTCTAATCATAGTATTCTTTATGTCATACAAATAATTGTGAAATAAAGCATTTTTAAACAGCGTTTAAAAGTAATAGAGACACAAAGAGAAGTAGTAGACAAAACAGTTTGACAGTATGCAAATAAAAATGCAAATTCTTAGTATTTAAATATCTGCTTGCATAACCTCAGAGTTCTGTGGCACTTGGTTCAGTCTTTATTTTGGGCCGCTGACCACTTCAGAAGGACAGGCAGTAAAGTTCTTGAAAAAAGACATAAATAACACTTCTGTCCTACAAAACAGGGCATTTCCCTCCTCACGTTTAAGTTTTCTTATATTGAGAAGGCTCTGTTGCAGGTTTTCAATTATTTTGATTAAAATAATATTTATTATGATTTATTATTATGTTTTGGATTGGGTTCCTATCTCTGGAACATTAAAATAATTTTTCAAAGAAAATCTCTGATTATATAATGATTACAAAATGTTAGACTTTCAAGTCTTGCTCCTTCCCCAAAAGTGACACACACATACATGATTTTATACATGCAGATACACATTTGTACTTCCAGTTTTGCATTTCAGCATTTCAACACCAGGTTGAGTTTGGGGGAAGAACTTTTGCACAGAGGATCATGGCAAACACGTTGGCATTTATTAATGTCAGAAGAGGCCTGACAGCTTTCCTGCAGTTGAAAAATTCAGGAGCATCCCACCAGCTCTGCTGCTGGCACAGGAGCACCAGAAGGCAAAGCCATGCTGCTGTTCTTATTTCCTCCAGCCAGAGGGGAGTAGCTCTTAATCTACTGCTGAAGGTATTGACTTTCCTCGAGCAGAAAGGTGACACCAGTATCATCAGTGGGCAAGATCAATGGCAAGGCAAAGGAGTCAAACAATCCCACCTAAATACAAGAAGGCCACATTAAAGCCACTGCAAAATCAGATAACAGGGATTTGATTGAACAGCACGGGGGAGAAAACGTGATGTGCTGGGCTAACACTTAACTTCAGTGACCAATTGAAACCTGTGCTCTCCAGATTTGATTATCCACACAACTGTTTGGAAGCACAACGCCATCACTGAAAAAGGTGTGCAGGATCTCTCCAGTGCTTTGTAATTAAAAGCAAACATTGATCATTTCACAGCAGAAGCCAGAACCTCTGTGAAATACAACTTCATTGAACAATAAATTCAATTGCGAATTTACTAATTATTTTAAGATTAAAGCATGTTGCATTACACACACAGAGCTACATACTCTGACCGCTAGCAGAAAGTATTCATTACAAAAGCAGTCATGCTTCAGTGACAGCAATTATCATCTCATACTTGTTAAATGCCACACAAAATGAGACCTGCTTCAGATGGTTTCATTTCAGCCCACCTGACCTGAATCAAACTAATGATGTAGTGCAAAAGCTACCCTTATGCAATAGCTGACACCACCGGCTGATTACCAACTCTTTTCATGAGTTTTACTATTAAAACAGCAGAGTGAATACAAATAACAACTTTCATTTTATCTTTACTTTAAAAAGTAATCATCCATGCCTGCATTCATCATGGAAAAGCAATTTTATATATTTCATTTCAACAGATGTAGCTTACCATCATTTTAAAGGCTGCACTTCAGATTGCACTTACTCCAGGTTTATAATATTGAATGACATATATTAGCAACAGTTGATTACAAGTAATGCCTTCAAGACGAGCAGATTTCCTTATTTAAAATGTGTAAATACAAACTGTAAGAGTACCTAGAAAAATGGTTTGAACCTGCACATACTCAAGGGCACTTGCTATAACAGTAATCAAGCCTCCTGTATTCATTCTGAAGCAGTGGCTCCCAACCGGTCCTTGCCATTGGATTCAGCTATTTAAGTTACAGGTTGCAAAAAAGCCTTTTCCTCCAACAGGGTAGGAGACTCAGAGGATTGCCATGCTTGGGACATCAGTTACTTTTTCTGTCAAGGTTCTACAAGAGCCCTAAGCATGCTGCAGCTCTCTCAGAGAATGACAAGGGAAAACAAGTGTGAACGAAAGGCTGAGCAGTTGCCAAAACCCACGTGGAAAACAGCATTTACCTTTCCGCTAATTAAAGCACAAAAACGAGCTGCCTTCCCAGGGCCTGTACATGGGTGGGTTCGCAGGCAGCTTTTCTGAAACACAAACCCAATGAAGGAGGTCTCCTGGCAATCTTTCTTCCCTCATTTCACATGTTTCTAAAGCCCATTGAAGCTGATTTTTCGTTGCTGTTTATATCCAGGTAACAGGAGAGAGCTAAGGGTTGTTCTCTCAGCTGCCTCCTATTCCAGTTGTTTGGCCAAGCACTGTAGCAGTCCATTCTGAACTGCAAAGAAAAGCTTCTCAAGAGAAGAGAACAGACTGAGTTGGGGAAACAAAAGTGCTGGTGAACTACAGATATTAACTTTCTTTAGCATATAATTCACAGATTTGATCGAGACTGATAACAATTGTAATACATAAAAGCAAAAAAAAAACCCTCTAAACTTTCCATCAACAGGATGCATGGAATTACAAAATTTATAATGTCTGCATTTTCTTCTCAGCTCTGTATGCATGAAATTCTGTGTAGGAGTTTGTATAGCTTTTATGCTGGGAAGCAAATTTTTTCTAAATTATATAATCTAACCTGTTAGAACCAAATCTCTCAGGGCAAGTTGAGACCTTAAAGTTAGTTACTGAAGATACAAAAGCTCAGTTTCAGGGAGATACAGATGATATCCCCATTTTCAAGTACAATTTTTTGTTTATTTCTTTGTCTAGATATGAAAGAATTACCTGGAGCAAAACATTTAATTTCTATAAGACTGTCCAGCCCTAACATATGAACAGCATTTTGGTCAATAACACTTTCCTGCAACATGATGCTCACAACAACAGTAAGCAAGCTAAGACTTATGTGAGTTTAGCTTTCTGAATGCAACCTTAAGACCCAATATGCAGCCCCTTTTGTTGTTTAAAACGTGATATTACATATTTGGGACAAGAGCTGCAGTTTTGGGAGCTTTAACATTAAGCACAAATATAGCACCAGGCTATTGTCAGACCAAAGCAACAGCTGACATTGTTCAGCAGATTTCTGTGTGTAGAGCTCCCACAGGATCATGGAACCTGCTCAACAGTCTATTTCCAAAGATGTGACTGTCTTGAAATGCTGGTATTTTTCTGAAAGATTTCTGAAAAGGCATTTTGTGTTTCCTTAGAAGTACTGAATGCTTGTATTACTGCATCACCAACATTTCTTTCACAAAACTTGTTAAAATAACTCTCTTCTAAACCACTGAATTCAGTCAATAAATGGCAGAGCTTTGCAATCCATGTCCTCCCTGGTCTGCAAGTTCAGATCAGCAATCGACTGGCTGAAAACTTAACTCCTCACCTTTTCTCCCTCTGTTCCCCTGACACCACATGTGTCTTTTACAACTGCAAGGAAACCAGGAGATTTGATATTAAACTACAACACAGCTAGAAATTGGTGCAGCAAGCAATTTAGATCTGATCATGCTGACGTCCCACTGCATTTGGTGTGGTTGACCTCAGCAAGAAACAAGCCAACAGGCCAATGTCCTTAACAATGGCAGTGATGAAATGAGGAGGACCTGCCTGCTCCAGAATGTGTCAGGGTCAAGCACAGTGGAGGAGACTGATGCACGTAATCAGCCTGGGCTATTTGCCTCAGACAGCCACACTCACTCTTCAGAAACTACTGCTCACCTTGGACATTTATTCAGTATTTGGATTTCTAACCAAAGCTCAAGAAAGGATGAGCAAGCATCTTGAAAGCTCAATCTAAATGAATAGTTGACTACAAGAACATTTATTACTCCAAAGCACACAGGTTTTGAGATGCTTCATGACTATCAAATTACAGCTGACAGATCCAAACTTCAGAAGATAAAATTAACTGGCAAAAGGAAATGGATAATTTGTTGTCTTTTCTTTCTCCCTTGCCCAGCACTTCTAAGCAGCACCACCACAAGGAGGGAAAGCAAGGAATAGTGCAGGAAATGCTATATTCAGTTACATCTGGCTGAGAATCAGAACAGCACTGCAAGCCAACAGGCCTCAACATATGATCAGATAGCTACAAATGAGCCTTCAAAAGGCACCGAGGAGCCCAGAGATAGAGTCCTCATGCACCCACCCACCAACACACTGGCCACTCTTCTCTTAACCAACACCTCAAAAGTGAATTTGAACTTTTTCTCAATAAATTTATAAACTCATAAAACCAAACATGCCAGACCAACAAAGCCCTAACTTTTATTGCTGCTGCTGCACTGCCTATTGTTTCCCAAGCAACTTCCACCTCCCTCAGTTCAGCCATGCCCTTCTACTCTGTCTTTATTTCACAAAAACAGAAAGGTAACCCTGCTGGCTTTTACCGTTTATGTGATTTTCTAGGTACAGTCTGAACAACTAATAGAAATGAAGCTTGAAACTAATGAAAACAACATGAACAGGGTAACGTGGACTCAAACACTGACACACAAGTGACACACAGCTGGGCCAGACCTGCTCCAAAGCCAGGGTCACCTTGAGAGAGTTCTGAGTTACCCATAGTGACCTCATTCACTAGCCATCTCCACTGCGACTCAAAAGTCATCATCTGAGTCAGAGTGAAGCAAATTTGGGCTTAGCTGCTGACAGCCAACAGGGGTAAAAGCTCATTAGCAAAGATACCTCACAGCACAGATTGTGTGAAATGAAGCTGCATCACTGTGTTTCTCAGGTCTCTGATCACACTCCAACGGAAAGGGTCCCACTCATCAGGGCTGTCACCACCATTTTGGGTCTCAGGGCATGCTAGAATCCAGTCTGCCAAATCTGACCCTCCTGCTTCCCCAGCTTCTTCATACAATCTTGTCCAAACCCTTTTTGGATCAGTCCCCCTTACCGAAACCGCCACTAGTTTTAGTGTGAATATACCTTGCAGTGGAGGGGCAATTGGCCGACAGCTCAGCTCTCCCGACCCCACTGGTGCCGATAGATGGATGGGAACAGGCTCAGGGCTTTGGGAACAGGCTCAGGGTTTGTCCCGGGGCAGCACTGCCTGTGCATAGCATGTGTCGCTGGGAACAGGCTCAGGGTTTGTCCCGGGGCAGCACTGTATAGCATGTATCGATGGGAACAGGCTCAGGGTTTGTCCCAGGGCAGCACTGCCTGTGCATATATCGATGGGAACAGGCTCAGGGTTTGTCCCGGGGCAGCCCTGCCTGTGCATGTATCGATGGGAACAGGCTCAGGGTTTGTCCCGGGGCAGCACTGCCTGTGCATGTATCGATGGGAACAGGCTCAGGGTTTGTCCCGGGACAGCCCTGCCTGTGCATAGCCTGTATCGATGGGAACAGGCTCAGGGTTTGTCCCGGGGCAGCACTGCCTGTGCAGCCTCTGGAGGCATTACAGTGTCGGCACAGAAGTCCAGGGGAAAGGGAAGCTCTCAGGGGATACCACTAAAGCAGGTTTCTGCCCAGGAGCAGCCTCGGCAGGAGGAGAAGGACACGGAGGGGCAGCGGCTGCAGTGGGATTTCGGCTGCTGGGGCAGTGGCTGCTGCCTCCCTATTAGCTTTAATAGCAGCAACGAGTCCCGAACCGAGTGCCACGTCTTTAACTACTTTGTGGCTCTTTCGTCCCCCTTTGTAGCTGCCTCCCATAACACTTGTCCTATTTCCCTCCACATTTCAACAAAAAAGGCAGTCTGTACATCCTCTCCCATTCCGTTTCCTTTACACCAAATGAGCAGGGTGTGTAACACCCGCTCTTCCCATATGACAGCTCTCATCTGTAAAATACACAGTGGAATGTCCAAAATAGAGTTTCCTTCTGCTGACATTTGAGCCCCCATTTCTATGTTCCCAGCCACTCACCTGGGGTCAGGTGTCTCTTTTTTCCCCCTTTTTTAAATCATCTGTACTTCTTTAGGCTCTGGGTCAGCCTGTTTGCTTGGCTGAGCTCCACTGCTGGCTGCTCTCTGGTCTGTGGTCTTGACCTTCCTCACACGAGGCACCATTTGCCAATGGACTCAAACACTGACACACAGGGTGGTCTCAGGCATCAGCCTTTTTATACTCTTCACGACATCACAGGTGTTCCTTGTTACATGACCGTTGGTGAGTAAACTACCTACAGGTGCTTTTCTAATTAGTCCTACAGTCTGCATTCACTGCTCCATTCTCTAACAAAGGTGTTTACCTCGCTTGTTTAGGAGCACAGCTGTAGCTTATTTAGGTTTAGGCTGCTCACAGCCTTTTCCTATCTTACCGCAACTGGGGACAATTCAGAATGGGAAAATGGTTTGGGTTGGAAGGGACCTTAAAGCTCATCTCGTTCCAAGCCCCTGCCATCAGCACAGACACCTTCCACTAGAACAGTTTTTCAAAACGTTGAATTTCATTTTCCTTCCTTCCAAAGAGGTTGGGCAGCTTTTTTTCAGTTATTTGCTTCTGTATAATTATAATCTTCACACGAGTTTTGTATTAGAATGAAGCTTCATATCAGCTGAGAGATAAAGGGAAAGTTTTATCTCTGACAGCTGCTCACAGAAGCTCCAAATCAGCTTTCTTAAATGGATGTCATATGGCAAATGCTAAAATTCATTGTGGGCTGACTTTGTCTGAGATTTTATAAGAAAACTCTGCTACTTCAGTCACTTCCTTAATGGCAATATTTTCCATCTATATTGATGTAACAATGGAATGCCAGTAAGGTCCATCCACTGGGGCTGGGACTGTGCAAACATATATATAACCGCACAGTTTGCCTTCAAGAGTGAAATGCCAACAAACCACAGGATTTCCAAGGAAAAACATACAGGAATCTTCAGTTTTGTGGTGATAGTGCAGTAACCAATCAGAACACTCAAGAAATAGATACAATCGACTAACATTAGATTTTCCACCATATTAAAAAAGTCTAGGTAAAGACCTAACACTAAAAGAGGTCTGCTGTGCTGCATTATTAACGGGGTTTTAGTGACTTTCTTTTTACAAGAGATTAGAGAACTTCTGGAGTACCTGGAGGTGGCCCCAAATAAGGGACTATTACAGTTCTTACATCACTGCTCACAACATGGTACAGCTGTTGTGACATCACCATGCTCAGAAAGTAAAATGAAAATATTTCAGAAATGCTGCACTGCAGGCAGCTTTTAGAACATGTCTTTGCTTCCTGCATTTTATCAAATGTTTTTTAAATAGTTGTGGGTTTGCTGTTTGGGTTTTTGTGTTTGTTTTTGTCTTTTTAAATATGAATATCTAAAAAACAACAGTCTGCATCTAGCAAAAACTACACATTGGTTCTGGTCCCATTAGCATCTTACACTCTATTTTTATCATAATCCACCAACTCTTTCTAGAGCCTAAATACACAAACTGGACACTGTTCTGTGGGATGTTCTCAAAGGTCACCAGTTTGGAACTTGAATTCAAGTGGCTTCATCCTCAGAAAAAAACCTACCACGGGTCCTTCCTTTGTAGAAAATTAAGAAGCTTGGAAGCCCTTTTTTTGTCCAGTTTAAATATCTATGCACAGACATAAAAGGTAATTATTATATTAGAATTTGACATCATAATACAGGATTTTGGTCAACACAGATTGAGTCTGACAGCCCCTTAATACAGAGTGAAAATTGCACACACTTTGTCTCACATCAGCAAAGCAAGAAAAGCAAACCACCCAGGAGCCCCTCAATACATCTGGGTGGGATGGATCACACTAAAAAAAATTCCAAAAGCAGGTAAAGAAAGGCTTAAGACATGAGAAAAGGAGTTTAAGTTTTTTAAAAAACCACCCTGCCACAGGATATGTGGTACTGGATTTCAGCATGCTTTTCCTCCAGCACTTGCCACTGACACCATATGAAAAGTATCTTCAGAAAGATATTTTTAAAATAACTTCATATTTCACTCTGCAAGTGTGAAGAACCTAAATCATAAAGCTAACACTCACCACAGTGTCCACTATGCTCATTTCCATCTAATACTGCTCCAGAAACACACCAAAGCTGTGGCTAGCACAGGCTTTTCCCACGAGAATTCTTCTTGTGTTTTATAAATAAAGATAAAGTTTGGATGTTATTGGAACAGTGTCCCAGAACTTGGGCAGTGCAGGCCTGGCCAATCAGGCCTGGGGGAAGGCTTCTGACTGACCAATCTGGGTGACTTTTGAGAACTCTATATATGTGATGAAATCAAAACAATAAAGGTCATTCCTTCTTGCCACTGAGAACTGATGCATTCATTACTCTGCTGGCTGCTCAACAGCGATACAAAGCAAGTTCCCATTAGAATTTTTGGATAAGCTTTCCCACTTTGCCAAATGAGATGAACCAGGCTCTGCAGGTCTGGCATCCATGGAAGGAAGCAGTACTGCCATCCTCTTTCCAGGGCAGATTGAGCTCAGAGGGACCTGGACAGCAAGCCCTGAGTGTTAGCCAGAGCCTTTGGAATAGAACAGTCAATGGCAAAGGAGGCAGAATCAGAATACAGGCTATGGGAGAAATAAATACAAAAACATAGGTATTTCTGGACAAGGACACATCTGCCACTGAACCAACTATAAACTTAAGGACTGAACAACCAGGGAAGAACAAAAACCAACTGCATTTAGTGGGCAAATCTATCAGCCTGATGTTGGGGCTTGGGTTTTTTTGGAGGGGTGTGTTACAAATACCTTATTAATTTTAAGTAAAAGCAAAATTTTTCTGAATGTGTGCTTGAATTAATTATGGTGTCATATCACAGTAGGGAGAGTATCTAGAGTAATTTGTTTGGACAAGTGGGTATAATCATAACTTCTATATATATGTGTTAACTAGTTCTAAATAGAGACAACCCAAAATTAAATAATAAATTCATACGAGGGTGAAATACTTCTACACAAAAAGGAATGTGTGTTGGTACATCAAACTTCCTTGTAGGAAATGTACAACTAATAATTACAACAGCTCCACTGGAACATCTTACAGGAGAAATAAATGCCTTCGGTGAAAAGAATAGTATCTCAATTAAAAATTTTAAAATAAAAAAGGAGACACAAGGGACAGAAAGAAGGAAGTAGATATTTCATACTCTACAGGATCCCTAGTCGCATTCTCCTCCCAGACCAACCTGCTGGTGAGCAGGGAGACATGAAACAAGAGTGGTGATACCACATCCTTCCCTGCTGGACAGTGTGCCTGACTTTCCCAGTGCACGTGTAACTCTAATGACATTGCTAATAGCTCTGCTAATTAATGCAATATCAGCCTCCATTCTTCAACCAAACACTTCACAAATCTACAGACATATCCACAGTGCCACAGCCAGCAACTTCCTTGGCCACAGGGAAGGAGGGAGCAATGCAGACACTTCCAACAGATGAAAACTTCACTCTCTTCAACAAATTGTCCTCAGAAGAGGGTATGATGCACATGTTCTTGATTTCAGATTTTTTACCCAAGAGTACATGCTTCTCTTAATGAATCATATTGTGACATGGCAAGAATTGCCAGTCAGAAGGCAAAAAAAAATAGTGAATGCTTATCTTTAGTTATATTTCTCAATGCTCTAATCTCCATAAAATTAGATTTGAGAAAAAGGAGATCAAGTTTATTTTTTCTTAAATATTTTATACGTAGCAGAATTTGCAATGATGTCCACGGACTGCAGAAATATGCTCAGTAAATTATTTCAGTGTTTACAGCTAAATTTTCTGCAATTTTTATAATCTAGAAACATAACAGGTAAGCAAGAAAGACTGTCCTCCAGTTCCTAACCACACTGAATCTGAACGGCACCTTGAAAATTCACTGAATGCAGTGCCATCAGTTACTGTGGGGTCAAGTTCCCACATCCCAAATGAGCTTTGGTAGGTTCTGCATCATCAGCCTTATGTTATGCCTGGTGCAGGACAAGGAAAAGAAAAAAATCCCAGTTTTAAAGAAATTGAGACAAACAATACACAGAAATAAAGTAAATACACTTTATGGTATTTGGAGAAATTGCTTTTCTTTTGCCTCATTCTTCACTTTTATGGAGACAACACACAATTTGGAGTAAATGTGCTCTTCAGAACTAATTGGCTGAAGGTTTGGGCTTTTTGTCTTTTTCTTCCCCTCTCCACATTTACATTTTCATTGCCTGCCTTACATAGTTACTGTAGCAATGTTGTAATTTACTGTTTTATCCTAGAATCACACTTCAGCCTTTTCCAGCTAAGTCTCTAGTATGATAATCAGAATCAAGTTGCTCCTTATACAAATATAAACCTGAAATAAATTCAGCTGAGTTTCTCCAGCTTTACTCCCGTGGGAAATTAGACTTTGACATTTGACCCTAAGTATTCTAGACTCTGGTTTTGGCAATATCACTTCATTTTAATCTGATTTCCCAAGGGAAGAGCAGTGTCAATAATACGATTAGAGCTACCAAGTCATGTCAATATGCATTGTGCTGCACTGTTAGAAGATCTCAATAAAACCATTTCTGAGTTATGTAGGCAGGCAGGCAGCTGCATTTCTAACAAAATATTTAATATTCAAAGACTAAAGACTCATTGAACAACAAATGCATAATTTACTCCACAGGAAAAAAGTCCTTTTAAGGTACCTTGAAAACACACCGTTCTCTGCACTCCTACCTCCCTTTCTGCCTTTCTTTCACTCACTGCAAAATACTGAGCAATTAAGCAGGTTGCTATATTTGGTGTGCCCAAACTTCACAGGTTGATAGCATAATGATTTTAATAACCACTTTAAATGTAACATAGTGACAAGTTGACACCCGAGGTTTGCATCCTGCAATTTGATTTTTCCAGAATTCTTCTGTTATGCCTCAGGAATAGCAATATGATTAGGAATAATTTCTTGTTAGTGCTTCTTACTTTTAACTTTTCCCCCCTTCTTTCTTCTCCCATTGTAAACATTGAAAATGTGCTAAGTACAGACTCCCTGGTAGGTACCAAAACTGACTCTTCTACAAAGGCTCCTGGTACTGCCTTTATCAAAAGGAATGAACTAACATTACCAAAGGCATTCAAATCAAAGGCAGTTACACCCTTTGTGAAAATATGACCATTACTACATGTTCATACCATCAGTATTACAATATTTCAGCACTGTAACACCAATAAACATTTCAAAAAGCACTTGCAGAGGATCAGGGCTTGCCTCCATTGACAACAGCCAAAACCCACAGCTCAGAAAGAGCTACCATGTCCCTTTGCCCTCCCAAGAACATGAAGCAAAATGTTCTTGAGTGCTTCAGCCAGTGTGAAAGCCTCAGTGTTCAGCAGCCCAGAGAGAGAATCTGGACTCACTCACACACAATGTGGTCTTGTTTCTTGGTCAGGAGAAAGGTAAGGTGACAGGAGAGATGTGAAATGGTGCTTATCTCTCTGGGATACTTGAGAGAAATACCAATCTCATGGCAGATGCTGGGTATTGCCACAGCCCTCAGAGACACACTTGGCGTATTATTTTTCCTTTTGATATTTTGTACAGCACTTTTGCCAGGTTTCAGGCATTTTGACCCAGCCTTGTGTTTTGACACTGGCTCTCCAAGTTCTGTATGTGTACTGAAAATAATTTTAATTGGAAGTGCAGTCTGCAGAGAGTTGGCATTTAGCACATTTCTGTGATCTGCAGCAAAGTTTACAAAGTGTTTCACTGCTGCCTTTTAGATGAGAACGGGCATAATAAATTCCACATTTTAAGAATGCACATGGTAACCAGAGAAACACTAAAAAAAAATTACATATCCATCTTTGCCATATTCCTGCCTCTGTACAATATTTTAGGAGTTCTTAAAGCCCTCAGTCTTTATATTGTCAATGAGAGACACGTGATTTTGTTTGCTCGAGTCAAGTCAAAGGGAGTACTTTGGAGTCACTGAGCACCATTTCATGAAATGTCTGGTTTGCTATGATTATATATAATACATTTATGACTAAGAATACTCATCTACTCATCTATTTTTCAAGGCAGGTAAATCTTCATTGAATTTACAATGTCAGACTTCCTCACATACAAGATCACTATAATTTCAAGACTGCATCATAAATAATGTAGCGAATTCAGAAGGAATACAAATGATACACAAGGAATACAAATGATACACATAGAGAGCATCTTTCCATCACCCTGATTTCATCATCCTTAAAAGAACTTAAAAATGTATCTGAGCAATTCTCAGTAATGTACAAGAAGCAGCTTATGGAAAACATTTTAAGGTCTTTAACTACAGAGTATCTCCCCCTGTTTTTCTGCATCAGATTTTGAAATAATTACACCTCTGCTAATGCCACAAGTTTTCTGCAAGATGTGGAAAACTCATAAAAAGTACTTAGAAAGTACTTTCATGCCATTCTCACGTTCTAATGATGATTAACCAAGGCTGTTTTATATGCAGCATGTACTCTGAGAAATCAGTAAAACTCATATTCATTCAAAGTACGTTGGGCAAACAGCAGTCTACAGAAAGTAGCATTTGCTAGTTGCATATGATGAAACAGCCCTCCTGTTTAAACAGTCTGCTTTCTCATACATGTTTTCCATTTTCAAACACCCTTATTGGCATTTTATTGCTGTATCGGAAATAATCAGGCGTAATACTTATGGTCAGGTGTTAATTATTGCCTTTAAATTATGTGTAATGAACAGCTAGGGAAAACACTTAGATGGTTCTCTGCTTTGAGGAAAAACTTACTGTTTTTTTTAACACATAATGGGATTCAGTTGCCTTAGCAAGCCTAGAGATGAGGAGGTATTTTTGATTCCCTGGAGTGTCTGTAACATGAAAGGACCTACAGAACACCCACACATTTCTGGAGCAGTAGCTGCTGGCCAGACAAAATATTTTAGAGCACTGAATACATCAGATTTTCTATTTATAGACAGCTAAGTCCACCCACATTTCTAATTTTCACTTTGGAAGTCAGTTTAAAATATTTCTGGCAACCCACAAAAGCTCTGCTTGACCTACCAACACTAAAAAATCTGGGAGACAACACTTGTCTCAAAATAAGAATTGTAGAACCATGTCCTGATACCCCCTGCAACTGGGGTTATTTTCTTTTAACAGTCTGCTGAGCATAGATGAATTTTTTATGAGACTAGTAAAGCCTCTCACTAGTAAATGCCTAGTCTTGCTTGGGCAAAATGGTTAATATCTCATTTTAGAATTGTGTTTGAATACAATATCTACCTAAAGTGTGCAATAAATATATTAATGTTCATATACAGTAAAAATGTGCAGGTGATCCATCCAGAGATCTTCTGTCTTTTATTTTGTATAGTATTTATCTTGGCTTATGAATGCAATAATAACCACCACCAATATCATATTTCTAACCAGTAAAATCTCAAGTTTAAACTCACATCCATGGTTTTAACACAGAACTGCCCATCTTGGCAGCTGACAATTTTTAACTGTTTCCTATTCAACCAGATCCAGGCTAAAATTATCAGCTCAAGTAACATTTTCTGTTAGTGTAAGTAATTCAGCGAAACACTTGACATTGATTTCTCACCTACTGTTTAAGTGCCATAGGGAAAAACTACCGAGCATTTAAGTGCTAAATCCAATCTATATCCACTTCAACAACAGCAACTCTATTATCTATACAGTCAGTAAAATCTAACTGTTTTCCCAATTCTTTAAAATGCTGTGGACACCCTCTTCCACCCCCACAAATAATACTGCAGGTGTACTACAAAAGTACAGGTGGATATAAAAAAGAGCTTGCATGTATCAGAAAGAACTGGGGCTTGGAGGACAAGTGAGAATGGTAGTTCAGCCAAGTGGCATTTCTGTGTTTTGTTAATGGAAACTTAATAGGATTTAGTTATGTGCCCTTTAGTTATGTATCCTGTAACCTCAGGAATCACCGAGATTCTAGTGCCTGTCTTGTAAAAAGTCCAATATATAAAACCTTCTCATTTCAAACATAAGAGAAGTAGAATCATAGAATCATACAATGGCCTGGGCTGCAAGGGACCTCAAAAATAATCTTGTTCCACCTCCTGCCATGAGCAGGGACACCTTCAACTATCCCAGGCTGCTCCAAGCTCTGTCCAGCCTGGCCTTGGACACTGCCAGGGATCCAGGGGCAGCCACAGCTTCTCTGGGCACCCTGTGCCAGGGCCTGCCCACCCTCACAGGGAGCAATTCCTTCCCAATATCCCATCTATCCCTGCCCTCTCTCACTCTGAATCCCTTCCCTCTTGTCCTATCACTACATGCTCTTTTAAGTAGTCTGTTCCTTGTAACCCCTTCAGGTACTGGAAGGCTGCAGTTAGGTCACCCCAAAGCTTCCCTCTCCAGAGCAAGAGGCGTTTAAAGGCACAACTCTCCAACTGGAAACCGAAGACCTTTATTTGTGTCCTCAACCAGGAGCACACTGATGCATCTGCTGATGTTCCAAAGACACCTGCCACTCCATATAATCCAATCACAAGTCTGCTGCAGATGAAGGATGAAGTAACCTTTCACTCCAATTCTCAAAACAAAGATGGAACAAAAACAGAGGATATATAGAGTGGAACACTGAAAGCACATGGTGAAAAGCAGTTTTTGGCAGTGCAAAGAAGACGCAAAGCCTTGCAATCAAAGTAAAATGTTACAGGCATACAGTGTATAAATTAGAGCTCAGAAACAATAATGATGGGCGAATTCCATCTTGGTATTCTGGCTGCAGCACTCTGAATTAATTGTAACCTGTTCAGACACACACCATTGTATTTAACAGTAAGGGATTGCAGCTATAGCTGAGGTGTAGATCAGCATCATCTGCTCAGGATGCCTGGCATTGATCCCTGCACTGCTGGGCACACATCTTACTGAGATTACCCCTGGGGGTACCACCCTTTAGCTGGCTGCAAGATTATTGTTTCAAAAAGTTACAAAAACAAATATATTTTGCCTTGCTTAGCAGGTAGCATGCAGTTAATCTCCTTGCAGCTATGGACAAATGCATTCAGCATATCCAGTTGCCACTGTCTTATCAAAAATGTCTCTGTATCAGTAAAAGAAATTACCATACAGAGGAAAGAAAACATTACAAGTAATAGATTCACCAATTAATTTCTTCCATGAATACAACCTTGCTTATCTGAGTGTGGCACAAGGAAATATCTCTAAGTCATGGAAGCTTGAGCATCAGCTGCTTGGGGATGACAGAGCTGAAGAAATTATCTATACAAAAACATAATCAATGAGAAGCAAAGGTTACACGCTTTTCACAGGAATTTATTTTCACCTCTGCGGCGATAAATCTCCAAACCACACCCCAGTGTACAACTCCAGAGCAGCACAGCACAAAGCCTCTTGTTTGCACTACCTTAGCACAGACTAATAAAGGAGGGAGGAAAAACACTGTGCATTGCAATGTTTCTCTTGCTGCTCCTCATCTTTAATTTGGAGGATTTGGAATTATGCAGGAATTAAAAGAAGCTGCCATCCCCAAAGACTGGGCCCTTCCCCCACGCCTGGATTACTTAAAATATGCAAGGGAGGAAATTGTGTTTGCTTTGCTGTGGAAAGCTGATTAATTTATTAAGACTTCAGGCCTTAAAACTCAGCTTCACAGAGAAATTGCATGGATAAAAAGAAGAGCACTTACACAGTTTATTAAATACTTCAATTATAATGCTATGCCAAGCAACTAATCATATTAGGCATTTTAAATACAGATACTGAATCTAGATGACAATTTCAAATTCTGACTTTTAAGGTAAGAATTGCATCAAGAGCTTAACTATACTTTGAAGTAAAATTCCAAGGATTTCATGAATCCTAGATTACATTGTATATATGCTTCGCAGAAAAAAAAACCCCTTTTTTTACCCAATCCTGCCTTCTAGCCTTTAACATGTTTTCATTAGGTGCTTTTTTTAAA
The DNA here is from genome assembly GCF_008360975.1 of Lichenostomus cassidix. Classification (NCBI taxonomy): domain Eukaryota; kingdom Metazoa; phylum Chordata; class Aves; order Passeriformes; family Meliphagidae; genus Lichenostomus; species Lichenostomus cassidix. Next base: position 5,657,735 of record NC_139488.1, on the reverse strand, counting down.
CAAAACCACAATATCCCCAAAACAAACATAAAGGAGTTTTTCAATGTCCAACTGTTGTCCAACATTTTATTTAACAGGATCACAACCATATTTTTTGCTAGGTTTTAGTGATACTTACAGACCTCAAAGAGTATACCACTGAAACGAGCTAAACCAGAATATGATTCAGAATCAACATTAATAAATAGATTTAAGTTCTAAAGTTTGAGAATAACCTTTTCTGCCTTCAGAAAAACTGTGTTTTTGTGAGGTAGCACAAGTAGATTATATTTCAGAAAAAAAAAGCAGAAGTTTCTTGCAGTGATGAGGAGTTAAAGCTGATGTTCCCTTCCCCTTCCTGACTGCAATGATCCACTTCACCTGCTTTCAATACACTGTTGGTGCAGCACAAATCAAACCTGTTTGGCTCCTAAGCACTAGGACAACATGGATAAAGGCAAGCAGCATCAGCCAAATAAATCCAAATGCCAGGAAACAATAGAGGGGAAATAGATCATTTTTCATATGTCACTTTTCCTAAAGGCTTTAACAGGCTCATCTACAATGTGTATTTTTATACATAGTCATTTTTGAGCTATTTTGCATGAGGTGCTTGCAGACAAGGTGGGCCTAGACCAACAACCATGCTTTCAGTGTTTCAGCACTCTGCAGCAGGAAAAGCTATTTGGATAAATACAGTCTCATATTTCATTACATCTTCAAAACTGCAGTTGTCTCTCACAAGACAAAAGATCCTTCAGCAAAGCAGCACTGAGCTGGGGACTGACAAGTCTCTAAAAGTTACAGACCATGGCTGGGACCAGAGGAAGATTAACACAGCTCAGGTAGACCCGATTTCATGCATTTATAGGGTAGAAAACTCCTAGCAACATTCCCAGAAACTCTCTGGGAAGCCCTTGCTTTCCTCCAGCTCTGTGAGAGCAGAGGGGAAAAAACAGACTGGCCAAAACCAAAGCAATGCACACAGCAATAAAATGAGAGACACTAAGATGGCAAATACACATTTAGTTTCCAAATGCTCAGGCACAATGAAATAAAAGAACAGGGAAAGAGGAACAGGCAATCAAAAAGGAAATCCAGAAGTGCAACAGCTGGGCGCAGGAGAACGGTAAAAGGGAGAATGCCATTGTCCAAAAGGAGGAGCAGACAGCATGCTAATCCCTGCTCAGGAAAGGATCCTTGGGATAAGAATTCTCAGGATAAGGACTGCTGGCCACTCACTGTACACTCAGTCAACACAATGCAATACCCTATATTCAGCCCTGGGGTCCTCATGGTGTGGTTTTTGAAAGTTCTCTTCCTTCTCTCATGCAGAAGTTGAAAGAACAAAGGTCTTCAACCCTCCACAAACAGAAAACAAAGGTATCTCTCCTGCTCACTTCATTCTGCTCCTATGAGCTCCCAAGCTGACCTGGCTTCCCTGCTTTTCCCCTTAACAATATTAATACAGAGAAACCAGGAAAACTTCCCCGAGCTGAGTTGATGCCTGGGGAATCAGTATGTTGAATATGAACAGTTGAGTGAGTTTAGCAAGTCTCTAGATAATTGCCTTCAGCAACTCCTCTCTCCCGTGTCTCTAACATTAAGAGCGTAATTCTGTATTTTGATTCCTAAAACAGTATGATCCTTTGTTCCCACAGTTTCCAGACACACATACACATTATCACTACACTCTACTGAAACAGATCCCCAAATTATAATGCCAGGTTTGTCTTTATAAAAAAAAAAATCCAGACAGCTATTAAAAATATACTAAAATAAAAGAGTGGGGGAAAAAATTACACTTCAAACTTTGAACACTGCATTTGTAATGTATCAGAGTACTTTATTCACTTTACAAACACCTGCAATATCTTTTGCTGTATGTTGCACTTACACATACTAAACCTGATCATTTAGCGTGATTATAATTTACTGCTGATTATAACTGTCGCTAAATCAACTTAGAACATTACATTGTTTTGACAAAAGCTGATGCCTTTCTTTGCATGAGCATCCCGATACCTCTGATGTATTTATTTTTGGAAACTTTTTGGAAAAACTAGGGGCTATTTTTATTCATACTGTCATGTAAAATTATCTCCCTATTGGCCTGACAAATATTCTGTACGTGAAACGCAGAAAAATATATATTACATTTAGGATTGCATTTGAGTTTGACCAGATTAAGCTGGTGCTACAATTACATAAAACTTGGAATTTTCAAACTTTGTTTGGAGATGCATTCCCAGATTTTGTTGCATGACCAAGGTTTTAGTTGCATCCTAAAAGCTGCACATGTATTTAATCTGCTTTACAAGTCAATAATCTACATCGGCATCAACAAGTATTTACCATAAACTGCAAAGTTAAATGCAAATTTTTCTTGGTTGTAATTGCAAATTCTGTGTGTTTTATGCATTTTTTGAAAATCCTATGCTTATCTCCCAAATAAATTAAGGGAGAGAAGAACAAACACATCAGGACAGACCAACGATACCTCTCATTTAACATCGTGTCACCAACACGAAAAGATCTTTTCCAGGTCATTAATGCCATTTCATGAAAGATGCTGGGAAAATACTAATTTTCTAAGAAAATTTCTTTTTCCTTCTAACTACTTTTTTTTTAAATTATTTATTTAAAGAACGGGTGGCAGGGGGATTACTCCCTTCCCTTTTCACATTTCATCTCCTGTAATTGCAGATCTGAAGGAAGAAACACTGATTTTTCTTTAATCACGCTCTTGGCCTCAGTGGTATTCTGGTATTCTGTCATACTGAATTACCCATGACTTCAAGCTCTTCTCTCAGTTTTAGTTGTCATGTCTTCAGTTTCAATAACTGTTCATTCACTGCTGCATCTGAACAATTTTACAGAAGCCCTAATTGCTGAAACTTGGGGCAGAGAGTTGGAGCCCTCATTATTTATGGGGAAGGGAAGAGAATCCTTCGTCCCTCCTGCCTTTAATAAAAAAATTACACAAAAGCCTTTTCACATCCAAAATTACTTTCAGACTTTTCTCACCGTGCACACTTTTTAAAAATGGATTCAAAACCTGTTAGCAAAAGCCTTTTAGAGAAATCAGGACTAAAAATGTAATTAATATATCTACATAAACGAGCAATGGTATCAAGCTACACATTTAAAGTTGGCACCGGAGTTTTCACAATAATTCCTGGAATACCTAAATGTTAAAATGTGTAGAAATTTAAAATCTAATGCTCATCTTAGCTAGAGAATTACCATGTTTTTCAAACAAGTGTACCATCTTTTTGTATTTCTTTTGCTCATTTGTTCTGAAAGAAATTCATGAAGTTACAAAAAAATGTTTTAAAGATCATGAATCCCCACAGACACATCCAGATCTTTTCCACACATGACTTTTTTACAGATGTGTATGCCCACACAACATTGTCTGAGGATAAAATACTGACTTTGGGAAAAATGATCTCCCCTGGATGAATTCTACCACATCATGTTTATTTACTTAGACTTAAGAATTTGCATGTCAATGGATTAGTGTGAATGAAAAAAGAAAAAACAATCTAAAAGAAACATGAAGGAAGATCAATTATTCAAAATTAATTATTCAAGCAACTACAGTGTGTTTAGATAAGCCCTATTTACAGCTCATTAAGAGCTGACCCAACTTCAGAAATTCCTGTGTTCTCCATATCTGCATGAAGCATTAATAAAACCCAATTGACATCACGATGAGAAACGAGCTGTCTGAAGTGCCCTTCAGGTGATTTGTCTAACAGAGAACCTCACCTCACCCCTACAAAAGTTCTCCAGGAATACAGTTGGACTTCCCAGAAAACTTGTGGGCAAGACAAATGTATGGAAATTTCTTGCAGCTTTGCTCAGCTACTCTTCATCAATCATAGCTGATAGAAATCTGGAAGGTTTCCTTCTATTCTCTGCTCTATCTTCAAGATCTGAATTCTCATAAGAACAGAAATTAATTTTTCCAGGAAGCTCTAACAAACAACAAATATAGAAGAAATAACTCTGATCTACTTTTAATGAATCAACTCTCGGGAAGCAAAGCCAATGATTTATATAAGAAACTGGAAAAAAAAGTAGCAGAACTCAGAAAAAATGGTTGTTAAATTTTATCTTCATATATGCTAACTACAAATTGTTCTCTTTTAGCCTTTGTGTAGTTTTTTCTGACAGTAGAGGCTGCAAGAAGAGAATTCCTTCATCACAGTTCCCATTTGTGGGAAGTGCCATGTAGCACTTGGCTGTGCTGGGTGCTGTACGTGTGCATTAACCAGCAGCCTCAAAGAAATCAACAAAAGGACCCAGCTGGTCAATCAAAGAGCAACATCAAAGGAGAAAAGAATAAAAAGATCATTTGTTGTCACCTACCCTCCTTACACCCCCTTCACTCTTCACCTATGCTTCTCACCCTTCTCTCCACCTGCAATCTTGCTATCAGACAGCATCCAAACAATGCCCACAGCTCACCATCTGATCCAGAATGGCTTTTACCAGTAACTGATTGTGCTCATTGCTTTTAGAAGAGTAGTGGGATACATCCTGCTCTGGGGAGACAGAGCTGTGTGCTGAATACACATAAATTTATCCAGAAAATAAACCAGTGGCTGTTTTCAAGTTACATCGTTCTTCACTGTAAACAGCAAAAAAAACCCCAATTCCTGTGCTGTTAACCATAAAGCTCTGAATTTATCCATTTTCCTTTTATGCTGCTAAATAAGCACCATGGTTTTTCCAGCTTTTCATCAATACTCTGTAACCAGTGAGTGCCCTACAGAACTTCATTACATCAGCCGAATTTGTAATGCCATAAAAATGATACCAAGCTAATTTGACAAGGTCTGTTTTCCATAAACCCATGCTGATTAGCAATAACTATATTTCCCTTGTTTAATTCTTTATTAATTGAGTCCTTTAGAAACCATTCCATTATTTTGCCTGAGATCAATGTCAGGCTGACAGACTTATAATTATCTGGGTCTTCCCATTTAGCCTTTTATTGGCACAACATTAGATTTCTTCCCATCATCTGGAACTTCCCCAACACTCTACAAAAAAACAACAGCAATGACTCAGAGAATAACTCAAACAGATTTTTTAGAACTCTTAGAAACTCTCAGCTCAAACCTGTTGATTGCAAAATGCCCAACATTACTACCCATTATTAAGAATCCTTAGTTACAATTATAATGAGACCTTGGCACGCTCTTCTGCTGCCTTTTCCAACATCTATACTTGCCCAGAAATTCTGACATTTCTGCATTATCTTTGCAAACTCTTCTGTTTTTCATTCCTATAGCATCATTCAAACTCCTTCCATTTTCATTACCAATTAAATAATCATACTTTAAAGTTATAATTAGTTTTAATTTTTTAAATATATATAACCTTTTCGATATAAAACTCTAATACAAATGAAAAGAGAATAGTTTACAATATTGATCCTACCTTACTATTGATTTATTTAGGAGTATATTTATATACATATACAATATATTTGATGTAGATAATGCATACACATGTGTATTATGTATGTGTTTGTTTACACACACACATTCCTCAGTCGGTTTCTACAACTTAGATTCTGATTCACACTCATTAGCATCAACTAACCCTTGGCTTTTTGTGGTTGATTTATTGTTTTTATCCCTTGCTTTCAGTGAGTTCTCTTCCTGAACAGCAGTGCCCCAATTATTCTCAAAAGCAGCCCCTCCAGTGCCCTGAGCACATGGACATCTCTATGCACATCACACACACACACAGATTTTCTAAAGTCATTCTTGCAGCTCAGAATTCAGCTAACTCATGTTCTTTTGTGCTTTGGTTAATTACTCCCTTTGGTACTTAAACCACCACTATTTTTGTCTTTATCTGTGAAAATGAGGCCTAATATAGAATTCTCTCAAAATCCAGTTTCATAGAAGGAGGTTAATCATTTACATTTATGTACATTATATGTTGGGGTTTTTTTTAAGAAATACAGACAGTACTGTTAGAAGGCAGCATGATTCCAGTAACATCACACAAAGTGAAGTCTCCCATCATAGTGATTTTTCTTCCTACACATTCCAGGAGGAACTGGCCCTGTTGCTCTCTGCTGGTGCTTTCTGCACATGGTGAGTTAGATCCCCATTTTACACATAACCCAATAAAAGTGGAGCTGTGAATCATTCCAGACAGTTACTTCATAAAGATACCATATATTTAAGCCACCACTTCTCTTCTTCCCTCCCAGTGCTATTTAAATATGTTTTCAGCCTTTCAGTTATTTGAATTTTCCCATTAGGCTGCATTATTAGCAACCTGTTCAAATGTATTATAAATTAGGGATTTCATTACTTTTTATTTATTGCAGGCATTTAACATTTGCACAAAGACAAAGCATTCCTGCTTTTCATCTTCTTCGATGTATTGATTAATGCTGTTTTCCAGGATCTTGATTTTGTGCTAAATTAATGGGTTTTCTTCCTTTGAATGTGTTCTTTTCACTGCTCCCTTGGCCACATTTTCCTTTCTAGAAGACCATGTCCTCTTATGCAGTGAACTTCCTTCCACCAGAGACCAGCCCTATGGCACATCTCAAATCCTATATTTTACAATACTGTTCTGTGAAAGAATATCAATATCAAGATATTCACATCAAGAATATCTCCTCACCCACAGGACAAAAGGCCAGTTGGGTTCTACTTTCCTTTGCCCTTTTTCCAGTTCTACAGTGGATTTTCTGAAGTGAATAGTTGTCATTATGGTAGGATAAAGACAGAACAACCTTAGTGCATTGAAAGCCTGGGGAAGACAGAAGTTCAGGAAAGACTCTGTTAACAATTTAGAATATGACAAACCAGGCAAGACAGATGAGGAGGACAAACAACATAAACTCATGGCTAAAAGCAGGGCACTGCTCAATATTTATCACATTAGTCCTGCTAGGATTTTGTAATTCTCACCAACTGCATCAATGGAAACACTGCACCTTTTCATGTCACCTTCATTATTTCTGATACTGCCAGACAGATTCCATCTCATGGCATTTTAAACAAGTGAAAGTCCTTTACACTTTCTTGTTCTCCTTGTTACAGGATTTACTTTGATCTTTTTCATATCTCCTACAGCTTCGTTAAGAACTGTGAAAGAGCCACACAGGATTTCAGTATTTTTTTAATCATGGTATTGTAGAAGTTATGAAAATACCATGAAAGCAACAATTAACACTTTTTTGGCTTTTTCATACAAAACCAGCTAAACAGGGTAAGCTAAGGCAGTGCAGGAACCATCAGCTACAGTCAGCTGTAATAAAGGACCAGGAAAAAGGGAGTATAAAACCAGCTCCAAAGGCAACCTGCATTAATGAATTCAAATGTACTCCTGGGGACTTGCAAAAAGGTCTGTGCTGTGGTGCTACAGGCAGCTTTATGCCATGAGCTCCAAATTTGCCCTGCAAACAAAAAGAATAATGCCTGCAGGAGAATTATTCTATTTTGACATTCATACATGAATTCTGGTGTGCAGCAGGAAAGAACTATTGGCACATTAACATAAGAACACTACTCCTCTCTCTTGTTAGCAGCCTAGCCCCTTTCAAGCTTTCTCCAGGTATTCCAAAAGTGCTGGATCAGCACTTTGACATCACAAAAGTCCATGTTGTATGAAGATCACAAAGGCACAAATTTGGAAAAAACAATGCTAATCCCATTAGGCTGCAGACAACCACAGATAAACCCATTCTCGTGCTTCACAGAAAAGCTGTGACACGCTGTAAATTATCACAGATCCAATCATGATGCTACCAAACTATTTCAATTTTAGCATATAGCGAGCATAATTTATTTAGATCAAACCTAAGGCAGGAAAACTGTATTATAAAAATAGTACGCCTGTGAAATTGGGGCATTTATTATTAACATATAGAGAGACTTGGCCTTCAAGGCGTTGCAAAAATGCTTTTTCTTATTATATTGCTTTTTTGAATGCTACCTAAGGGTGCACTTTGCTTTTCAATAGTCATTTCTTTGCATAATACAAGACTTACTTTACAGTTTGAGAAACTGGTTTTTAAAACAGTGAAGAAAAAAGAAAATCACCCTAATTTTGGATGGCAGATCCTACGTACACTAAGTGAAAAAAAGCCAAAAAGCACAAAACAACCAACCAGCACTAATTCATAAACAGGCAAGATTTTCATTACAGACATTGCATAAATGCACTTGTTTATCCCCTGTAAATAAACAGGCTATGAAATCCAATCATTATTTAACTGCACAAACAGTGCAGTTAAATCTGTAAATCTTCAAATACGTCTGTATAGCTATACAGATGTATTTGAAGGATTTCTTTCTGCTCTGGACTCAATATATTTTGCAGATACCTTAAATTCTGCTATTTTCACATTAAAAGAATGTCACCTAATAATTATTGTTTATCGAGAATCTTCTTATTTTTGCCTTTTCAACTGTAAATTATTGATAGCTCTTTATTCCCAGCTCTTGAGAAGGTCTGTACAAGCATAAAAGCCACATGCATACCTTTTTCCTTTCCACTTTACCTGCCACTTGTACCCATGTAAACAGTGCCTTACTCAGCAGAGGCAGAATGAAAACTACTCAGCTGAAATAAAAAAATCCAACCTCAAGGGTTTTCCTGGATAGAAAATTTGTGTTATTATATGTATTACTGAAATGGAATAAGGCTTGAGGTACAATAAATCCCATACATCCAGTCTGTAGCCATTCCAATTATAATCAGGGAAAAATTGGTTTAAGGACATGAATGATGTGGAGAGGATGAATGGCAGGGATCAGTTACTCATTATTCTGACAAAGGAACCACTCACCAGTTAATGACATCACCACCAGACCAGTTTAGGACCGAAAAAAGAGAGGGAGTTCACCCAGGGTGTAGTTAAACCATGAACTTACTGCTACAGAATGCTAAAAATGCTGGGGGCCAGATTAGAAAAATTACTATAAGAGTAAAAAGGTTTCAGAATTGTCATGAATTGGCTTGGGCAGCAACTGAGCTGCAATGGATTAGAGGTTAGACTTCAGCAACTGCACGTGGCCAATGCTAGAGACAGAACATTGTGCTGCCAGAGAGTCTTGACAGGTTTTTTTGTGTTTATCCATTACATAAAGCACTTGAGAAAGTTTAAATCAAAACAGTTACACACATACAAAGTGCTGCTGTTATTACCCATGAGCAATGAATAAGAGCACATGACAGATGTCTTTCACACATCATCAGAAAAAACTCTCACTCCAAATGATGAGCTGCAGCAAACCTGAAGAGCTTTGCATCTTTTCTCATACAAACACAGTGTGCATCACCTGGGACTCCCAAAGAAATACATGACAGCAATTGAGCTCCTAAGACACACAGAATTCTTTCTCCAATCCAGAGAGACGTGAGCCTTCATAAACTTCCATAAACACAGCTGATAAATGGCAGTGCTGGCAACAATTTCTCATTTGTTTGGGCTTTTGGAACCAACTGCTATTAATAATAAATTAATAAAATCTGAATTTCAGTTAAATGCCAGCTGAGACTGATCATTCAAAGTAAGAAGCCAGTATGAAAATGGGTTAGCATTTGCTTCAGCATTCACAGCACTGCACTATACCACACACCATCTATCACAAGCTTAGACTGAAAAAAACCCCACCAAACATAAAATCATTTTTAAATACAAATTGTCAGCAAAATTTTACCTGCTCACTCGAAAAAAAGAAAATTATTATTATGATTCCTAAATATACTTAAGTTTTGCAATGATTTATTTTGGCAAATGATTTTCCATCAAGCTGTTCCTTCCATATTCATAGTGAACTTTGCCTCACATCTTTCCTTTCCAGAGTGCTGCTATATAAACCTCTCCTCCTTCACGTTGCTCCCATGCAAAAACTCTAACAGGATTTAGCTATTCCATTTCCATGTACTTGCTACATGGTCTGCCTGAACACAGTTCAGTGTGGAAATAGCAGTGACAGTCACCAGGAAAGATGACAAACCCTGTAAGAAGCCCATTTCCAACGAAGCCAGCTTCCCCCTTTACTGCTCGAGCCTGACAGCCTGCAAATATTGAGTTATTGCTTTGAATCATGCATGTGTTTACTTTCTAAACCAGTTTTCTACTTGGCAAAGTTGCTGTTACAAACACATTTGACTTTCACAGTCACTGAAAACTTTTATATTCCCCTCGGTTAATGCTGCCTGATTAGAAAGTTTAGAAACATGAGAGTTTTCAGCCAAAACCAAACAAGTTTCTTATCCTTCACATTTCAGAGGCTTCCTCTGTGGTTAATGAAAAATTAGAAGGTGCCAGTGGTCTGAATTGATGCCTTTTTAATGCAGATGGCTAAAATGGGAGGGCTGCATTTTCCACTGACAGTACGTGAAATGGAGCTGAAATCATCCTCAGTTTGTAGATGGCTGAAGCTAACAGAGATGAATCCAAACCACTGCCTCTAATGACTTTTTTTTTTCATTTAGTCATGTCTGTGAATTAATTTTGGCTAATTTTATGTATTACTGAGAATCAAACAGAACTAAGTTACACTTCCCAGTGTAAGGAAAATCTGATTCAAAGATTTGTAGATAATCATCATCATCATCATCATCATCTCAGTTCCACTTTGAACTCAAATGTTTTTGGATTTGTTCTGAGTGGCACAAAATATTGAAGTTAATGAGCATAAACAACCTATTACTGTCTTAGAAAATGCAGCTCTGTGGCTTCTGCAGGAGACAGAGTTGGATTTGCCTCAACACATGCTGTGTAGCTCCTCTTTTCCTAAATAATGTGGTGAATAATGCTCCAATTCCTTTTTCAATCAGACTAGTGATTGTCCAGTATTTTGAGAGCAGATACAGCAATTTGGAAACTCTTAGCTAGACACCAAAATGGCAACTGCAATTGAAACTAAGCAGCAGATGAGAGCAATTCATGAAATGACTGTGAAATACGAAAGGGGACAAAATCAGAACTGGCATAACGTTACAAGGAGAAGAAAATACCATGTAAAAGTAGGGTTTTCAAAACACAAAGTTTAAAAACTTCTAGCATGAGATTTCTTTTACTATCTATTGCACCTCTGCTGACTTGGGAGAAGGTACAGCAAAATCTGAAGTACCACCTTTCGATTTTCCATTGACCCACACAAATATCCCTCATTAATTAGTAACTATTTCCCATAGTGAAGCTACCTTTTCCACTGCACTGTTCCAATACCAAGCCTTCAGCTCAGCGACATTCCTGATCAGGTTTGCTATCTTTTTTTTTCCACCCTCTTGGAGAGCTACACCTCAAAGGAAGCCTGAATGTTTCCAGCTCCTTTGAGACACTGAGTTCCAGAGCACTGGGCACAGGTTCTGACATCCCCTAACCTTCAAGAGTTACTAAGGGTTTTCTCTCACACAGCACATGATTTTTGTTCCTGTGCTGGCTGGCAGAAGGTCTGAAAAAACCCAGCCTCACCAAAGATGTAAATTGTCAGGCAGGATGAGGAAAGGAAGATGCTCAGTGGGGAGCGCTCTTCACAAAGTCCTCCAGCTCCTGTCACCTTCCCAAGAGGAGCTGCTGAACTTCCCACTGTCACCTCCCAGCCTGCCTTCCCTCAGACACTGCAGGGAAGTGAACATCCCACTGTCACCTCCCAGCCTGCCTTCCCTCAGACACTGCAGGGAAGTGAACATCCCACTGTCACCTCCCAGCCTGCCTTCCCTCCGACACTGCAGCAAAACAGCACCAGGGCAAGGCCACTCTCAAGGTCTTCATCCTCCAGGATGAAGGATTTGGCCTCCAGTGAGGATGTGCTACACAGCCCTTTCAGACTTCTTTTCTTTTTTTTTTTTTTTGGTAAGTGAAGGGCAAAATAGGATCTTCTTGAAATTGTTTGAAGTGAATTGACATTTTTCAGCTGAAGACTGTTGTTAGTTTCACAGCAGGGCTAATTTTTAAATTTAATGTTCTAGCGCATATGAAAAGGAAAGCATCCTAGGGGGATAATAACTTTTAGCAATCAATTGATTGCATATAGCTGTGGGTTTTGCAGGTACAATCTCTTTAAGAAGGCTGTAAAATAGGAAAATTGTAGCCTTGGGATGTACAGATTATCTGAGTTCGCAGATTATTTGCGGATCTGGTTTAGATCTTCTTTTTTTTGTTTTAAATAATAAATATGCCCTAGTAAATAAATCAGCAAATGGTCAGCAGGTCAGAAAGCACTTCCTGGTTTATACTATCACTCTACGGATTTGTTGGGGATTTTTGTTCACCGTTTTTTAACCTCTGTAGCCACTTTTGGAGAAAATCTCTATGATATTTAACTCAGGGGAAAAACAATATGACTAACCTGGACTATTTTAACTGCCAGTTCTACCCAGCCAACTGAAATAGTTTAATATCCTATCCATACTAGAGCAGTGAATGTCTCCCTGGTCCTTAGGTGCACCACTTTTGCCTTCCCCTTCCTAAACACATAGATATTTATGTTATACACACAGAGGAGTACACAGAGGACAAGAAACTATTAAAATTTAATAGCTGTGTATAATAAAACCTTGTATCACATTTTTCATATAAAATACAGCCTCTCAGGTGGAAAACCCATCTTCAGGTTTGTTTTTACATTACATGAGTATCATTTAGAATGGTAAAGAGAAATTAAATGGTCAAGGACATTACTACTGACTTATGTTGTTGTATACAATTGGCCATTAGGAGGGAAAAAAAAGCAAGCTGTTTTCTAAATGGAGGTCTTCAAAAACTGCAAAATTTTAGCATTAGTGAAAACTCAAGTTTCCATATACACAGATATGAAGATGCAGTCATACAACCCCCATGACTTTTGAATAAATTTTGGGTTTAATACTCCGTTTCAGGCTCTTCTAGGTTCAAATCAGAGTCAGTAAGTACTAGCTAAAATCAAGGAACACAGAAATCTGGGAGTCACCAGTTATGGGTCTAGAATGAAGCCTGTCCCTGGCTCGCTTCACAAGACCAGTTAAATTTGGGTTCCTACTGTATGCCAGATATTGTGAGACATGATGAGGCAATACAGCTATTCTTATTTCTAAAAAGTGCCTTTCAAGATAGACTCTTGTTTGCAAACCAGTTATCACACACCGTTCTAGTTTGAAAGCAAGACTTCCAAATTTGCATTTCCACATGTTTATATAATTCAGGCAATATGCTGTCTGGGGCATTACTAAGTTCACCCAACACAGAAGCACTTGGCAAACTAAGACTTGCAAGGCTACAAGAAGATTCACAAGGATTCAATGTCAGACCAACCTCTTCCTCTTTATCCCAGTATCTCTTTCTGTCCCACATGTATTGGACAAAGACATTCTCATGTAGCTCTGTGTCTGCTGCTCTCAGACAGCCTTATAAATGAAACAAGAGGTGATAACAGATCTCCATGTAACCTGAACTCACGAGACTGCCAGCCAGACCTCTAGATTAGAACAATACATGCAAAGAAAGATCTCGACCCAGACTCTAATCACAATCAATCAGTGAAATAAATCTAGGTAATTAAAAATATATTGAATCTTTTTAGTCAATTACTTCATCACAAATACACGATGTAAGAGATGAACTTGCATTTAAAAATTCAAAGTTCTGGACTGTTTGAGCTTAATAAGGACAAAATAATCAGTTGCAGATGCTTTCACTTAACATTCAAAAATACCCCATGGGACAGCAAGATGTAATTTTATGGTCATCTGTCATTTTAATGATGTGCTTGTTATAATGCAGAACATCTCTGTCCTACTTGCCTGGTTATAGAAAACATACTGAACTAAATAAGGGAGCATTTAACTGCACTACATCTACCTTGTATCATTAACAAAGAGCACATGTCCTTGGGATAGGAATTACTAATATATCTGCTCATTTTAAAGGAAAAAAAAAATCAAAAATCCTTGCTGTTCAAGCATAATTTAAGTCTGTCAGTTGCTCTCATTTACTTTTTTTTCCCCCTTCCAGTCTTTAATTTCAAGCGACCTAAACCACCCTATATGCCTTCCATTTTTATCTGTCCCCAGCACTGCTTTCTGTTTGGCATGGAAGACAATATAGAAATGTTCAGGGACTGCAAGTGTTTTGCCAAGAACACCATAACTATTATTTAATTTTCAGTGAGCATTTTACATTTCATATTTACAGGGAAGGGGAGCTTTTCCCCTGCTACTGCCTACAAGGCAATCTTTGGATCTTAAATAACTCCAAAAGAAGCCATAAGGAAGGATTAAAATTAATTTGCACAATATGTTCCAGGTCAGATTCTCCAAGTTCCTTATATACCAACCCCTAGTGTCTGCTGAAGATGGAAATGTAACCAAAGATCCCTCCTAAGGGTCAAGCACTCATTCATGGACTGTCTCCTGCTCCCTCCCAAAAACCTACCTAAGGCAAGATTCAGTTTTTGTTGAAATGTGTGCAACAGACCAAGATTATAGACAAAAATATTTTTGTGGAGGAAAGGAAAATATGTCATTTAATATGTCATAAGTTAAGACCCATATTCGGACCATAATAACACTTCACTTGAAACTAAATAGTGGTAGCTCTCTGTATCTTGGCACAGAAAGAAATTAAGACAGAAAGGAGAAGAGTATCTGGTTATAAAATGGCCTTTTCCTCCAGGTTTCAAAAGTCCAGCTGCAATCACTGCCCTGACTGGAATCCAGACAAGGAAATGCAGAGACTAAATCAGCTTACATCACCAGAAGCATCAACATTAATATATATTATCACTCTATTTAAAATTTGTGTCATTTAAAGCTCATTATATCATTACAAGTATCTTACATTCTTCTTGATTTGCCTATCTGTCCAGAAAGAAGTTAGTCCTGCAAAGACTGAAAGTCCTTTTTTTAGGAGAACTTGCAACAGTAAGAAAGAAATAAGCAATACTTACAGAAAACTATGAGTAAATTTCTACTTTTCTGCTTCTTTCTGTATTAGAAATCAACCTTTAAGACTCAGAGCAGAGAGCTGGTACAGAGCAGCTACAAAAAGATCTAGAGGAAGTAGAAGAGTGCCCATTATGCTCCAAATAGCAGCTTTTAGGAACTTGATGCCACCTACAAATCCCCAAGTGCATTAGAGCACAGAAGAAACGACTGCAGTTGATGCTGTTATTCCTGGTACCATTGCATCACTGTGCCACATACTGAGAAAGAGAGGCTCAGAAGGACATGCCCAGATCCATGGACCAAGCCAGAAGGGACAGCACAGCCCTCAATCCTGAGCTTTAGGTCCCTGTTCCAAGGGAACAACATAGGCAAACATTTCTTCTTAAGCAAAACCTCCTCTTCCCTCCAAGATAAGGAGGATAGACCAATTAACACTTTACACATTGCTTTTATAGAGCCTCTTATGACAAACCAGGGCCTGCTGCCTTTACAGTCCAGTGTAACAGTACAAACAGCATCAGCAGATGTGAATTTGGGAAAAAGCAAAGACACAGAGGCAGGCACTCAATCCCAAAGCAGAGTTAACCCCACCAGCATTCTGGGGTTTACTTCCCTCCTTGCTTCCACTGAACTTGAATGTTAAAGTTAATATTTTTCTACAGGAATGAAATTTTAATTTATCTGCTCCAAGGTAGTAAGACATTAATATAAACCTGTCTTTCTACCTAATATTTCTTCTCCATCCGTAGTAAAAAGCCCAGCTCAGCTTTTCATCAGCAGCTTCCAACAAACAACCTCACTCCCTGCAAAAAAAGTGGTAGCAAGTATTATTTACTCTACTACAACATGTTGTTGCTCCTGAGTTCTCTTTTTACTAGACCTGATGATAGGCACAACAGAGAGTATTTCAACATTGCCATCTGTCTCCTTGGCACTTCATACCAAGTGAGTCGCTGCCACTTTGATGGTAAATTAGAACTTCCCACCAGATATGTTAAGCCAGAGGCTGCTGACAGGTTGTCCTGTCTCCCTCGATACCTTCTTCCCTTAAGTCTATTTTTGATATGGAACAGTCTGAGCATCTGAAGATGTATTAAATCGCAGGAATCGTCAGTAATATGCAGTTTGAAAGGATCCTTTGATAAAAGACTTTTACAGCATCATTAAATTGATGACACTACACTCATACATGTGAGGTGTTCTCACGGGAGATGGTCACAGAGAGGTTCATGATGGTGCTTGGGAGGGAGGAGACAGACATGTGGTGGGATAGACCAACTCACAGAGAAGTTGGGAAGTGTAAAGTGAGGATCAACCCACGCCTGCTGCTAAACCACCAATACTGCACGTCAGCATGTTCTCTTAGATCCACCTCCTTCCCAAGATAAATCACTAGAGCTATGTTAGGAAACATAGTCCCAGTTTCTGACCGCTGATTCCACTCTTGTCTGAGACAATCTAATTCTTTATTTCAACTTCCATTTCTGCAGTTGAAGACATATGACTGTCCTTGGCAGCTGAGCTCAGAGAAGTGCAGACCTTGCAGGAAGGGTATGAGAAGGTACCTCGAGGGACCAGAAAACACTGAGGATACATTCTTTTGTTGCTGTTGGCAGGTGAGAGACACAAGATTTTTCTGAGGGTCTACTCAGTTCAATACAAAGAAAAAACAAGATCTCCCAAAGTCTTTGAAAACAAAACATTTTTCCCAGCATTTTTACAAGCACCAAAGCCAGGATTTTGCAGGTCAAACAGGCTACTTAAAAAAAAAATAAGCCCATTTAAACTCCAAATAAAATATAGCATAAGATAGGGCTAAAAAGATGGTAATAGTGGTCACAACCCCAGCCTGACAGAGTTCAAGAAGCGTTTGGGAAAAGCACTGAGGTCCAGGGTGGGATAGTTGGGGTGCCCTGCTCAGAGCCAGGAGTTGCACTCTCATGATCCTTGTGGGTCCTTGTGTTCCAGCTCAGCACATTCTAAGACATCAAGTTACTTCAGGGGGATGTAGAGTATGTTTAGGGAAAGTGATCAAGAGGTGATTTAGAAAAATAACCCACTGAGAACAAGGAGACAAGCAGAAAAAACAGCACATTAGGAGAAGGTTGTGCTCTCCAGTGAGGTCCCTCAGACCAGCAGTGCTAGACCTTGCAGAGAAGGACAGGAGCCACACGCTGGACTTGTGTAGAAACAAAGGGAACTACACAAAAATATGAGTTATGCTAGACTAAGCTATGTGAAGAGAAAATAGGATGCAACATCAGTTTCTAGCCGGATACTGAGAAAAATCCAAGGGAAGGATCAAACTGTTACCCGAGGATTCTGTTCCTGACAAAAAAAGCAAATGAAAATTTCATAGTGTTTGATTGAAATACTATTTTCAGTCTTTCACTATATTTTCATGACTATCTTATATTTCTGACATTAAAAGACTCTGGCACATAAAAGTGCAATATATTATTTCATTTCTGATGTGGAAAATGACAGGAACATCTCTTGGAATCATTTTATTTAACTGTTTCTGAGTGGAGAATTCAGGGCACTTAACAATTTTCTTAGTGAATTAAAAATTTTAAAAGCTACACATTTCTTATATCATTTCCACTTGATATAGAGGATACTCAGAGCAGGCAAAAGTGCTCTGTAGCTGGAGCTGCCTGATCCTGGGCATGTAAATGACTTTAAACAGCTAAGTATGAAAAACAAACAAACCCAAGCTCAAGCCCACTGTTCAGTTTGCCACTGCCAGGAAGGCAGCCATCTCCAAAAAACACCTCTCCTCGATGGACACTCACTGCAATGATCAGCACAGGGGTGAAGGAATGTTTACACTAAAACAGACTACAAACCATTAGTATTACAGGTTTGTAGGGCAGAGAGCTTTTGTAGCTGATTTCCCTGAGCTGGTACTTCCACAGGCTTCCTGCTGTTCCTAGCTGGTAAAGAGCTCCCCTGGAAGACGCAGAGGTAGAAGGGATGGGGTTAGCTGGACACCAGAGACCCCCTTTGCCCATGGACTCAGTCAGTTCAGCATCCATTTAAGCCCATTTGGCACCTTATACACCACAGTCTGTTACTCAAAGTATCTGTACAACAAAGGATTTGTTTTCCCATGTTTGCTACTCATCATTCAGATACAAAACTTAAAGGAGCTGCCCAAGGATTTAATTCAGACAGAAATTGCTTCAAGACAGCTCTGCCAGCACAGGAAGGCAGGAGGGAAGCTCTCCCACAGGACCTAGTCACTCTCTTAACATTATTCCTCATGTCCTTAAGGCATGATCACTTACCTAGACTGCCTCATCCCAATGACATGGCATTCTTTATGCTTTCTCCCTGAAAAACATTCTTCCCAGATTCAATAAATAAATAAATTTACAGGGCTTAAATTTTGGGGTTTATATTCCAAGTTTCTACCACCCAATTTGATAAACAGGCTGCCTTTGAAGATTAATTGTTTGACACTAGGAAGGAGTTAAGAATTGTTATAAACTCTTATCTCGATACCCTAAATACCAGGAGGTCTAAGTCATTAACTTGCCTAATTAAACACAGAGAAACAGTGCTTGTTAGAGACCAATACAAAGTAAGTTTAACCTATTCCATCCTTAATAAGGTCTAAACTCTGGGCAGTTTAATTCCTCCTCAGCTGCTCTGGTCTTGGTTTAGCACATCCTGTTATCCACCAACACCTCTGCCAGGAGACAAATGCCTCCAGAAACATTATGCCTCCAGAAACATCCTCTAGGCCTACATAGCCTAAAATCATACCAGAAAATAAAGGCAAAATATCTGCATCATCTTTTACAAGATTTGTTTCCTTCCTTCTGCCTTACAGTATTCATAAACCAAAACCATTCAGTGTTCCTCAAACAAATTTTGTAAGACTCAAAGTTCTTCCAGTGAATCAGGTCCAATTTTCATCTGAATCTGAAGTAATTTAATTATTAGGAACCTTGAGTTTGTCTTACAGCAAGTTAGATTTCAGCTAGGCTCTAATATTCACAAGAAAACAAAAAAACATGGAGCTGCTAAGGGAGACAAGAACAACAAATGTAAAATGGAGAGGAAAAAATAAAGAAGAGAAACTTCTCCACAATCCTTTTAAGCAACTTCAAGACAAAGTGAAAACAATGTTTATTGTAATTCTTCATTAAATTTTTTTTCATCTTTCAACAAGAATAAAACATTTCTATTTATAACTGAAGTTAAATAACAGTGGTGGTTGAATTAGCATGATTTCCATAGTTTGGAAGGACTTCCGATTGAATGAATATGATTATTTCATTTTCACTGCTTTTAGCATTTTGAAATCACATTTTCCAGTTTTCACTGTATTTTTATCCTCCACATCTGACAGAAGTGCTTCACTGTTCTTAAATGCTATGTGTTTATACACAAATTAAAAAATACAAGCTTTTCCTCATGGAAAGGTACATGAAAAGAGCTATGCAACCCCTTTTTCAGCATAAAATCAGGGATTTGCAACAGCACAGAGCACTAGGTACTCCAGACGTTTAAGAGCAGCCATCTGACTGCTGGTTCACTGTCTTCAAGTGACTTTAATTAGTGTCTAAAACCTCAATATGATTTGATGCTCTAGGAGCAAACGCGCATATTTTTAATTTCTCCATATTTACTGACGAATCAATAAAGACTCAACGTGTCAATCATACACAGCAGAAGTCATTCAAACCCATCAGATCCATCACTCAGTGATGAAAGCTATGCTGCAGTTATATTTAAGACACTTCCATCTTACAAATTACAAAATTCAATGCCATGAATATTCATGTCCATGAATATGGATTAACACATCCCATCCTTGTCCCCACTTACAAATGTCCTGTGTCCAACACTGACTTTGTCTCAATCAAGGATTCTGAGAGGGCAGCAATTCACTCATACAGTGACTGAATGGATATACAACAGTATTTTACTGAGAAATTACTTTTCCCAGGCTGTATTCCTTATTTCAGTGCCTTCATGAAAACCATGACACCCATTACTGCATTTTCCCCTTCCAACCAGGATAAAGACTGAGACAGAATGAGGGCAAAATTCCCACAAGGAAACCAACCTGTCCAGACTGGGAAGCAAAATCACCTGGGGAAAAATTATTCTTTAAAATACCCCTAACAAACAAAAAAATCCACTTGACTTTTCCTGCCTAACAATAATGTTAACTCATTTAATAAGGCTCTGACATTTGCTTTCGGAACCACCTGGGACCAGAAAATAAAGCTTAGTGTGCAGCCTGCCGTCACACCTACTATTACAAAATCCAGAGCCCATTTCTGTGTGCCATAAAGGAGTTTTTATATTCAGAGTTTCTTGGTGATCTGCTTTCTCCAGCATCCTGCTCTACATCTGCGACATGCCAGCAAAATCTCTCCTCAACTGCAGGATGAGACTGTGGATATGTCTTCAGACAAGATACATTATCTCCCACAGAAAACAGGACCAGGCAAATGCCTCTGAGCTACAGAAAAGCATCAAGAAACAGGACAAAAGTGGAACTAGGGGCCTGTGGCCTTCACTGATTAGAAACAGAAATAGTTGGGGTGCAAACACTCAGAGTAAGTTGCCTTCTTGGACTGAAACCAACTAGTTTACTAGGATCATTTTGACCATGAGGTGACACAAAAGATAGGATTTCATGTCAATAAACATGAAGGTTGAGCTTTACATCAGGCTTCTTCCTGACTAAAACCATTGGAATTTGGGCAGAAAATTCTAGTTCTGCTTACTTGAGCAGAAATGAAAATGTAGGGTTGTAGTTTCAATGTAAGAATTGGATTATCATAGAATCAGAATGGTTTGGGTTGGAAGGGATCTTAAAGATCATCCAGTTCCAACCCCAGTGCCACAGGCAGGGACACCTTTGACTAGACCAGGTTGCTCAGAGCTCCATCCAGCCTGGATCCACCTTAAGATTGACCTTATCTCAGTATAACATTAATAAAGAACCAGAGTTCAGAACCATTAGCTTGTCTAAACTTGTGAACATCCATTATAAAAATCACATTTATCTCATATTCATCTACTCTGCATATTGTTTCCCAAATACTTCTCAGCTTTCAGTTTAGAATAAATCCTGCTATTTTTCCAGTCTAACAAACACTGTGCCTCTACTAGTCTTTTTCCCCCTTGTCACTAAGTTTGTTTTCATCATACAATTATAGAAATAAAGGTTGATTGCTGGATTTTTATTCTCCAGATGTATTAGAACATTAACTGCCTGGTGAACTAAAAGTCAGTGTAGTGTTTGGAGTTTGTGAATCACTAAGGTTATGATTAGAAGGACACATGAAAAAGTCACTGATCACCATCAGATAGTGTCATTAGCATTCTCAACCAGCTGCCACAAATTAAAAATGCAGGAACTTTAAAAGACCTCATATAAAGAGTGAAAGACAACAACAGAGTAAGTCTCCTCTGAATTTCCATCAGCAATTTCCATCTGACCTGCTGCCAGCCAAGCCTGCTCTGAAACCTGGAGCAGTGCAGCACTGCTCCCAGTGCCTGAACTCATCACCTCTGCAGCTGAAAGGCAGCACCAAACTTCTGCAACGCTGCTGCTTTGGGGAGCTGACCTGGGATTTCAGCACTTAAACACTCCAGCCTTTAAAGCTCTGTGAGGATTCACCAGCTCCAGGTGCCTCTCATCACTTCAGCACACGCTCCCATGAAGCTGGAACTGTTCCTCATGGTAAAGTCTGTACTCACACTGTGTAATATGTTTGGAGCAAGCAGAGATTCTGTATAATTTGACGATTTCTGGTACTTTTCAAAAGCTATAAAAATACATGAAGCCGTAAGACATGTTTGACAAGACAATCAAGACAAATGACCATTCTGTGGTTACCAAACCCAACACAGCTGCTGACATTTCAGGCCAAGTGTTGCCCTCAGTTAAACCCATTCACTTGTTCTTGCTGACTACTCACATATCAGAGCCATGTCATTAAGTGTTTGGTGAGAAGTCTTGCATGTGAACCTTTTTCTTCTCTCCCTCCACTTCTTTTAGGTGTTTGGCAGATCTTCCAACCCAACACCAAAACCTTTATAAGACTGTGAGCAGTCAAGTGTAGTAAACACTACCTGCTCAGTTCAGTCACTGTTTTTTCCAAATTTATTTATATTATGTGCTGTACTCTGAAACTATTAATACATACACCCATGGTTATCTTGATGGAATTTTTGTGTTCAGACAATTTTTTTCACACAATATACACTACTTATTTAATGAGTAGCATAGTATTCCATTAGAAGTGTCTTGTGTGTAACACCTAAATGTGCTAGAAAGGTTAATATGGCGCTTTATAACACACAGGCTGATGACAGGAAGTAAAAATGCTATTCTGAAAAGCAGAAATGTCAACACATCTCTGAAGACGTAAAATGACAGAAAATTAAATGTTACCAACTGCTGAGTCTGAAGAGAGGCTTCTTGAAGTTAAGGGATAAAAAAAAAGGGCACAAATCATATTTTAAAGGCATAATAATCTACTTAATGCAACTTTATAGAATGCTTTTTACATACACAAGCTTCTAAAACCACCGTTCATTTCCCTTATACTGCAATAATTTCAAAGGGTCCAAAAATAGAGGGTCTACAAACGCAGATCATTAACTTTCTGAGGCAATTAGCATCTGAGTTTCTGTATCTTTTGGCAAATTGTAAATCTTTCAAAAGAACCTTATTTTTCGGAAGGGCATTTTGTAAAATGAATCCTGACTTTATATTTAATTTCAGAAACAGGGATGCACATGTGTATATAAGCAGACACACACACACATTCACGCCCACACTGTTGCTCTACATGTAAATGCAGAGGTATTTATAGGGAATAAATATCAACATCACAGTGTGAGAGTGTGCATCTGGAAACACACAGGTTTGCAAAGACACACCAGCAGATATTTGAAAAGTAAAACCCATTGAATTTGCCTGATGCAATCCTGAAAGTTTCAGGAGGATGACAGGTTTTCCAGGAATGTGGAAAGGAAGGTGGGAAAAGCCTTACAGTGTCCTCTACATACTAGGGTGCAGGAATGAAAAATACTTTTAAAAAGGACCCCAAAACTAAACATCAGCCCTCCAAAACCAAAAGATGGCCTACAAGAAAGCTGGAGGGGGAGTTTTTACAAGGGCAAGTAGTGACAGGACAAGAGGAAATTCAAACTGAAAGAGTACGTTTAGATTAGATGTGAGGAAAAATTGTTCCCTGTGAGGGTGGGGAGGCCCTGGCACAGGGTGCCCAGAGAAGCTGTGGCTGCCCCTGGATCCCTGGAAGTGTCCAAGGCCAGGTTGGACAGGGCTTGGAGCAACCTGGGATAGTGGAAGGTGTCCCTGCTCATGGCAGGGGGTGGAACAAGATTATCTTTAAGGTCCCTTCCAATCCAAACCATTCCACAATTCCATGAACCTCTAAATTAGCACAAGCAAAAGCCTGGGTTAACCATAAAATCGGGAGACTTGTTAACATCTTGGATTCCCCCAGTCCAGGTTTCAAATCTCATCCATTAGGAAGGTTTTGCAAAGCTATGAAGCCTCAAGGAAACACAGTGTGTGTACTTCCTCAGCCTCAGGAACCTGCAGCTGCAGTAACACAGCTATCCTCACCACCCTCCTGATTCCTGAATTATCAGCAGTAAATCCTGAGCTCCTCAGGTTTTTCACTTGATGATTTTGATCCAACATGTCCAAAGGCTAACATCTGTAGACAACAGCATAGCCCAAGGTCCAAGCCTGCAAGGAAATGTAAAACACCAGCTGATACTCCCAAATATTCAGACCTGATCCTGCTGGGAGCAGAAGCACAGCAATCAGCGTTCTGCAAAAGCTGCAGAACATGTTTATTACAGCTCAGCACTAAAACTTTAAGTCACCAAACCTGCCCTGAGAAAAAGTCAGGAGTGGAGCTCTTTTGGGTAGCCAAGAGGCAGGAATGCAGTAACCAGCACACTGCATTGACAGAGGGAATTTTAACACTGCAGAGCCTTGAAGCCCTGGGCCACTTTCTGATGCCAAATTCGAGCCACACTTGACCAAGAAAAGTTACCCCCTGATAACTTTATTCATTTAATTCATAATATTGACATTTTTTCTTCAAATTGCATGCATCTCTGCAGTCAGCAGCACTGATCAAGCCAGCCTTGTGGGTTTTTTTGTTGTTTTTGACAAAGTGTGAGTGATATGGGTGAAAACAGGACAAGAAGAGGACAGTCTTGATTCTGTCAATGCAGGTTCCTATAGAAAGTACAAAATTTGTTCTTCTGCAGTATAATTATGATGCTATAATGACTGCACTCCCAGCAGAAATCCAGGAAATGTAGAGGGCAATTTGGCCCACTTCCTTTATGACTAAGTTAATCAACCCAAAATCTCAGCCAAAGGGAAATTTATACTCACTCACTCATTTGAAAGCTCCAGTAATGAGCATGGATATGTTTATCATACCACAACAGAAATGGAAGCAGAATAGAGGGGAGAGACAGGGAAGTGGAAAGGAGGGGAAAAAGAGAGACAAACAATGAAGGTGATGTCTCTGCCTGATGTTACAAGTCACCATAATCGAAAATTATAGCAAAAATTTGAAAGACAAATCCATCCTAAGATATTTAATCAAATTTTTCACGTTGGACATTAGAGAAAATTTCATTTCTGCAAGACAAATCCAGTATGTGACAGTATTTGTAGAGGCAGACAGAAACAATTTGAAGGGTGTGTACAAACACAGATGTCTCTGCAGGTTCCAGCCTAGGAATAGTATTTTAACCTCCACTATTTCCCATCAAAAACCACGATGCTGAACAACTCCAGAGAGTAATAATTTTCTTTCTCCTTCTAGAAAAGCACTACAAGATAGCCCACTAAAGCACTAATAGACTTTTGAAGAATGTAATAAAATGATTTTTTGCTTCTGTATGCTTCTTCTAGCAGAAGTGTCTGGGTCAGACCCCGGGAGACAGATGCTGGCAGGATTCCAGTCTAATTGTTATTTTCATGGACAACATTCACATCTACTTAATAGTTTTAAATTGGATTTTTCATGACAACAGGTTATTCTTTCTGTAAAAGCAGCTTCTAAGTGTTCAACTCACACAGCCCATGAGAAAATTGCAAAGGATTACAAAGGAAGAGCAGCAGCCATTCAATACTGCTGGTCGAGGCCCTTCCCGTAACAGGAAGCCAGGAAGGATTGTGTGTACACAGTTATCTTTCTAGGGAAAATATAATGAAAACTCATTTCAAAATATTCTAATTAATCAGAGGTATTGCCCACAGATGTAAATATGTTTTGCTAACATTAATGGTTTCTTATTTTCCTGTTTACATTCAGACAATTATTGGCTTTAACAAGCATTTGCCTTTCAAAATGGTAAATTCAGGGGAAAGAAACCAGAGGCTTATTACTAATGATACAGGAAGTTTCAAGAAAAATACTCCCAGAAAAAGCAAAAGTAGGATAAATTCGTTATTTCTGGAAGAAAAACAAACATTCAAAACAAACCAACCAAGCAAAAAACCCAAAACAAACCCAGAATGTATATGCTGCAGAAGTATGTAGCATACACAGAGCACAGTCCTCAGGTCACAGATATGCTTCCCAGAAAGCTTGGTGGATAAATGGATTTAGTTTACTAAAAATGTCCACTGTGAATGCACATATGTTTCTGTCATTGCTCAGGATTCACAACCTGCTACCACTACACTGCCATCATACTGCATCTCCATGAGTTATATGGATGGATTCCTCCTAAAATTTGAGAGCTGTTCACATGTACGTGCACAGGTTTGCAAAATAAACCTGTAGATTGTAGAGTAGCCACCAGTGTGTTCCATAAATGAGACCCACTGCTTCACAGTCTTGTAGTCCACAGAGATACTTTGTGAGGCCACAGGAAGTGACCCAAGTAATCGTGTTCTGGGCTACATTGAGAGTGACCAGATTGTGGCTGCACTGCTCTGGTGATATCCCACCTGCAGTGCTGCATCCAGCTCTGGGGTCCCAGCACGGGAAGGACATGGATATATTGGAGCCAAACCAGAGGTGTTGAGAGGGGTGGAGCACCTCTGCTACAAGGAAAGGCTGAGAAAGTCAGGGTTGTTCAGCCTGGAGAAGAAAAGGCTCCAGGGTGACCATACTGCAGCCTCCCAGTGCCTGAAGGGGCTACAGGAGAGGTGGAGAGGGACTTGTTACATGGGCAGGACACGGGAGAATGGCTTGACACTGACAGAGTAGGTTTAGATCAGGTATTAGGAAGAAATCCTTCCCTGTGAGGGTGGGCAGGCCCTGGCACAGGGTGCCCAGAGAAGCTGTGGCTGCCCCTGGATCCCTGAAGTGTCCAAGGCCAGGCTGGACAGGCTTTGGAGCAGCCTGGGATAGTGGAAGGTGTACCTGCTCATGGCAGGGGGTTGGAATGAGATGAGTTTTAAGGGCTCTTCCAACCCAAACCACTGTAATTCTGTGAAGTACTTTTGGAAGACATCACAGCTTCAGAGTAGGAATCTGTGGAACAACAGAACCTCTGTGACCTCCATCATATTAAACCACTATGGTATTTAGATGTCAAAGTGACTCATCTTGCTTGTAAGATGTGGAGAAATTAATCCACGAATTCATCCTTAGTGCAGACTCCAATAACCCCAAAGTAGCCAGCATAATCCCAGTAACTATTCCATCTTTTCCAGTATTTAGATATTGCTTTATAGTCTTCAGCACCTGCACAATCCCCTCATTTACTGGGCACATTCCTGTTCCATTCTGATTAATTCTGCAAGGATTACACTGGCTACATGCAACTCTAGTCCCAGGCAAATCCCTGTTTATCACATTAACACCAGATTGGGAAATTCCATCACTACCATGACAATTCCTAGGGACAGGGCTATGGTTATTCTCCATCCTCCAACAGCTGGGGAAGGCACAGACTTAATGTATTAAAGCCCAAATCAACATCTCTTTTCCAAGACCCTTGTAAGCTTTCCAATTCCTTCATTGGCCAGAGATCTCCTACATCTACTCACCAAGCAGTGCACAAGCAACTGCAACAAACTCATTATTATTCTGATCAAAGGAAAATAAAAGCTATACTTTCCTTCCTGCCAAAGATCTCTTGTAATAAAACTACCAACTCTGCCCAACAAATTAATCTTTCACTGGTTTGGGTTTCTTTTTTAGCTCTGTGCCACACCAGCTGGTTTGCTGAGAGCAATGAGCTGTTGAATTAGATAACATGTTTTTAATAAGTCAGTCTAGTAGAGCAGATTTGAATGGCTTCACAATGTCTAAATTGTCTATAGAGTAATATTAATACTAAGTGGTAAAAACATGGATTTACGATTCTGTTGAATCCACAAGTGACAAATACACATTTTCTCAGCATAGCTATCAGCTTCTAATCACGTTTTAATTAGTCCTGAATAAAATTGCACATTTGGATAGCATGAGGGATTATTTTAGGCAAATTATAGGTTCACAGGAATAAAGCCTCCACCTGAAATCAGAGCTAAACTGGATGCACGAATAGATATGTAAAGCCTGGCTAGTGGTGAAAAAGAAGAATTTTTGCTACAGAAGTCTCCAGCCTTTTAGTGATCCCAAGACAAAAATCCATGAAGCTTTAACCCTGCAGCACCAGGTAAGCTGAGGACTCCACCTGCTCCAGGGAGCAGTCAAGAGTCCTGTCAGTAAGACTGAGGAGGAGAAGTTCCAGGATAAACAGAGGGGTTTATTGCTGCTGGGGCAGCAGTGCCTGCAGTGCAAAGCTTCAGTGCTATTCAGGCATCCGGGGCAGCTGAACTGTGGCCCAGGGCTTGGAAAAGAAAGATGTTTGGGAAGCTCCATGGGACTGGTGTGGCCTCACCGTGACACCAAAGTGAACAGAGATACAGCAAACTTGGGTCAAAAGCTCTTCCTGAAAGCAACTGGAGATGCTGCAACTGACACAGATGCTCTCCAAACGCAGCAGGGAACCAAAATTGTTTTTAGAATAGTCAAGAAAAGCATTTCTACATTTTCTGGGTAGTTTTCATCTGGTAGTTTTCCATAAAGTTTTCATCATTTTTCAGGCAGGGTTCCAGTTATATATATATGTATTTTTTTTTTCAGCCTAAACATCCAGAATGAATTTACATCAGGAAGCACTTCCAGGGAACACAAGGCTACTTTTAAAATTGGAAGTGCTTTGTACCATGTGATTTATTAGGAAAAAAAATAAGTAACTATAAAGACATTAAAAGAATCAATGAAAATGCAATAAAGAAAAATGCTTCGTTTTCAGAAGCCAAGAAAATCTGCATGACTTGGAAATCAATGAAGTATTTATTCACAAAAGTGAGATTTCTTTTATAGCACAGTACAGAAAAAATAGATGAAGAGCTTATCTGTCAAAACACACCAAAACATACCAAAACCCAGCCAACTAAATATTTAGATTAATTGATTATGTCTACAAAATATTTTATAGCTCAATACTCTTTAACAAAAACCAATTTGCTTTCAACAACTGCAAAGGTTTATGGTTTGCTAACCTGTCCAAGCAATGTCACTTCAATAATTTAACAGAAAAGGTAAAAGTCACCAAGCCATGCTAAGTATCATACAGTATGCATTTAGATTACTTACTGGCCAACCTAAACATCTAACTGCACCAGGAATGATCTCCACAAATCCAATCTTCTTTGCATCTCTCTGTTCTCTTACCTTTGCCAAACTGTGCAATTCCTAAAGCATCTTTGCAGAGAAGCTGAGCAAGCAATGCTCACGTCAGCTGACTCCAGAGAACACCGAGATCTCTGCAAGCTCTGTCACTCCCCAGAGCTTCAGGAGGATTTATCCTTATTTCCTAAATAAGGAAATAAATAAATAAATAAATAAATTTATCCTTATTTCCTAAACCTTTACTTTCCTCTCTTTGAGTACACTGGGCTGTCCTTGCTCTCTGTTGAGTACTGGGGATGCTCTAACATAAAGCCTAGATAAAGGCTGTAGGAAAATCCTTATGGCTTGCCAAAGGGAAAACCCTAGGATCTGGTGGTCACCAGGCCTGTCCTCATGGCCAAGGCAGCCACCAGTACCCTGGGCTGTATGACAGCCAGCAGGCCAAGGGAGGATTGCACGAGGTCCCTGCCAACCTCAGCCATCCTGTGATTCACTTCCAGGACTGATCAGCTTCCAAAAGAACCCATTTTGTTTTGTTTTGTTTTTTTTAAACAGTGCCATAGCTGGAAATTCCAGAATGAATCCATCTATTTTTAACTAACGATTAAGTAATTGCAATCAAAATGTCGTCCGTCAGCTTCTCGGAGAGGAAATTCAGTTGTGATTTAGAGTCTATGATGTGTGGATGTTAAGTGAGTGCAACAGACTGTGACAGACTATGGAAACAAAGAAGACAAAAATCATATACAGAAAAGGTGAGAGAAAAAAAGATAGCGTATTGAATTCTTTGGTTAGAAGGCAAATCCTTGTCTCCCTAGATTTTATGGAAGAATTAAAACTGAATGAGGTTGTTGGGCTTGCAACAGTAAGTTCCTCAAGAAAATTTATTTCACAATATATAAAAAAAATATCCTAAGGTATATAAGCCATCTGGAGCAAATTCCATGCACACCAACACAATTTCAAAGGATTACAAAAGCTGAAGCACTATGACCTACTGCATACTTGAAATACTCTTCCCCCTATTGTGTCTAAGAATTTCAGTGTTAAGTTTGCTGATGAAGTTTAGACAATAATACAACTCTGCCAATAGCTTAAAATAACTCTAACTTAAATATTTAATGTACATTAAAAGCACCAAATATAATAATCAAGGCAGAAATCACAAATTTTCTTTAAAGTACATTTCGTATCAAGTAACAAAGTTAACAAGCTCAGTCCAGACATTTATTTATTTCCCTCAGGCTGCTAAATCATAAGACAAGCTCCCGAGGGAGCTTGGAATTCAAGAAAGGGGAGATGAAGAAATAAACCCGTGGCTGAGAGAACAATACTAGAAAGAGAGAAACAACTTACATTTCCTGCACCTAATGAAAACTCAAAGAGAGAATAAATATAACTTCAGAGCAACACAGACCTATTGATCCAACCTAAATATCATTGAGTTGGACGAAGGAAATGTCTCAGAAATGTGCTGCAACAGCATAGAAGCTCATAACACTTCCAAGCAAAAGACAAATAAATCCTTTTTCAAGAAAAGACAGTCTTAGGGAAAGAGTGGCTTAGTAAATCATAATCCTTGGATTTGGCTCACACCAATGGCTCTTAGCTCCTCAGGTATCTAAAATTCAAATACCATAAGGAAGTATTTGTCTTGTGTGATTCTTCCCTCTTCTCAGACAAGATTTAGTACACATGACTTTGAAGATGCTCAGAATTTAAATGCTGTTATGAGTAGCTTTGACATTTATCAAACTTTATAAACTGATCCTCCATAACTAAAAGTTCACTAAGAGTTTAAATCACCATCTTTAGCCATTACAGCTCACCTAAACCCCATTCCTGTTTTGTTCTAAGCTGTAAAAACATTCAGCTGTATCCAGATTCACTTGGATTTCAGACTTGTCACAGAAATGGAACCAAACTCCATGGGGATTCTCCACAGCACTAAAAATTCCATGAGCATTGGAGGGGAGAAATTTGAAATACACTGCTGACAAGAGTTTACATCAATAAATGAACTCACAAAGTAATGTTTTAAGTATGTTAGAGTAAGAAACCTCATAGACCTTTTCAAGCCCGGCTCCTAAATCATCTTTGTGAATTGCCATGGATACCAGCTCCAGAAATGCAATGCAGATGAAGAGAAGGAATTCTCAAAGAATAAAACTCTCCTTAGTCTGTTATCAAATTCTGCCTAATCGTTAGAAATGCAGATGTGCCGACAAGGCGAAACCACAGCCATTTGTGTTCTGCCTTATCACTTACTTTGAAAGCACACTGTCTAGCAGTTCCACATTATAAATAATTCAAGGAAAGCCAAGTCTCAAAACCCTTGTGTTCAGAGTTCAAAACAGGCGAGTTAAAAAGAAAAGCTTGTTTTTAATATTGCCAACTCCTCACACACAAACACACCACCCCCATATTCTCACAGTTCTCCCAGCAAAAACCAACATGCAGCTCCTTAGGTGTGCTGAGTATATGCAGACAGTGTTACAGAAGCACTGAAATCGGAATAGTTTTAATTGCACTTTCACCTACCAAGTATCTTACAACTCATTTTATTCCTAATTTAAGAATTTTCCACAGGTATTGTAACACTGTGGAGTGACATAAATCTATCAATACAAACATCTATTTCAATATTCTGTGTGAATTTGTTCTACAGTAGAAATTGTAACAGAAAACACCCAGGCTTACAAAACACTGCAATCCCTAAAAGCTACCACAGGTGTTGCAATACTACTTGTGATTTTGGTTTTGAAGGACGTAGATGAGCAAGAAACACTTTGGTAGTAATCGTTTCTGGGCAAAAGAAGTGCAGTCATCCAAACTAAAAATCATGTCTGGCATTTTCCTGCAGAAGGACTAAAGCTGAATGCTGTTCTACAGAACCTAACATGGAAAAGAGAAAAACACTCCTTTATTTCCTTAGATCCTCGTAGTTGAGTAACAATAATCAAAACACATACAAATTTCATCTTTTAAGTAATGCTTTCTTGGCAGATTCACATATTTTATTAATACCCAGTGTCTATAGGTATATTTTAATGTAAATAAAAATTACTCTAATCTTTGCAGACACCTGAGAACAAGTCACACATCCTGTTTATCAGTTTTGGTGCTTGAGAAAACTGACCTCAGTAAAGACAGATTCACTCTAGGGGATGCAGTCACAGAGCACAGCCCAAAGCAAGGGCTACCCAGACCAGCTCATCCTTGTAGACAGGAAACTCCACAACAAATACTTACTCTTGTCTTATTAGTGAAAGTTGCCTACCACATCACAAAGTGTTTAGCATTTCAAATGAGAAGGAAGTAAGTACTTAGTATGCCAAATTTGGGTAAGCCTTAATTTTAACACATGATCAGTAAGTTTGGTAAACTCTATTGCACTTGACTGAACCAGATGTCAGAAAAGTTAGGTCTGCATCATCTATGCAATCACCTCAATGCTGGGGTTTTTTCTGCTCTCAAATTTCACTTCAAGCTACAAAGAGAACTGAGAAATTTAAACAGAAGAAATAGTTCAATTACACGCAATTAAGAAGGCAATAACGGAAGTCCTCTTGTTTTGCAGGACTTGGATGATATATTTATCACTCCACATAGTTTGTATTTCTACTCGCATTCAGTGCGTTACTCAAAACATGCAATTATGTACCAGAGCTATAATTTGCAGATGTCCCCACTTCACTGAGCACAAAGGAATTAACTGCCCTTTTTCTAAAGAGGATATAAAGTTTGGATGTGGGTCTTTGAGCAACTCTCAAAATGTTAATAACGTTACCAATAAAACACAATATTACACAAAATGATACCAGTGGTAAATTTTTCATTTCACACTAATAATTCATCGGAAGACTGCCAGTATAATTCAGTAATTTTATACATTCAGCCACAGCCAGTGTCTTTCCAAAAGAAAGTCAAACTACCAAAAACATTCAGAATACAGAGCTATGTTTTGCATGGGTATTGGCTATACTCTAACTCCTTCTGCAATGTAAGATGAACACACCCTTCAGGAACTGAATTTCTGGAGATATGCAAAATCTGCAGGGCAGATTCTGATATCTGAGACTTTACTTGAAGCCTACCAGAATTCAGGATTTGAACAGTTTTTAAAGGATAAAAATTAAAATGGCCCTCCTGGGGCACCTCAGAGCAGCTCATTACACCTCATTCACCAACAGGCTCAGTGCTGAGTGTGATGAAGTTACCACAAAGCGTGGAACATCAACACCTTATTTCGGGACGTGATGCACGCTGACTCTTGGAGGAGCCATCCCTCCATCAAGCTTCCTTCCCTTCTGGTTACTTCAGGCACTTAGCAATTGGCTCACTCTCAGGTTTGCAAGGTCAAGTGCTCGGTTAGCAGCCTCTCTTTGGCTGCACTGGATCGCTTGGAATAGTTCCCTGAGAAATAACAGACTCAAGGGCTTACAGCATTTCCGCACTGCCCCTGAGATTTTCCTGCATTTCTTGAGTCCTTCACAGAATTCATCTGCTCCCTGCCATGGTAGGCTCTGCAGTCATTGTGTAATCTCCCCTTTTCAGCCCTGTTACACAGCTCTCCTTAATTTCACTTTCGTCTGCCCCTTCACCCAGGTAAACCACATGGCAGCCCTAAACTGGCATTCTCTGATTGCACTTCTATTTGTGAATCACAAAGGACAAAGCAATTTTACCTTTCTCACAAGTGAGATTCCTAATTCTTCATCTTAATTAGTCCATCATACACCAAGTGTTCAAGTATTTAAGAAAATAACTCTTTAGTGTGGCTGAGTTTTATTAACTTATAGCCAGCTACTAAAAACTATACGCAGGCTGTGAGATATTTAATACATACATCTACATATACAAGGAAGGCCAACTGACCTCTACACGACAGTGACACATAGGGACAGGGACCAATGCCTACATCTGGGCTTTGCTATGGCCCAGGGTACAAATATGTTGATTATTTGGCTCTCAAGGGCTAATTTGGCACTAACTAGGGCTTTTTTCTACACTGTATCATTCAGCTTTAGTTTCTATTGCTGTTCTGAGAAACTAATGCTGACTCTGCCCAAAGAATAAGATCAAATGGAAAGCACAACCAACCATCTGCAAGTGTTAAAAACCACTTCCCAGCTTCCGTCAATAATGTTTCCCAGTTGCCTCAGGTTTGCTCTCCAGGCATGATTATTCAATCATTTTTTAGTCCTGGTGGCATCGCACAACTTCTATTCTCTATTATCCGAAAACTATTTAAGAATTAACAAATTCGACTTCCCTCTGCCCTTCTCACCAAGAAGACTGATGGCAGGAGGTGTTTTGGGTACACAGTCACGTCTAAGGTGTCACAAACCCCAGCTGTCTGTGCTCACATGATGCAGCAGGACATGAGAGGTTTGGAACACTTTTGCTCTTTCTCCTGGAGGGAACCTGACCCTAAAGCTCCAGGTCTCTGTGCTTCACAAGGAATCACTCAAGCACTCCTCTGGCTCTTGCAGATCCTGCTCTGAGGAACCTCACTCTGCCTATCTGTGACACTGGAGATGCCAGGCCCCTCAGGTGACAGACAAACAGAGGAGAATGCAGCACAAAATCAGTGGCTGAGGTGCTGTTCCTGCTGCTCACCACCTTTTCCCTGGGATTTCATCTTGCTGCCTCCATTCCCCTCTGCGAGAGGCAAATCACTGCCACAGCTCCCAGCCACACTGTAAATTCGATGCTTTGTGGGGCACAGCCCTGCAGCACCAGGCTATGGAAAAACTTACCCAATTCCAATACTTTCAGACAAAGTGATTCCTTATTCCAAACTATAAGTTAATACCTTCTATGACCAGAAGCACCAGGATGTCCTGGCTAGGTTCTCAGCCTGCTAGCACAATTCCTCTCAGGAGGAATCATTATTCATCCCAGCGGAGGACATATTGACCTAAACAGCTCTGACAATTATTTTACCACTTCATACTGTGTAAGGAAATGCTTCCAAATAGAGATTTGTGGTGGCAGGAAGGTTGCTAAATGGACATTTTCCCTTTGCCATTTTGCTGGAATGAGCTGAGACTGCAGATGTAGCATTGCAAAGAGGGGGGGGAAAAAAACAATCTTATGCAACATTTATTAGTTTGGTGTGTTATACTTTCATCCTCACTTCTTTAAAGCTTTAGCTCTTTTTCTGGGAGCAGGTTATAAACACTGTCACTTACACTGAGCTACTGAGAAACACTGGAG
The DNA here is from genome assembly GCF_008360975.1 of Lichenostomus cassidix. Classification (NCBI taxonomy): domain Eukaryota; kingdom Metazoa; phylum Chordata; class Aves; order Passeriformes; family Meliphagidae; genus Lichenostomus; species Lichenostomus cassidix. Next base: position 5,622,936 of record NC_139488.1, on the reverse strand, counting down.
ATTAACCTTGCTTTATTCCAGTGACTTGCAAGTTTCCAAATAGCTTGTTTCCCAGCAGCTGTGGACAGCAGCATAAACACAAGTAAGAACAAGGAGTTTTGAAAGGAGGAAAGTCTCTAGCAAGAAATGAGAGCTGAACACAGGGGAGAAAATAAATATTGTAGTACAGAACACCAGTTAGAAATCTCCATTTCAATACAGCAGAACACTTTCTTTGGATAAATGGTTTCCCAAAGAATGAGTCTGAAGCAAGAAGCATCCTGTCGCTCCTGATATACAGGCTCTGTATGTGTGAATCCAGCTGAATACCAAGTAAGGCAACTGAAAAGCAACAAATAGCTGATAGGATAGAAGGCAAACTATTACTTAGTTTCTGTTGTAAACTACTATTTAATTTCCTCAACACTTCCCATTTTTTTCCCCCAAATGCATTTTTTCCTGTTAATGCTTTAGACAGAGGAAATTTTATGGAAAGCCACAGCAAAAAAGGTTCTGAAAGCTGTGTAAAACTCTTTGCAAACAGAGTGAAAGGAAAGTAAGTTACTTTGTCCACTTACAAACAGTTATTAGGTTTCTTTCAGTGGATAACTTTAATCACTGTGCAGTTCAGGATGGCAACTGAACCTTTACAAGGACTTTACCCTGGTGTTAGGATGAGCTTTTTGCAGTTCCATGGGATTTTAAAAACATGAAAGCCACAGAAGAAACCAAACCAAAACACACCCAAAAAGCATATTTCATGTGCATCTCTCCTCTGTGGATTTTCCTGAGCATCCAGAGCCATGGGAAGAAAGAATCTTTTGTACATCCGGATGATACGAAAGGTTGTGCTGCAAATCTGATTTTGCTAACCTCCACTTTCTGGCTGCCTGAGCACAGTTAATGCTCTTGGCACAAAAATGTGGAAGTAAGAATTTTGCCTTAATTTGAGCAGGTTCTTTTAATGTTCCAATGTAAGAGACTTTATTCTTTTTGAAGAGATTTTGTTCTTATGTCAAACTACTGCTGTAAAATTTGCCCAGTCCCCATAATGAACTTTCATTCACCTTCCTTTTTCCAAAAACAAAGCACTGAGATGTGGAAGACACGTCCTAGCAGACAGATCTTCAATTACTACTGCGGCAGCAGAGTGCAGCATCTGAAGGTTTCCAGCCCTTACTCAGCACTGAGCCACTCTGCAATCCAGAGATAATATTGACAGTGCTCTGAGAATATCTAAAGGCAATGCAGCATTTCTTCTTACAAAATTTTTATTCGTTAGTTTTGGAGAGCTCTTAATTGGTCAAAGCAGAGGTGATTGTGGGGTGGATTCCTCACCAAACTCTGCACACTCACACAAATCTCTGAGAAATTCAGTAAAACTGACATTTGGTGCCAGCAATGCAGACAGAAGTCAGAAGCTGTGAATTCCTTAAATTTACTGCAGGGCATAAAGGGGAGATCAGGTAGCGCTGATAAATCTTGAGGGCTGCCACAAAACCCCAGTCAGATGTCACAAGCTATAACCTAACAGAGAGGGCGACTCAGAATAATTCTTCCTGGTGTTAGTTGCACTGTCAGGAGTTATTTCTGCTGCAGTTTCACCTCCCTGCAGGCACAGGGGGGCTCAGCACATCCTCGTGGGCAGGTAGCAGCTGGATTGCACCTGGGACAGAGCTTTCCAGGTACCCTGTGCAAGGTGCTGGTCCTCAGGATGTTACAATGCTCACCACAGCAGGAGGAAAAATTGTTTCTCCCACAGAAATGAAGCACTGACTTGGTATCTGTAAAGCCCTGCTATGACTATCTGTCATGCACAAAATAAAATTAATTCGGTGCTTTGCAGCAGTTCTCACAGGATAACAGTTATTCCTCTTCACATCCTCTCTGCCTTTTTAAACCACACTTTCTCATCTAACTTTATTTAAGAAAAAGGAGGAAATTAATTACATCTCAAGTAATTAGAAATTTAAAATCCTTTAATTCACTTCTCTCAGACACACAGCTTTAGAATATATTAAGATGTTAGGTCTAATACTCTCCTCAGAAGCCTGAGAGACTAATTTATTTCGATGGAAGGCACACATGCCTCTGAAAGCAAACACAGCCATTAACTCCTTTAATCCCTCCCCATCACAAATGATCTATTTTGTTATTTAACTACTGAATCGTTAAAAAAATCTCACGACAGGTTCCAATGGAGTCAAGCCCAGGGATGTGAGAGCTGCAGACTAGCAGCCTGCCCTACCCTCCCAGCCTGGCAGGAAGCAGTAAAACACACTGCAGTGTTTACAGCCCTGCCTGGAAACACGTCTGTAGGCTGGCTGAGCATGTCCCAACACACTGAGCTCTTCCCAGGCATAAACACTGCTAGACATCTGAAATTCAATGTGCCACAAGAAATTGGGCTCAACGTCTTACAAACAATAGGCTTGGAACATTTAATTGACCGTGAGTTTCACTAATTATGGCTGTTTACAGAAATATTATCTTTAAATGTAATTTCTGTACTTACTGCTGGAAAAAAGGCACATTAAAACATGATGCACTTGTTTTTAAAGAACACTAACTCACTTGACGAAACAAGTAGCAAAGGCACAGATAATTTGATGCCATATTGCTAAACTAAATGGTATTGAATTGCAGCTTCAGCACCAAATGCAAGGTAACACATTGGACAAGCTGAATTGCTGCTGGTGTCCCAAGCAGGCATTGCCAAGGCACAGTGCAGCACGAACAACATCAGCTTTTACAGGACAGCATTGCACACCAAACCCACCCCTGGGCATGCTTGGCTGTGTGACATGGTTGGGCCCGAGGGCTGCATAGAGTCAATGGTCACAAGCTGTTCTCCTAATCTAGCAGATTAACAACACATCCCAATGATTACTGGAGCATAATGAATTTTTTTCTGATACTCTTAAGTGCTATCTGGCATAACAGCCTGCAGTAGGTAACTTGAATTTTAGGAGATTACCTACGTAAATAATACAGAAATCCATGAGCACAGGCTGCAATATGGGAGTTGGACAGGTCAGAAAAAGTATTTTGGAGAGCAAATGTTGGTACATCATTAAAGTCATCTGTGGAAAGGACTGCAATATTTCCATACCCAAAGACAGAATTTCAAAGTAGCACCCGCAGTGAGCTAAAATGGAACAGCCCTCAGTAAATATTTATTTCACAAGTCACCTACAAAAAGCCTATAATGAATTTTTTTCTGAAGCTTTAATATGAAAGATTGGCAAGAGTTTAAATTAATTTTTTTAAGCAACGCAAAGCAGACAAAGCAGCCTAAAGATGATGAAAATCTGAAGGCACAAGAGGACACTTCTTTAGAAGCCTGAAGATTAAGGGCTTGTTATGCAGCAGAGCAATTAACACACTTGAACTTAAGCAGGGGATAATTTCTTCCAGATGAGGAAGCAAGGTGGACAGAGGACTCATGGTTAATAATTATCCTAATCTACTTTCACCATTCCCACACTGAGGTTTTTAACTGCATGGGATTTAGCAGCACAAGAGGATAATTTGAGTCTGTGTACAGAGGATGATGGTGAAGAGGATTTTGCTCCATCTCCCCAAAGCTCCATGTCCCCTTTTCCACAGGCAGTGTCCATCACCCCCTTAGGAGATGTTCTGGCACCCATCCATGAGGCAGAAACACACTGGGCTCTGACACCACTTGGCAAAACACCAGAGGGTGGGTTGTAAATGTTCCATCTAATCCACAACATCCAGCACTTGCCAGACACTACTGATAGGTTACCCCAAAAAGGCTGTCCAGCTAGAGCTGTTGTGAAAGCATTCAGAAAAAGGGATGTGAGTCACAGTGAAACTGGCAAGACCTTTTTTGGGGGAGAAGCTTGAGGAGCTCCCTCATGGCTGAGTGAGCACAATGAGCAGTAGGACAGGATGCATGTAGGAAAGGTGGGATGGTTAGGGTTTATCCCTTTTGGAGATCCTGCATCATCCCTCATCCTGAAGGCAGCACACTACAGAGGGGGATTAGGGGTACAGCTCTGTACCCTGAATTTCCATATTACATTCTACATCAGTTTATACTGTATTTTGTTACCATATTTGTAATAATTCCACACCAACAGCATTGCTGTGGCACAGCACCCACCAGACACACCACACTGGTGTCAGTGACAGCCTGAAGCAGGAACTTGGGAAATGTCTGCAGTCTGTTCTGTCAGGAGGAGAATGGTAAAACAGTCACCTTGGCATTGCCTGTGATGCTGTTACAGGCTCAAACACATCTTAAAATCATCACAGAGATCTGTATTGGCATTCAAAGGGAAAAAATAACGCCCTGAGAGATAAGTACTCTTGTATGCCACGAGCTGTGCAATCCCATGACAGATGTAGCAGAAATCCCCTCAGATACACTGACTGCAGGAAAGGTCTGCCAAAAGCCACGCAGGGCTGATGAAAAGCAATTTGTTGCAGTTGGTCATAGGTGGGGGAGGAGAGGCAGATTAGAAAAATCATGCTGTGTTAAGAGAAAATGGGAAGAAATTAAAAATTACAAGATTGAACAAATGGCATCTTCCCAAAAGATTTTAAGTACCATTTGAAAATAATCCAAATACAAATATTGGATGGAAAAGAGAACCATTTTCAGAAAATAAATCATAGAGTTATTTAGGTTGGAAAAGACCTGTAAGACCATTGAGTCCAATCAGTAACCCAACACTGCCAAGCCCACCACTAACCCATGTCCCCAAGTGCCACAGCTATGCATCTTCTAAAGCCCTCCAGGGATGGTGACTCCACCACTTCTCTGGGCCTGTGCCAGTGCTTGACAATCTTTTTGGAGAAGAAATTTTTCACAACATCCTTCCTTCCCTGGTACAACCTGAGACTGTTTCCTCACATCCTGTCCCTGTTCCCTGGGAGCAGAGCCCAACCCTCACCTGACTACCCTCCTGTCAGGGATTGTGGAGAGCCAGAAGGTTCCCCTGAGCGTCCTTTTCTCCAGGCTGAGCTCCCCCAGCTCCCTCAGCCACTCCTGCTGCTCCAGACCTTTCTCCAGCTCCATTCCCTCCTCTGGACATGCTCCAGCCCCTCAGTGTCTTTCCCCCAGATCTGAACACAGGATTTGGGATGTGACCTCAGCAGTGCCACATACAGGGGGAAATTCACTGCCCTGGTCCTGCTGGTCACATTATTGCTGAGGATGGTTGTTTTGGAGGTTTGGTACTTAAATGCCAGAAATAACATCCTTCCCCTTCCCACAGGGCCAGGCAGCTTGGGCCAGGGGGTGACACACAGCACGGGGACTTGTGGCCTTTGTGCATGCACTCCCAGCAGAACCCACCTGTCTTAGTGAAGCAGCTTCATCTTCCTCTTTTTATGTCCTTGGACAGATAAAAAATATTCAGGGAAACTTAGATTTGTCCTTTCTGATGGATTATCTATGCTGTACTTTCCACTTTTATTTCTACATATAAAAAAGCCTGTAGCTAAACCAGAATTCCATATGTGAAGTACAAGAAACTAAAAATACCCAAATATTCAATCATATACATATCATTAAAAAACGCTACCAGAATCAAACCTCTGGACAACACACTGTATGTATTCATCTTTCTGTGAGCTGTCTTACCATCATTCCTTTCAGTATTTACATCTTAATATTTAACATCTGCTGAAGTTGACAAGCTTTGAAAATTCTTTGGGCTCTGCACAGTCGTCTGTCATAAAATACCTGACATATTAGTATCAAGAAGGATCCCCATACTTAAATGTGTCAAAACCAGAAAAAGTGCAGGAATACAAGGATAACCAAACATGGAACAGGATCAAGTCCAAAAGAGCTATTTATATGAAGGCTTTCTGATGCCCTGTGATGCTAGTCTTCCCTCAGCTGCTACAGGGATGTTTCTAACATAACAATGCTAGAGGTAGCATTATATCAAAACAAGACAGGGAACAGCAAATGAATGCACAGATTCAAAATTAGGATAAAGAATGGTCTGGAAAGGCAGATATGGTACCTCTGTAAAGGAAAAGATGAAAGAGATGGAAAATAAGGAGGTCAGGCTGTCTAGAAAAGTAGACAAACTTGAACAGAAGAACAGTATCAGAGACTTTCAGGACTTGTCAATTAGGTTTTCTTTTTCTGGGAAGTTGTGCTGAAGGACGGAGGTTACCTTTCTTCCTCTTACTAGAAATCAAGTAACAGGATGCACTTACAACAGCCAAAAAGCCCAGCACCTGGCTGATGACTCAGGCAATGAGAATATACCCAGCTGAACGATAAAAATCCTCCCCTGAGAATGTACTTGGGGTTGAAATGGATACACAGAGTTCTACACAGGTCAGGGCCTTGCAGTAACTTAAAATATGCAAGAATGCGAAAAAAATGCCAATTTCCCTGCTAGTATAAAAACTTGTAGGTCACTAACTTGGGTACTTTTCCTGAAATGAAGAAAATTCATTAAGTTACTGTGCTTGACAAAGGCATGCTCCTAACTGAAGGGCTAAGAATCCATCAAAATACGTATGACATAAAAAGCCTTTTAAAATAGTCTTAAGTTTACACCATATGCTTAATTTTTGTCATGTACTGCACTGAAAACATCCCTTAAGAAAATTCTGGAGCAATCAAAAATCTGTATTTTCAAAATCTGTTGTGCCAGTGGTCCATTTCCAGCTTAGTTTTAATAATTTTGGTTCTCACAAAGAAAGATTCACTCGCTTTCAATTAAATTTTGCAAAACTGTAAGGAATCTTGTATGGCAAAACTTCATAAGCATTCTTAATAAATATAGAGATACTTGGGTTTACTTTTAGTTTGTTTAATTGTTCTTAATGGCTTACCCTTGGAGAGTGGGGCAAACTCTTCAAGAGCACCAAAAGAAATTTAGCATCCCCAAGCAAATATACATTTCTGAGACACTTGTTACCAAAAAATGATGTCTGGGGATTTGTTTGTCTGTTTAGGAAACTCCTCAATGTAATCTACAAACAAGCATGTCATGAAAACAGACATTATGAGAACTTAATATACTAAATTAATTTTATAAGCTAAATAATGAAAGTATCACTGTGAAAAAACAGGTAGCCAAGAGCTAAGCTGGACTCTGCAGTCAACTCCCATGTGATTAATAAACCAGCACAAACTATGTTGGGACTTCTAAACTGTTTCTTTTAAAAAGTGGCTGAAATATCACTTAAGAAAACAGACTTGTTAAGTCAACAAAATTTTTTGCAGGCAAATTTTTATGTGCAAACAGCCTGAGATTTGTAACGCAGACTTCAAGTGAGCTGCAGCAAAAAGGGAAGCAAACCAAACGTGGAACTGCACACAACGCAAATTGAGAATTGAACAGTGTGTTATCAATTTTCTCAATGGCTTTTTTATACTGCTTAATGCTAATGCATTAACCTTCGCTTCATTCCTCAGAGGTGTTCTGTTAATCCCAGTTTGCTGACAAGAAATTAAAGCACAGAAATATTAAGTCCAGCAGCATAAAAATAAAACAAAAACCATTGAAAAAAAAGCCCCACATATAAATAAGCAAAACACCAACCAACCAACAACAAAAAAGCCACAGCTTATTTGAGGACACAAACACAGATGCTCAAACATTGATTTTCAATTTTTGCCTCTTGGAAAAGTAATCTTCTTATGGCAGTCATGACTACCACATTTTTGTACATATTCATGTAGTAAATACAAGCATATTCCTACAGAGATGTTTGTTGACCTTCTTTTTTAATTAAAAATTCTGTTTGCTTTTGTGCTTCGGCACCGATGCTGCAGTCACTGAATTCTTGCTGCAGTCACTCACCTAGCATATCCCCCAGCCCAGGATTCTCCCCAGCACACTGTAATCCCTGCAAGGAAGAGCCAAACATCCATGCTGTACACAAGGAGCATGCCAGAGGTATACTGATCCCACTGCTGCACTTCCAATTCATCTGCAAAACTCCTGACGGAACTAAAAATTCACTTTTCAAATAAAAACCAACAAACCAAATGCCACTGCCAGACGTAAACCAGAAAGTTTAGTCTTCGGTACTACTTCCCAGAGACTCTTGGGAATAACAGCTGCAAGAGGTTCATCTCTAAAGATCAAGGTGTTCAAGGCACTGTCTCCGAATTTTTAATGAAAAACCCATCTCAGTAATCCCAAATATATATGGGGATCTTCTGCATGATTTGCATATTATGAAATGACATAGAAGAGGTGAAAAGGAAATTACAGTTTACTTTCTTCCACTATGAAAAATTGGTAAGCATGAAATCAAGTTGGAAGCCTGAGGTGGCAGTTTTGAGACTGTAGGCAGGTATGTTCTAGGATTAGTTGTCACAGAACCTTTTGGGTACAAGTGACACAGGTTTAAAATCAGCTAGAAAATAAAGGAGCTGAGGGGAAGCAGATATAAATCAGCTGGGAAAACTGAATGAAGATGAGTCTCTACCTAACCCTTCCCAAAAGGAAGTGTTAGGTAGAGATTGCCTGTCTGAAGAGGAAATCTAGGAGACCCAGCATATCTTAATGAAAAAATAACAAACATTAAATTCAGAGTGTATGCACAAAAATTGATATGGTTACCAAAGACAAGAGCAGTGGAGACAGAACCATCTGAACTGTTATTGTTTTCTGAGTAAATGCATTCATCCAAAACCTAATCTGAGCAGAATTCAGCATGCTGAGGAAACTCCCATCACCTTTCCTAGACAATGCTCTGTGCAAACAATGCTAAAACATCTGCCTGGTGAGCACAGCACCAGGCACTAGAAGCCAAAACTGATCAGAAATGCTCCAAGATTTCATTTCTTCCAACCTAAAGCCTTCTGACTGCAGTCTCTGTACATGCAGCTATTGACATTGCAGCACATGAATCCTCCACACTGGACTGATCATAACATTCAGGCCACTCAGGAGAAAAGAACAAACCCAAAACATTGAGTCTTATACCTGTTCTTATACCACTCATTCTCTGCAATGTGTACAGAGTTTCTCTGAGTTAATCTTGCTCTATTTAGAGCAGGTTACAGTCAAACACCGAAACGTTGCTCTCTAATTCCAAGCCTCTCCATCACACACCCAGCAGCCTGGAGTGGAGAAACACCCTTAGGAATTTCATCCTTCATAAAGGAACATATTCTCTGCATACAAATAATTACAGCACTTGACACAGAACTCCCACTAAGACAACAAGGTCACCTCCCCATTGAGGGCTACTAGACGTGAACATCTGTCACTTAAACAAATGTCACAGACTGTATCAACCTGAAGGCTTCACTTATCCATAGAGAATAGAAAAAAAAAAGTTGTGTTTTCAGGTTTATGGGGTGACATCTGTTTGAGTGACAGATGCCTGTGCCACCAGAGTACGGAACACAGTGTTTTTGTGAGAGAGTAATCACCTCCAAAAGACTTTACCTGGAACAATAAACTGAGTGTTCTCTCTTTCACGATAAGCTCTTTTCACACTTTAAAAATTATGTTTATCAGGGATTGAATTTGCAAAATTTCAGAGCTGCATACGTAAAAGTAAGGCAGCCTAAAGCCTTTAGAGATACTACATTATTTGTGCCTAAGCCTAAATCCTGGTGTTTAGATCTCATTATCTTGGTTTGACCGCGAGACTGCAAACAAGCCATGCAAATTTGTAAAACATCCAGCGTAATTTGTATTAGAATTAAACACTACTTTGGGTATGTACAGTTTTGGGATATTTATTTTTACTGCTGAATGCTACACTAATCTGCAACTGAATTGATCATTGTATTGAATTAGCCATTATTTGATGATTATCTCAAGCAGAACAGAACAACCCCAAACCAGCAGGGAGTCTTTATCTAAAACCAAAGGCAAACAGATTAAAACTGTGAAAACACAGCTCTGTAATTTATTAATTAATACTTTTTGGGTTGTTTCATTAGAACTTAAATACGTGTTGGGGAGGTTGTTCATTATTGATAGGATGCTGTAAACCTGTAAAATAGTCTATCAAGGATTTTGTTCTTCAGTAAATTATCTGGGCTGCTTGAACAATGGTCTAGAATACCTGTGGTAAGTAAATTTTGTATTCTTTTACCAGTACAAGTACTTCAACAAAAGCCACAGCCTGAGAAGAAAGATCAGAAGATCTGGCTAAACACAAGTGAAAACTCTTAAGGCAATATACCTATGGGATAATTGATTCAAACCCAGATTCTCCCTTAGGAGGTATAGCAGAGCTATTGATGACTTCCTGATCAGTTGAGTTTTCTGGCAGAAAATTAACACTATCAGGTAACCCAAACCATAAGATTTTATCTCCTTTCTATTGACCTGAAATGCCTCCAAAAAGAATTAAAGCACTTAAAATAATTTAACAAAACCTTGCAAAGAACCTTCCTGTCTCCCAGGACTGTCCAGCCACCCTTTGTGGGTGGCTCTCTCTGGAGAAATGCTGCTGCCATCACACAACTCTGGCATCTCCCTGAGTTGGATGGATTACGTGCAAAGGAGCTGCAGGTCTGGACATGTTAGTGGAAAATGAGTTTATCCACACTGGAAGTGGGTTGTCGAGTACTGAGAAGAGAAACACACCTTGGCAAGAAAGCACAGCTCACTAGGAAGAATTTTAGCAGTTGTTTTGCAACACATTAATATTTTGAAAACATCAAAACACATACTTGCCACCCCAAACAGGCTCATCAAAGCTGTGTTTTAAAAAAGGTCATTCAGAAGATGGGAAAAACGTGACATTTCAAACTTCTCCAGCATCTGTGACAAAACAGCAATACTGACACACATACATCTATCCAACATGATATATATGAATTTTCATCAGCTCTACAAGTTCACACATCAGATCTACCATGACTTGTGCACCTTATCCCCAGGAGTTCTGCCGGTTTTCACAATGGCTCCCCTGGACACCCAGGGCCAACCCAACCCTTGGTCCCATGTGCTCCATGACAGCATATTCTCCACAGCAATTTAGTACCACAACACTAGGAAAATAAATTTGCAGCAAAAGCAATGACAGCTGTCTGTATCACAGCTCATTTCCACTCAAAAAGGATCATTTTTCAGATGCTTGCAATTCAAGTCCTGTTTTTTAAGATAAATTTAGCGCATTTATTCTTAATTTGTATATCATTTTTAAAGCTTTGAAATAAAAATGATTAGAGAGGGAAAAAAACCACTTCGTGCTTATCAGTATATATTTATGTGCAATCACACAAAATTTTTGTGATAGATGTTCAGAATGTGAAAACTAACAGAAGTCTTACTTCAGATTAAGGCTGTCTTCTGGTTGACCAAAATAGCTATAAAACTTTCTCATTTCTTTTGCAATTATTTTACAGTATATATAATATTTTTAGTATGCCTAACTCAACTATGCAAATATTATCACAGCAGTGTTACATTCAGTATATTCAGCAGATAGAACAGAACTAGCTCCTTAAGTCAATAGACAAAAATGGTGGTCCTGTTCCAGTAATCAATGTGCCACAGACAGTTTACTTTCCCAAGGATGTATAACAAAACAAAAATATGCAAATAAAAATGGTTCTTTTTTTTTTCTCTTTTGCACCACAGATAACAAAGCTACAAGTAGCCCAAGGGATCTGATAGCTACTAATTGTATTCACATCTGAATTTTTTTTTTTTTACTTCCCTGTTCAAGGTCAAGGATAAAGTCATGAGTTGCATTCAGATCTCCTGCATCCAGGTTAAGTCACTAAGCCACAGAAATTAAAGCCAACATCCTCACTGAAGCACAGTGCAGCCTCACGTGGCCAAAAGCCCCAGGGGTCAGTGGAAATATTTGAACATCCTTTTGTTCTGGGCTATCACAACACAGCCCCCACATGGATCTGTCACCTTAAAACCTGCTAGCAGAAGGATATCAGAATAAAACCTGACCCTGTGCCTTAATGACCAACACCACATTTTAATTCAAAGACCAAGAAATAAAGCTTAAAAGACCTGGTAAGTCCAGTAGCATCTTCCCACAGAATCATCGCTGCAAGTATTATGGGTGTTTTTTCTGTTGATAAAGCTATCACAATTATAAACAAGTAACACTGGAAACTCCCTTAATCCCCAACTTTCAGTCATCACCTTATAGACTAAACTGACATATGGGTAAAAGGGATTTAAATATCTATGTAGGTCTAAAAAACTTTGAAGAACTTCAGAATGAAGGGCAAATATTCACAATAAATACTGCAAAAATGTAAGACTAACCTCTAGTAACTTATCTGCTTTACAGTTAAATCAGTTCAAATGACCACGGTTCAAAGAGTTAAATATTTGAAGCCTGTGTTACTGAAAGTTACTTAAATAATAATTTTTCCCTAAAACTCCTCTGCCCTTTTTATTGTTCTCATATTATTTCAGGGGTTTTTTGTTATGTATGTCTCACACTCCTTCTCAGTATCATAACACTAAAGGAAACTTATACTTCAAAGTATTTTAAATTACTGGTGTATAAAACTGAATTAAGGCAATCAGCTTACTACTAGTAATGAAACCTGAATTCAAGGCAAACCAAATTCAGATTGAATTAACGGCTGCATTTCGTGCGAATGATTTTATTTATTCAAACTGGCTAGATACATCTCAAACAACATCCCTCACAAAAACCAGATCCAACAGATCAAAAGCTCGCAAGGGGAATTCAGAGGAAGTTTACCAAAATGCGTCAATATCCCCTAAAATAGCCAAGCCACAGCTGTACAGTGCCAGAGAACATCCTGTCCCTGCCATCTGCTGCCAGGCTGCAGCACAGGGCACACTCCAAGCACAGGGGCCAGGGACATTGTCCTGGCTGGACCCAGCACACACAGCTTCAGGTGTTTGCCTTCCTCTGGCCCCGGGCACCCTTGTGCCTTGGCCAAGCATCAGGTTCACACAATGACACACATGAGCTGCCTCGCCTGGCAAACATCTGCTGTGCTCTTCTCATTAAAATTAGAGGAGGATAGTGCTTTCCCCCTTGGAAAGGTTATTTTACGTGATTTCTCTGCTTCCTTTAGACCTTCTGCTGTTGTTTTGTGATGGGAATGGTGTGGAATTCAAGCCCACATCATTTCTAATCTGCTGTGCATCTAAAGCCCAGCCTGGGGAAAGTCACTGCTTTGTGCTGGGTTTAGTTTTGTACAGAACAGACTGATGTGGTGATCTCTGTCAACCTCTTCACGAGTTGTCACAAATACCACACATGGTGGTTTTGCAGGTCCAACTCACCAGCTTGCTCAGCCATCAATGTCTCTCCCAGCTTCAAAAAAGCCTGTTAGGAGTTGTAAGGACAACCTAACTTAGAAAGATTTCCAGTAAATATAAATCAAAAGCAAACCTACTTCATCCAAGCGTGGTACTAAAGCTATTTTTCTTCTATCTTTCAGTGGTGACTTTCCTTTAGCCAAAGGGATATTAAAAACAAGAGGCCAATCCTAAACTTACAGGAGCTTTATAATGTCTGTAAGGAAAAAATACATCACCAAATACTTTATTAGTAATTTGCTCTTTGCATAATCCTTGTAAACTTTTAGCTGGTAACAGCAGAAATTGGGAGATGCATGCCTATGTGGAGGAAACACTTCTAAAGAGTTTTTTTATTACTTATCTGACAGAGAAACTATTACACTAATGCATTGTGAATGCAGAAGAACTAACCCAAGATTTTGAAGAGTTACCAGGTTCAATCGTCTGAATCATAAACCATAACAGATTTTATGAAAATATGTTGATTTTAACTGAGGCACTAGTCTAAAAATCAGCAATGGCATTAGGAGAAAACCACGGAACTAAACTGATAGCATACTAATGTTTTGAATATTAAAACTACTTCTGACAAACAACAAAAGAAACATTAGTACTCAGCACATCAGTACAAATGGAAAGGGCATGGGGAGACTGTCTGTGTGACAAGTGATAAGTACAAAAGATAAAAGAATTTTGCAATTGAAATAAGACTTTTTTTTTTCTTCATTCTGCCCACCACTGCTCCACCAGCTTCTGGATATGGCACTGAAAGGCCTCACAAGGTTCAGTTTGCCTTTTTTGTTTGGGAAAGCTCTTGTTCATGGTGAAGAAGTACACACCGACTGCTTTTCTTATTACCACATACTTTGGTAAAACTAAGCTGGACTGCTATGTTTTGCTGAGCATCTTGCAATGTACATTCCACCGTAGACCTTTTTTTTGGGGGGTGAGAGGGGGATGTATTATGTTTACTGTCAAGTTTTTGCACACATAAATTGAACTTACAGTTCTTAATTTTTATTTAAAATAGTTGTATACTGCATGTATTAAATTCAAGCTATCTTGTCCCATATTTTAAACAAAAAAAAAAAAAGTCTTCCAATCCACCCATGGTAGATTTACAACTTCAGCACAAAAGCAGGGATTTAACAGTTCATTTGGCTCACAACAGGAATACTGACATGATCCAGTACCCCAAAGCCACACCAAATGAGTCATTGCTGAGGTTTTCCAAAAGACAGACATACACTTAGAACAAACTCTCACATTTAACACACACCAGCAGCAGAAACAAAGGTGACAACTGACTCCAGCAGCTCTGAGCCCATCGTGATGATGATGCCACAGAAGTGACGACAGTTTGGTCCACCACATCCAACAGGGCAGGGGAAAACACCAGAGGGGGAATTCAGGCTGGGGGAAGACGCAGACAGGGACAGAGAGAATGAGCTCCAAAACCCTCCTTCACAGGAGCCTCGAGAGGACTGCAAGCAAATTACAGCCCAACTCAAGCCCAGCTCCCCACCTGACTGCCTGAGTGGCCACCAGAAAGGAGAATTACATTTATGAGGTGTCTGCTGGCACAGGACCTGAGCACGGAGCAGGTGCCTCCAGCCCCCCTGACACTCAATGGGATGCAGAAATGGCACAAACCTCTTATTTCTGTGTCTCGTGATGCTCCATGTACATGGCCAAGGATTTGACCCTAAACAAATAAAAAAAAGTGAATGCTGTAGTAGTACAAACCAATAAAAGTCAAGCTCCCCCATAAAAAACCCCCAAAAGCTAAAAAATCCCAAAACAAAAAGCTCTTCCCATTAGTAAAAAGAAAAAAAAATAGAGAAACAAAATTTGTTACTAAGGAAAAGCAAAAACAACTGAAATCCAGACAATAAAGTCAGGTCAATGTAAATATAGAACAAAAAATATGCTGCTGAGTTTATAAAGAGCATCCAAGGTCTCATCTATGTATTTTTTAAAAATATGTTATGTTTTCAAAGGATATAATTAGAGCCACTTCCCCAGTCCAGTAGTTAATGTCTAATCCTAACAGCAGGAGAGCATGGTTTACTACAAAAAAAGAGTTTAGCAAGGAAGTTGGGAAATGAATTGCACTAGAAATAATTCACCACACTGAAACTAAACTAAACTAAAACTTTCCTGATTTGGCATGTGCAGTGCAGCTACCAATTCTATTCACCTGTATATCTACTAATAATCCCAAACTCATCTGTATGACATACTGGACAGGCAGATTTAAGTCTCTTCCAGCAAATCTCACCTTGGAACTGATCATTCTTATTTAATTCACCCTTTCTCCACTCTTGAGATGAGGCTGAAGGCCTGGAGTGCACCCCATGGCACCACGTGTTATAAAGAACAGACACTCATTTTATCTCTGTACCCTTGCCATGGTCTTCTAAACACACCAAGAAACAGTCAGGTTTCCACGTGGTGTTTATTGGCTTCAATTGCTATTATTCTTTTAAAACAAATATTGATTAGCACATTACTCCTGAGGTCACCAACCAGAGGCAATGGGATGATAGAGAGCAGCCAATGCTAAAATCCTAAGTGTAAGAAGAAGAGATGGGAGGAAAAGCAGTACCAAGAGTCTGGCCAAGCACTTGCACAAAACAACTTAGCCTGATGTACTTGGAGCCACTCTGGGGTAGGAATCACTGAGCAGGGCTGCTCTGGGAGCCAGGAGATGCAATTAATGAGGTCACTGCCTAGCAGAGAACTCCTGGCAGGAACCAAGGCTGAGGTTCCTGGCAGGAGAACTCAGGACCTGCCAGAAGCTGCAGGAGGCAGATGAATCAGACCTTCACACTAATGTCCAAGCTGGGGGACAAAAATGGAAAATCAGAAAAATCCTGCAATGTGAAAGCCACCCTGCCTGTGTGACTAACTACATTCAACTAAATTTTAACAGCCAGTGCCACAGGACACATTAGTTCTGTTTTTTTAAAGCAGCTTTGAAGAGCAACATCTGTTTCCCAAAAAGGCAGAGTCCAGTTTCTCAGTGGAGCTCTCCACCACCAGACCACAAATCACTCTGCAGAGAGGCAATATCCATCCCTGAGACTGAGAACAGAAGGAGACCTGGGGGAGGGTAAGACTTGTCTAATACCAACCAAACCAGCCCAGAAAGGATACAAAACAAATGCATTGTTATTCTAAGTTAAAAAATTATCTTGGTGACAAAAATAATACACTTTCTTCCATAATGGAGCACAATGCATTCTTAATTTGCTAGTGCTACACTGGATAGCCTTATCTAGATATTCTTAATTCCAACCCTTCCTACAATGGCAAGACCTAACTAATGGAATTACGTGATTAAGGAAAGTACCACATTTTCGAACAAAAAAAAAAAATTATTATTGATGGATTATGTCACAAAACTCATCTACTTCCTTGAAATAGCAAAAAATTAATGTAGAGGAACATACTGCTTCCCTGTTTACTCTGAAAAAAACGAAACAACCCTCCAGGACATGAAAAAACCCAAGCACTGCATCTGTGAAGGAATTATTGGCATATATTCAGAACATGAGGCACCAACTGGCCATGTAGAATGGACAAGACTAAATTATGTCCACATAAAACTGGTATTTTAGGTCTTCAGACTTAGAAAAAAAATAAAATCTTACAATGAAAGGTGCATTTCATGTAACAAAATTACAATCATTAGGTGAGTTACCCTACTATAAAATAATTTTAATATAATGTTTAGCTCCTTGAAATTGTCTTTGTCGATAGTCCCCTAGTAAAATATTTTTTGCAATAAAGTAATTTACCAAGAGCCAAATTGCTTTGCTCCTATTAGAGCTTCTCCTGTACCTATTTTATTTTTGCCTTGACAATGTATTTTAAAGGCAGTAAAGCAGAAAGCAGTAAAAGAAGCAATAATGAAGGAAGAGACACACAAAGTGATCCTTAATGGATTGTCAGCTCATGAAGGCAATTCACAAGCTGCAGCAAAATGAGTTCTATGCACAAAAGAAATCAATACTCATTGTAGCATCCTTCCTGCTACACTGCAATTTATCAGCTAAGCAGAATCCTGTCACATCTCATAGGTCTCAGAGAGCTCTCTGCTCTCCCAAGCAGTATTTATTCTCTGGGGTTCTACCCCAGCTCAATCAGACCCAAGAACAGCACCAAGTCACTGATTTGTAGGACAAGGCAGAGTCTTCAGGGCCAGGATGAGCCTCCAACCACGAGCTGGAGAACCTCACACGACACAAGACATCCCTGGAGAGCCATCTGTCCCCTCACTGCTGCTAAAGGCTGCTGAGTTACCAGCTCTGTATTTACACAAGCAAATAGACTGTCACGTTGGTTATTTAATTTAAAACAGGGACGTGTTCAAGCTGCCTGAAACTCACATTGCACAGTTATGCTTTAAGGATAGATGGTAAAAAAGGAAACACTTCCTTAAAAATGGATAAATGAATATCAAGAGAAAATCCATAAACTCACATTCACTAATCCAAACATTTTGGAAGTTGTAAAGATTAGCAATAATTTTGCCATGGGCAAGACTCATAACAATAACGCTAGTCATCTAAACCTGGAAATAAGTAAACACCTGAATTCCTAACGTTTGTCCTCACACACAAGCCAAATTTATTGCCACAAAAATTTTCAAATGCAATTCAGAGCATACAGCCCTGCAAACCTATTAACACGGCTGGAATAAATAACAGTGGAGAGCCGAGAGACACAAAGGTCACAAACTCACCATTTACCTAATGGAGCATATTTCTGCACTTCGGATTATCTGAAGTCTTTTAATGAAACATAATGGCACCAAAGGAGATAACCCCCCCATTAAAGAGGTGTTCCCATCAGCTCACTGCTGCAAGAAGCATTCTCAGCACACCAGTCAGCCTTGAGTGGGCGTGAGGGTTGCTGGTAATTAGCCATGACACAAACGAGGACTCAGAGGCAGAAATATCCTCCTAGAGAGCAATGATGATGAACCACCTGCCCTTCCATGGGGCAGATGGGAAATTTTGGGTGTTTTGAGATTGGTTTTCAAACACTCAGAGGCCAGTTTGGGAGTTTTCAACTGATAAATTGAAATCCTATTGAGTAAAAGTAAATCTCCATGTTTTAAAGGCTTCCAAACAGGCATCTTCAAGATCAGTTGTTCCTCCTGATATTTTGCCTCCTCCTCTTAAAGAAAGGGGAGATTTTGGTCAGATGACTTAAGAAACTGCTACGATAGTCAGAGCAAAGTGGGGAAACATAAATGATCTTGGGAAAGGGCTGCCTACTGCTCTGGTAATCATGGCCATTTCTTTCTCTAGAAAATTACCAATAATTGCAAATAGAAGGCTATAGAAATTAAATACTATGTGAGAGAGAGAGTGCAAGAGAGAAGGAGGGAGGGTACACGAAAGATATTGCCTCTTAAAATTCGAAGGAGAAATGCTTGATTAAATATTGTGAATATAGTTAAGAACTTTTTTTTTCATAAGAAGCTGCAGTATAACAATACAGCAGAATGACAGCTCCTCCTAAATTATCAACATTTAGCACCACTTTAATAGCCACAGGATCCTGGAGGGTTCGTTTGGCAAAACACAATCTAATACGCACAAACCTAATAATTTTTAAAAAAAGACTGACTGTATCAAAAGTTACTGGTATCTGCTGAGTTATGCTGGAGAAAGCAAGCTATGAAAACACCTAGAGAGCCCCAGGCACAGAACAGCTAGCCTGTCAAAAGGAAAAACTAATAATAACATTAAATAAAAGGACCAGTGGTAATAGACACCAAAATTCAAAAAGAGACAGTAAAGATCCTCTGACAAAGTCCTCAAACAACCTGAACTTTACAAAGGATTTTTTGGAGCTTTGGATCTATTTCTAAGACACTTAGAGTGATGCAATGAACAGGAGGACATTCCATAAGAATATTCTTTTGCTGGTTTAAATAGCAGCCTTTGCTTTGGTCTTAGAAGCAATGTGACTTTGGAACACTTCTCTGCACAAATCAAGTTTCTACAGGATTTCTCCATTCCAGAGCACTAAGTGAGGGTGTGCAATGGGTAGGCAGCTTTGGCCAGAGCCCTACTAGAAATGACATTATTTCAAGAGGATTTTCTTTCCTTGTTTGAAATTTCCCACTTACTGCTGGTAAATCTCCAAGCAAACAGTGAAAACAATTAATTGGCAGATGATGGAAACAACACACTTTCCCTTCACGACTCAGCTTTAAAAGTAACATTAACCCATCCATGCACTTCTTCAGCCTTTCCTCACTAATCTCTCCACTCCCTCCTATAAACCACTGCCTTCCTGGTCAACACACATTAACCCCACACCGTTCTACACACAGCCCTGCTTCCAATACAGAAAATTCAAAGGAAAAATATTATATAGTACCATGACTATTCTATGCCCTGTTCATTGCTCATCAGACAGTCTGGAGGTCACTACTTAAGACTTAAAGCAGGAGAAAATTAGAGAAATGTCTCTCTTCTTTGCATGGAAGAGACATTTTTCTGTCTGATTTATTCTCATTGGGGAAAAAAAGTAAATTTTTTTTTAATATATTTTATTTTATGGCTGCCCCATCTGTGGAAGTGTTGAAGGCCAGGCTGAACCATGCTCTGAGCAACCTGGTCTGCTGGGAAGGTGTTCCTGCCCATGGCAGGGGGTGGAATGAGATGATCCTTTCCATCCCAAACCATTCCAGGATTCTACAATTTAACAGAAATAATAAATGCTCTGGACACTGGAATGTAGCTGCAGTTTGCTGACAGTTCTTGCTGTAAAGCAGTGAGGACCATTTAAGGCAGCATCACTGAAACATGACATTGAAGGGTTTGATACGTGCAGAACAAAGCAGGCTGATATGCAGGTAGGTCTGTAACAGTAAAGTATTTGTGCAAATAGGTCCTAAGTAACCCAAACCATGGAGCTGAAGGTTAAAGCTGAGCAGGAGACCTGTACACATTCTAAAAGCACACACATACATATGCACTGACATATTTCACATACACAGAAAGTACACACATGGATGGAAATGCCAATGTATGGAGACACTGCACTGAAAAAACATGCTTGGTGCTCTGGAGAAAATATTCTCCCTGTAATTATTTCAGGAAGGTGAAACAGGAATGGATAACTCATCCACCCTTTTTACAAGATTTGCAAGTCATTTAAACAATAACATAATATTTAAATTAATTTTAATATACAGAACCAGCTACTAGCAGTCAATTACATTGCCTACTTTTAGATAAAATACTAACCCTACTGACATAGGGTTTATATACATATTTTATCACCTTCAATGGAACCATTATTCCATCCTCAGCACTAAGTCTGGTGAAACTACTGTGCATTCTCAACACTGTGAGGTCAAAACCTACTCAGTATGCCAATCTAATTATAGGTTTTGTCAGACATACATACAAGCTGACAGTTCAAAAGAACTTCCATCTTGAAAAAGCTCCAAGATTTATTACAAATAAGTTGGGCCTCTTACCAAGACATGCAGAGATTAATTAATTTATCTACATTACTACATTTTTTCCATGTTTGCACTGCATTTTTCTCAATAATGTTGTAGCCAGATGCTTCAGTTCTCCTAGGTCAGACTTTTTTACTGGCTCCTTGCCACATACACAATATGTACAAAAATCGGGATTTTTTTAATATGTAGATATTCAATTATCCATCTTCTCAACATGAAGAGCCTGGACCATCAGTGACCATTTCAGACCAGTGAAATGCCATCACTGCCATCCACATCAGGAGGATGTGCATGGGGGCTAAACTAGGACCACATCTAGTGCTGCCATTCCAAAACAGCAAAAAGAAGTTAGTGATTTTATTAATTTAATAGAAGTTAAAAGTTATTCATTCCCTCTGGTTATTAATAGTCTTGATGAAATTTTATCATTCAAAAGGTACTCATATTCCTTCTTTAGACACTACAAGCATGCTTAACAGCACACGTGACTTTCAGATTCTTACTCATTTTCCCTCCTTTATCAGACTAATTTACTTTCACTGCATGATAGAATCTATCAGCTGAGAAAACATCAGGGATAATCACAGCGTTTCCAAAAGGATTTATCACAGATTATAACAAACTCATCACCTTAATGGGATTTGTCACACAATAGTTTAAATCAACTCTACAGATCTACAGAGGATAACAACTGCTTTAAAATGTAAGGACCCAAACCTGAAAGAGTCATTAGGTACATAATGAACTCCCTCAATTCCCATGTAAATCCCAGCAGCCTGCTCAAGAGCCTGGATAGGCATGATTAAGCCAGAAAGCACATGTTGCAAAATACTTCACCTAAGTCCTCTGCTTTTGTCATGCACTTACTCATTTTAAGTCATTTAAATAATATTACAGAAGCAATTCTTGTATTAAGGCATCTACTATGCTGTGACAAGTGGAATTTTCTGATGTTGAGGGGTTTTTTTGGAAACAAAATTTCCTTACTTCATTAAAATCACTTTTTAAAAGATCAAAATAATTGATTAACCTCAAAAAACCCCAAACACTTGACCAGTTAGGCTAGCAAAATGCTAACACCATTTAAAACCAATTAAAAAAAATAATATACACAAACACTCTCACTCATACCCCGGCCCATTCTCAGTGATGTTTGGGACTTGATGAAGAGCAAAAGGAATGGAAGGAGCCTCTGGAGCCTGCCGTGCAGTAATCTACCAGGTTCCTGCCACGTACTCTAAACAGTCAATGGCACAAACCTCACAGCTGCCACCAAGAGAGGGATTTTTCATTCAATATATGAAAATGAATCTAACCTGTAATGCCAGTAAAGCCCCTTCTAACCACAAGTTACAGTGGGAAAATAACCTTTTGTATATCAGCAATCCAAAGGAGGAGAAACAGAAGAACTTAAAACACAGATCTCCCATTGGCAGAGGAGCAGACATGGCTGATGTATCATGTGCAAATCCATCAAATGCTTCTCACAACCTCCATGAGAACACTGGAGACAGAGATGCTGACAGGAGCATCAGCTGGTAGCATATTTATCTTTTTTCCTCTTCATACACACCAATCCAAGCAGTTAGCAACTGCTACTTAATCCAGATCAGAAGATGAGTGTGCCTCTAAAGAAGCCACACAGACAATCAGAATCAATTGCTGGTCTCCTCCAGAATGCCAAATATTCCACACTGGAGAGAGGAGCTCAGACAACCTACGCTTGCTGACTGCTGCCCCGGTGTGGTGGATGTTTTAACAGACCTAAAATTACAGAGAAAAATAAAATTATCCTGCTTCATACTTTTCTCACATTCCTTCATTCTTTTGGGTTTTCCTTTAAATCTCAACGTAAGCAATATTGGAAGCAATAGGGAATAGTGTGCTTACTGAATATTGTTACATGTCAGATTTCCCCTGAACTGGAAAAGAAACCCAAACATACATTCCTTTTATTTCCCAGTTGAACTGTTCAGTATTTTTTCCTTTTTGGTTTGTCAAGCCAGATTTTGGTTTAACACAGCCAGCTTTACATGTCTGCCCATCCCCACAAATCCAGGATTTGGGAAAAGCTGATTTACACAACACAAGAAAAAAGATTAAAAATAGAAAGCTTAGAGGAACAAATAAACACTGGAGACAAAAAGAGAAATCGGTCTAAGGCAAAATCCAAAATGCCTTCATTAGTCAGAGGGATGAAACAGTATTTAATAGCCATAAGAACAGACACCTGAACCCATGATTGACTAGGAACTACAAGCTTCTCCTTGAACTGTATCCTTTTTTAAATGTTCATTTATACTGTGAGAGACTAAATCAGATACATTAAATTTTAAATAATAATTTAAATCAACTATATTAAACGATACTACAAAATAACCAGTTTAGGCTGCCGCAAATTATTGCATCAGTAGCAACTAAAACTTAAGTAGAGTGGAATTTAAATCCCTTGGGAACTAAGGCATGAGCCCATTAGTACATTGCAGTAGCATCAGTCAGCTGAGCCATCGGGGCTGTTACCAGGTACAGTTCCCTCTCCTGAGAAAGTGTCCCTCTGGATAAACCTATGACCAGACCTTAACCTCCCTTCTCCCCTGATGTGCTGTAACCATACTTAATCCTCAGCCAGGTCACAGCCAGCTCTTTCCTGGCATCTCCACACTCTTCTCTGTAAAATATCTGTTGTATTTAATTCCCCTTTACAATAGCCCTAAAGAACACATTGGCCCTTTTCTATTCCAATGCAACAATAACAATGATTGAAAATATATACAAATGGTTGTATGTTTTCTTGTAATTCCCCAACTCACTGATGACACTTAACACAGTCAGCTCCCCCTATCCATTCTCACCCACTCCATCTTACCTCACTAGCTCATATTGATTATTTCCCATTGCACTTGCCTCTAATCCAACAGTTTGACAGTACTCCAACCTTTCTTAAGAACTTACCAATAAAGCCTCCAAAAATTATTAAAATTGAAAGCATATAAGATATGAGCATAAAATCACATAATTATGGATCTCTTTCCAAAATCCTTTTCCAGCTCCAAGAAAAAAAACACATCTACCACAATTATGATTTCATCCCACTGGATAGTTAGCGACAGCACAGATGAAGGTGAGCTAGAGCTCACGAGGGCCAGAGGCTTTTAAGGACAAAGCTCGTATTTCCAGCCCTCCTGCTCTGCTTCTCAGAAATCAACCCTCGACTTTATTCCCTTGCACACCCTTAAACCAAGGATGGCACTGCAGATCTTCATCCAAAGTGGATGCCCAAGATGCATTCATCCATGTCTGTGGATGCCAAACTTGCATGCTAGCAAATCACTGCTGGAGCTCAAGCCTGAGCTAGCTCAGATATAAAGACATAGGTGGAATGGATTTCTGCTGGGTTTGTGCTGTTGGCAGGACAGGAAACAGCAGCTGTAGTTTAACAGTGACACAGACAGGCTGTGTGTGATTCGACACAAAGTCTACTGCCCAAAGCTATCCTTTCACATTCCAGTGAAGACTGAGATCTGTGCTACATCCAAATGTATTTCTAAGCTTGGCAGTGAACTCAAAGGAAGTGTGCATCAACTAAAGCAAGAGAACTGTGCCATCATCCACCTAACAGCAAAATTCTCTTATTGGTTTATCTCCCTGAAGTTGACTAATACCTATCCTCTGAACTGAAATTGTCTGTCATCCAGTCCAGAATTCATCCCAAATGTGCGCCCAAGAAACTGCACTCAGATAGACATGAAAAAAGAACAAAAAACCACAGATAAAAAGTCTATGTACGGGATCCAGCCAGAATGGTCAGTGATTCTCTACTGCCTACAAAGAATCTTCATATGAGCTGTGCTGTGTCTATGTGTTCATTATTTAGTAATAAAAGACAGGAATGTAAAACACCAGCATCTGTTTTGAAGTTCTGTGTCAGGGATAAGTGGGACTGTGCTCACAAAGGATATTTCCAGGAATATTTACTTCAAACCTGCTATGCAGCCTTCCAAGATTATCTTACTTCCAGGCTGACTTATTTGTAAATTGTCAATAAGGTATACTAGTGTAAAATAGTCATTATTATCTTAACAACAGTTAACAATTAAACTCTTCCATCCTTAGCAGACCTCTACAAAATCATTGCAATTTTACCCATATTTCTCTTGCTAGGCTAATACCCATGGCAATATACAATGTTCAAAGTTGCAAAACCAGATTTTTGAATAGGAGCAAAGAGGTGACCTTCTTGACTAAATTACTGTGTCTGGAAAAGCTTTAGATAAAATAATCAATAATTACTGAGGGATCTGGAGGGAGGGGTAAAAAGAAAGTGCTGTAATTTTAAACTACCTTATATAAATGCTACATGCCCTAAACTCCATGGGTAGATTTTGAATTAAAAGCATAAACTGAGTAAATAAAGCAGAAGGAAAACCAAAACCAAGCAAAAACCCAAGGCTATGTAAGCAAGCTGCAAAGAGCAGAACTGGTCAAAGCAAAAGAAATTCCCCCCAGCAGGGTAGAGCAAGGCTCAGTCCGAGATGAGCATCCATACTCACATTCCACTCTAAGGGAAAAGGGCAAATTTTCCACTTCTCCAGCCCAGCAAAGCAGTAATAAAGGAGCTGATGAGCTCTTTTGCTACTCACTGTGTTTCCTATCTAAACATCTTCTCATATGTAATGAGCCATCCTATTGAATTTGGGGAGTGTTGGGTTGTTTGGGGGAGTTTTGGGGGATGTTTTTTCAGGTTTCTATCATTGCTACTTTTTATTCTCTTACCCCTAACAAGCTCTGAGTTCTGCAGTCCCATGGGAGTACAGATAGGAGCATCTGGGTTGAAGGTGTGTCAGGAGGTGTGAAGGTGTGTTGGAGTTTTTAAGAGGATGAGAGGCAAATAAAATTAAGCCAGAGTCTGTTGCTTAAATACATCTTGGGCCTTTCATGTATCTGAGTGCCCTAATCAGAATTTGCATTCAAGAATATTGGAGTCCAGTCAACTGGTAGAAAAGATGACTATTTGGAATTATCTCAAAGCATTGAAAATGATATTTTAAAATTTTCTTTCATAAAATACTTCCATCTTTGAAATGAAATAGAGGAGAGCAGGAGAGAGGAGAGCAGTAGTAAAAAGCATTTAATGCACATTTTTTCCAAAGTAAGAGCATAAAAACACAAAGCAATGCATTTAATTAGTTTTTCTCTAATTATCTCCTCTAACACTTCTTCCCCCTCCCCCCCTCTTTTTTCCAAACAATATCAAACAGATGTATTCAGGATACAGATCGAAGTTGCTTCATTTCATTTACAGGACTTTTCTATCAGAATTGCAAGAAGCCGCAACACAAAAGCACTTTAAATAAACCACTTTTTTGGCAAAGAAAATGAGATCAGCTCAAGGTTTCTCCAATGTCATACAACAAAGATGCTGCAGCACCCTCCCACCCTGCTTGGGAGTCATCAGATTGATGCTCTCGCCTGCCAGGACACGGCCAAGGGCTATTTCCAGGCTTTGGCTTCCCACTCTGCACCCAGCTGTGCTGAACTGCTCTTGTCCTTATGCTCGCTTTGAGCCACAGCCAACCAGCCCTCCTCAGATATACCTGGAAAAAGGGACTCCAGCCACGAGGCTTTCTCCAGCAAAATCTAAAGCTAGAAACAGAAAACGGAAAAAGAAAAAAAAAAAAAAAAAACAGCGAAATGAAAACACAAACAAGAAACCAACCAAACAACAACAAAAGCCACCAGACCCCAGGTTTTCACAACATCTATTCCAAGTGGCAGCAGTTAGAGTGGTGACACTTTTACCAAAATATTCTGAAATATACGGCATTACACTTGGCTTTACACTAGAAGTGTGCAAACCCACACAATTTACAACCCACACAATATTTACTAAAGCTAAAAGAAATTAAGAGCTGTTTGGGTTTGGTTTGTTTTTCTTTTAACAGAATGTCACAGGGGCTGTAATTTTAGGTCTTGCTCATTCTCATAACTAAACATTTTCCCCCTCCTATCAACATTATTGGTTCATAAATGACTATTTCTTGCTATGCCACTACTAAACTTCAAGTTCATATCAAAATTTGTGTGTTATTTTTTCACCCTCCACATCCATTTGAAAACCAGGTTGATCAGCTTCGTTAGAACTGAGAAAAGCCTGCCATTTCATTCCCCTAATATTAACTACACAGATAATATTAGTGAGCCAATGAACAACAGAAAATAATGGAGGTAAAATAAGGAAGGTACTTGGGAGGGATTTTATAAAGATCACTCCAGGCCCATATATTTTACTCAATTTTTATTGAGCAATTTCTAGGTGGGCAGAAAGCCAGCTGAACAGAAGGAGCTGGCGCAGGCAGGTAACAGTCACCCCATTCAGGGCTGTTATGTCCAGTTGTTAAGGGGAGCTGTCAGCCCAGCTTATACATCAGGAGCAACAGGAAAATGCCTCTCTACCAACCTTGCTGCCTTGTAATTTACAATATATACAAGTGACCTGTACCTCGTTCCGTAGGAAAATGCTAACTTTTAAACTCTGTGGAAAATATTTTTATACACTAACTATGCTTGGCCACTTACTGGTTTTCTTTGCAAAAGCCAGACTACAGATATATTATCTTCCTTAATTTCACAAATATAAGTCTTTTAATGCATGAAATCATCAATATTCTAACTACTGCAGCCTTTTATACATATCTCAGCATTTTGCTGCAGCAATGGTGAGCAGCAATGTCCCAGAAGTTCACGTTGCACACATTTCATCATCTAAAGCAAACACTAGCACATATTTTACATAATCAGGGAAAAAAGTCTCACACAAACAGTCAACATTACAAGGAAGGAGCCCAAGCATTAAAGGCAACAGGCATTTTGTCACCAACAGTGATGGAACACCTTTGCTGCTCAGGTTGGCAAAGTGAGGAGGAAACTCTCCGAAAGAAGAACAAACATCAGGATCAGCAACACTCACTCCTGGGGCCACACAAGGAGCTCTGCAGCCACCAGAAATGCTTGCCATGTCCCATCAGCACGAGACAGAGCAAGGCCAGTCAAACCTTCCGGACATCCCAAGTTGTCTACCAGAGCTCTTGTCCCAGAGACAGAGCAGAAGCACCTCCAATTTATTTATTTATTTTTAAAGCCTTAAGCTAAGTCTGTTTTCTCCCCATGCTGCTGCAGATGCCTGGTCTAAGGGAGGTGATTAGAGAAGGCTGGACAGAGGCACAAAGTTATCTTGATTCAGTGATGTGGGAACAATTGCTAAGGAAATGCAAGAGGGCAGCTCTGCTCTGTGGATGCCAAGCTCCTCTCCTGGCCCTGAAGCACAGCATGTGATTTGACTTAATTACTGAACTTCTACAATGAATTCTGCCCAGCGTCAGATGGAAAAGCATTAAGGGTTTAACTATCTTAAAATAACATTTCCAAAGACTGTGCCTTGTTTTTCTGACCTGGTTTATACAATCCTAAATGGAAAGAGATTGGGAATTAAACATATGCAGTGTGAAAATCACAAGGTTTGTTTTGTGAACTTAGCTCAATAAAATGAAGTGGTAAGGATGAACTACTTAAAGATACAATCACTGAGAGAAGATCTGGAGATTGCAGGGATGGATAGTGAAGGTATAATTCTCCCTACTGATGTAATTACCTCTAAATCAAGCCAGAAAGACACAATCCAAGGGGAACACAGACAGACAGATAGACAGACATGGCACTGATTCTGCTCTCAAATGCTTGGAAGAGCTTGAAATTTTCTTGCAAGCTTAATTCTTGGCTGTTTACTTAAATGAGGTCCCTGTTGGTTTTAATGACAAGCAGACCAATTAATTTCAAAGGACACATGAATATTCTACTGGAGAAAAAGCAAACCCAAATGCAAATATAAATTAATAAAAACAGTACAGGCTTTCATACCATTACCTGTCCCATACTTTCATCTCTCACCTGAAAGAAAAAGCCTGTTTCTAGTAAACACTGTTTGGCAGAAATGAGCACATGAGCAGCTGTGTCTGCATTAGTACTTTATTTCCCACTGTGGGCTCCTCTGCCCATCCCAACTGTTCTCATTTACCACGTGTTGATTCCCACCATGGACAGCTCCTGAATCTCACCAGTGAAACTGGAAAATGCAGTCCAGGACTCACTGAAAACAATCTACCTGCTCCTGGCCCCTCAGCCCTCTGGAGCAGATGAGAGGCAGCAGGAAGGTAAAGCCCTCAGGTCCATCACTGCACACACACTGGGGGTTTGCTGCTCTTGCTCTAAAGTCCTGCTTCTCTTGTGCCTCCTTACTTGCTAAAACAGACACTGACAACAACGTGGGGGAGAAATCTTGTGTGCTTTGTGTGCAGCTGTGCTAAAGGGAATGTCTGCATGCAAGCACGTAATGAAAAATGTTAGATGTTTTATTTTTGTCTTGCTTTATCACCTGAATCACTGCAAAGGAAACAGTATAACTATTATAAGCGTAATATCTAATTGCACTTTCATTTTATAGAGTAAAATGCTGATTCTGGAAATAGCTCAGCCTACATTATATGTAGACATATGGCCACATCTACATTATAAAGAAATTGCACAAGAGGATGAATCTCTAGCTTGATGCAGTTCTTGTAAATAAACATGTACCATTATGCAGATCAGGGTCTTGGTGTCAAATTAGATTCATTCCAATTTCCTAGACCCAATGCACATGTTCCAAAGCTGTCCAAAGGGCAGCCATTGGCCTGAACCTATACTGGTGGCTTAACTTACACTTTGATAGAATCACAGAGGGCAGTTTGATTCCATCTAGCTCCCCTGTGACAGCACTGCCACACGAATCACAGCAACGTGTGGTAAAGGGGGAAAGGTGATTCACTCCCAAACTACAGCCTCTCTCTGAAATAAATTAGAAATGCAGGCACTGCAAAAACAATTCTACATCATTTAAGCCACGTCAGTGCAGCTCCTACAGCTCAGATGGGCAACCCCAGCTCCTCAGAAGGTTACACACATCAGCTGTCCTCAAGCCTGCCCTGAACTGGAGGCAATGCAAAGCCATTCACACCACCCTGGCTGAGGGGAAAGCAAGCAGAGCTGGATCAATTTGCCCATCACTTCTCAGGCTAAAAGCAATGCTCAGATAACACAGGGTGATACTGCTAAGCCAAGGCAGTGGGGTCATTCCTACATCCCCACAACTGACTTAAACATTCACCAATTACTGATAGATCTCCCTTCTGACTCCCACTCACTGGCATGGATCAGGGAAGGCCACATGGGTAGAAAGTGGATCAAATGCACCTAAAGTATCCAAAGGTAGATATAAACAACTATATATTAAACACTAACATCCAAATCAACATGTGACTCACTCACCACTGCCCAGCTAGAGCAGACCATACACAAAGTCTCATTTGCAGTGCATTTTATTAGTGGAAAAGCAAAATGTGACCGTATTGTAAAAGCTGTCACTTACTGTCAACTTGTAATGCGTTGTTACAAACACTGAAAATGAGTGAAACAGACACTTTGCTTCAGGAAGGATGAGATGGGAATGGCTGGTACATGTCTTGGTCTCAAAACATAAGACTTAACAACACAAAGAAATGTTTGCAAGACTAACAACAAAAGCCTGCAAGTTACAGGACTGAGTGCCTGTATGAATTTACCAGGGGATTAATTTAATTTACATCCAGGCAACATTAAAGGAAACAGAAAATCCATTGCATTCATTAAAAAAATTAAATATAACAGTGAAAACTGGCATTTAATACAGCTTAAGCACACAAAACACACACTACATAAGCAGGAATCTTTCCAAAGATCCCACTTTTTCATCACATGAAGAGAGCCAGGAGTGCTGTGTTCAAATGCTAGAAAGACCCATCATCCCTGCCTGCCTAGCAATTTGAACATTTTCAACTAGTATTCCAACATTTAATACAGTGTAAGGAAGCCAGTTCTTGTCTGATATCTGACACTTTTAAACAATTTATATATTTCAGTACAAGCTGTGTTCATGGGTAGTAAGTGGATCTAAGTATTAAAAAATGAAGAGATGTTCTTCCTATCAGCTGAGTGACTGCAACATTAAAAGATAGGAACATTACTGCACAAAAACTGCTAAGTTTTCCCCTCAAAGATGCTGTTCCCTAAATATTTCATAAAGTTGCTTTTATGAGTGGCACTAAATATTTTTAAAGACGTTACCTCCTCAGTAAATGTCTCACTAAGTGGCTTTTTTGAACAAGGCAGCTGCTTTCCAGCCATTTAGCTTTTCTACACACTCGAACATCAGCTTGATGAACAGAGCACACAGGGTGCCAGATTTCTCATAGCTGACCATTTTCCATGCACACACACAGGCCAGCAAGCACCCGAGTGTGTTTGCACAGAATTACCACATATATATGTTTATTAGGGAGCTGGACTGTTACTGTCAGCTGGAGATCCTGTCCTTGTGGGAGACAAGCTGGAAAATGCAGAAGGGATGCTGTTCAAGAAAGCTTTAATGAGATTTGACAGGAGGAGTTCGAAGTTTCACAGTCTTGTTTTTCCTCTGTGCCTTTCAGAAAACACAAAATTTAATTAATTTTAAATTTTCAGCATACACTTTATAGCATCTCTTTCATTTTTTGTCTTTTGGTAGCTCACAATACAACAGAAGAAGCAAGAGTTAAGTGTTCACCATCATGATGAAGGACAGTTTGAAACAACAGACTTCAATTTTGCCGTGATCTCCTTGTCCAGATAAAAAACCCCAAAAAACATTATTGCAACAAAATTCTAGAAGAGCTATCTTCACTGTCATGTCATCACACCCTGCTTGTTCAAATCAACCTCAATATAAGAACAAGTGGAGAGTATTACAAGCAGCAGAATAACACTAGAATAAACCAGTTTTACCATTTTCTCATTTGCAACACCTAAATACAGAAATTGCCATGTTTTTCCAATCAGCTAAATGCCAGCTGCAACAGTATCATTATATCTGTACCAGGTCTAACAAATTAACAAGAAAAGCAATTAAGACTGTATTAGAGACCTTATTCTTACAACATAATCAAAAACGCTTCTTTACTTCTGACAAAAAAACCCATAAATGTCAAAATAAAAGCTCAAAGCTCGAATTCTCATTTTCTGATTGAGCAAAGGCAGTTAATCTACTTCTAAAATGGCATCCTGTTTTGAAAAGTAGCTTGCAAAGATCTGGGATATGAAATGGTACAAATCTCAGAGAATACAAAAAATAC
Organism: Lichenostomus cassidix; assembly: GCF_008360975.1. Lineage (NCBI taxonomy): Eukaryota > Metazoa > Chordata > Aves > Passeriformes > Meliphagidae > Lichenostomus > Lichenostomus cassidix. The sequence continues at coordinate 5,590,990 of NC_139488.1, read as the reverse complement.
CCAAAACAGAACACTAAGCAAGCATTGGGGAGGTATTGGCAGAAAGGGAAAGTATGGAAAAAGGTATGTGAAAAAGAAAAGCAAAGCAGAAGCCTGGGATAGACAGATGTAAAGAAGGACAGGGACCATAACAACTGCATTTAACAACTCATCTTTTCCATCACAAGTAATGCAGTCATAGGCAGCCCCCAGCCTTCCAAATCATGAACGCAAAAGAAACGGAGCAGGGAAATAAAGCAGTAAGAAACATAAAATACTAAAGTTTACTTTTTTTTTTCCAAGTAAGTGTTCAGTGACTTCAGGGAAAGTAGTCACTAAATCTGTTCATTTTCTTCAAAGTATTTCTCAAATACAGAGCTCTGTCATGAAAACGATCACCCACCAGGCAATCTTGGTATCCCAGGATTTCATTTCATTTTTTGAATGTTCAAGCATGCGTAGCAATTCATCAGCATTGCCTTTTAAAGTTTTATGAAGTTTTCTTTCCTTCCTTTCATGACCAAGGTTGGCACTTTAGCCAGAATGAAAGCACCATGGCCATGTCACCCCACAGGGACCTCACTCCTGGCACAGAGAATGGGGGACAGAAGGAAACAGCAGGGTCACCCCAAAGCAAAGCAACACAAAATCACAGCCAGTTATGTCCTGTGCTCCCCTGCAGCGATGAAGGGTGAAAGAGAACAGGCAGATCTAAGAGCTAATCCTGTTATGAAAAAGTTGACAATAATGTGTATTTCTGCAGCCTGGCACTCTACGGCATCCCTGGGAAATGGATGTTGCAAAAGCAAGATGCTCCTTCAGATTAAATAACTGCACATCTTGACTGCTCTCATATTCTGTTAGAAGTAAAAATGCATTTAGGGTGACTAGCAATTGTCTGCTGTGAAGCTCAACTTCATTCAATTTATGTCTGTCATTTCAGAAATTCAGTCTATGAAGAAATGATGGTTGCAGCATGTAAGTGATAAGAATGACAATCTAGCCAGGGTGGCAAAATTGAGAAAATTAAACTGTACAACTGCATAAGAATCAACGGTGAGACCCAAGTTCAACAAAACGCATGTATTTCTCAATATTTGCCGTGAAAGTAGCAAATTTGAGTTAGGTTTTTTCCCTCAAAAAGTAAAACCTTCAGTGGATTCAGATCATCCCACTAACCAGGAAAATCACACAGAGAGTGTCAGCTGAAGTTGACTGGGAGGTCAAAGAGCTGCACTAGAAAATGAATGGAACCACCAAGGTGAGGATTGCATCAAGCAGGACAACACAAATTGCCCACCAAGCTAGGAAGATTTTCCACAGAGAGAGAAAAAAATATACTGGGAGAAAAGAAGACAAAGATTAAAAGACAAAGAGGTCAGAAATAAAACTTATGTCTCTGTGTAGAAGTAATTCATGTTTAATTCTCTCCTTTCACAAGACAAAGGACAAATATATCCACACACATACACAACTTAGAGCAATTAATAGTGCAGAAGGAAATAAATCTGTCAGCTCTAGACAAGGATCCCATTATTCTTACAAAATCCAAGCAAGCCTATCTTACAAGAGTTTAAACCCAAAATTTATCAAAGCACCTTCTTGAGAAGTTGAAAATTCTAACTGATACATCAAAGGCAACAGAGAAGTCATAGCACAACTAGAGACTCCAGGAAGCTAAAAACTCTACCCACAGCCAAACTGCAACTGCATTTGAGGCAAGGAATTTGAAGAGTGGAGGAGGGAATTGGGAAGTGATAAGAATAGGATGAAGTGAGTGGTCCCAATGATGCTGGTGAGACTATGTATAGAATAAGCACATGCCACAATGAATGCAGACTGCACAATCCACCCCCAGGTATCTATACATCAAGGAACCACTAGCAACATCCATGGAATTCTTCTAATTTCACCTTTTAAATGGAACCATTTTGATAGATTTATGCTGAAATGCTGGAGCAAGTTCAAATAAAAAGCCACGGCATAATCAAAACTAGAGGAACTGATATATGGAGAAAGGAAAACAGCTAAGCATGCCAAGCTTGGAAAAGGTGCATGTAATGAAGATTCTTACAGCTTACAAATATCTGAAAGATGCAGCCATTGAGGAGAGACAGCAATTAGTCAGGACAAAATGGGCTAAATTTCAAATAACACACAGGAAGCACAGTGGCAAAATAGTAATAGTTTCAGGAAATTCATCCTGGCACAAAAGTGCAACAACAGTTATTTTAAAGCACAGAGCATCCAATATAGATGCACACATTAGATCATCTCACAGGGAGTCAGTCACAGTCTATAGCTCTGTCAAAGCATAGTCAGGATCGTGCTGGATGGCTGTTGGACACAGGGGATACCCAAAGAGCCTTTTACTGTTCTTTTTTTGAGGTGAATGATGGTACCTCCTATTCCAAACCAAACTGCACAAAGGTTTGTATGGAAATACAAGTATATTGAGGACTTACAGCTATTCACTTCAATGAAAATTTTGAAGTGATTACAGCTAATAAACATGCTATTTCTAAACCTCTGAAGCGATATTATGATTCTGATACACCATATGGTTTCAGTGTATTTATACTGCACTGAGCTCTTCGGAGCCTTTCCGCGTGTCAGCTGTGACTGAGGGGTGTTCTGGGGACACACAGCAGGTTTGGGTGCTGGGGGGCTACAGGGGGACCTTAGTGGGACTTGTGGTGGGTTGTGACACTGCTGTGAGCCACCCACCCCACCCCAAGCTTCTCCACTGCCAGATTTAAGGAAATATTTCCTCAACTGAAGTCTTCTTTCCCAACCCCAATACCCAAATCAGTAATCAAATGTTGGTGTTAATTGGCAACGAATTAAATTAACCAAAATTCCCTGTGTTGAGACTGTTCTGCCAGCAACAGGAGCAGATGCTTTCCTAGAGGCAGTATTTAATTTACTAAGACCCCATTCACTTGCTAACAGCGTTGAGCTTGATCAAGACCTCCTGTGTCATTGGGAAAGTCGTAGCTGCTCTAAGAGTGCCCATTAGTAAACAAGAAATGTTGCTGAATAACACAAAATGTCACTAACTTCTTGCAACATCAATCCTGTTCTTCAGAGAGACAACAGAACCTCTGAGGAAGAAGGGCACTAAGTATTTCTTCTTTATAGGTCACTGAGCTATTAATATTTTTTACTTTTTCTCCCTCTGTTCCCATGGAGTTGTGTCATGAGACAGAAGCACAGTCATATTAACCCTACTGCAATCCTGCCATTCCATTGAAAACGTGACCTATTAGTAATTAATCTTAGAGCTGGAGGTAATAATAGTGCTCTGCACCTCAGCACCAGCACTGCTCATCCTGCATTTACAGCTCATACAAGGACCCTTGACAGGGGAGAGAGAACCAGGGGAATGTGATAGCTACCACAAAATGAGACAGGAGCTACTGACTTAGTAACCCGTGATTCACCAAAAGCTTTTTCTTCATTTCATTTCCTGCAGTTAAACACACACTTGAAGAGACAAAAGGTCCATTTTTTTCTCTCTCGATGCACACATGTGAGACTCATTAATGTTAATTGGATTTATCAACGCCTGCTGAAAAGAGAAGAAACCATATAGATTTACCATTCGCAGGGAAACAATCAAAGGAACAATTTCTTGTGCGTCTTGCTGATGAAGAGATGAAATAATGGATGAGTCACTTTACATTATTATTCAAAATTCTTAAAATAGCAGACATGAAAACACTGATTTCTGCACAGGTCATATTCATGTAAGGGACTCTTTCTAAGAATCCAATTTGAATCTTCAAGTATGGTCCTGCTTCTAATTACCCAACTCCAAGAAGAAATCCTGGTCTCTGAATTGTAATTATACAGATTTGTTGCTGTAATTCGTCAGGTGTAAAATACAAGTGCAATTTCCTCTACAACCCCACCCCCCATAGCCTTCAAAGACACACTGAACTTGAGCCATTTGATAATTTATTCCATATTGTAGCTTTCACATTTACTATGCATAAAACTTCTGACAGATTTATTTTTTTAAGAAGGCAATTATACATGGCTCTAGTTACTCTACTAACTGGTTTGAAAATAAATGCAACATTCATCTCATGGCTGCAATACAGCACTAGCCACTACCCACCTGGCCTGCAGTAACAAGAGCACTTCAAGGCAAGCTCAAAATTTCTTCTACCTGGGATGGGGATGAGGGAGAACACACACAGTCTTCACTTGCACTAATTTGCTCTGTGGGAACTTCACCAAGGTTAGTCCTCTGCTCAGCCCTGGTCACCTAAGTGGATATTCTGTATGAAGGAGGCTCCTCTTAGAGAAAGGAGAGATTCAGCCCCTCATTAGGAGTTTTGGCACTGCCTTCCTTCAGAATCATGTTTGTGTCAATAAAAACTGTAAGAAATTAATACGATGCCACACCACTGTGTTAAAAAATGGGCTTAAATATATACACCATATATATAATAACAATATTGTATATCTATAATTATATGAAAACACATATAAAAATATAAATACACCATGTGAACAGCATATAAATATATCAAAAACCATAAGCACACCACCCCCACCATGTGAAAAGATGCAAAACACCTGACCAGTTTCCTGGAAATACTCACACTGTGAAAGTGTACACTGCCCATCCCACAGTGCAAGAGCTCTGTGGGCTGAATAAGGTAAGGTTGATGGTTTGTTTCTCATTTTTCCCCTTTGAAACAATCTGCATCTCCAGTAACGCAGGAGTGTACTATATAATGCCTGTAGAAAGTGCTTGGCTGGAGTTTTCCTTGCCTCTGCATAAAGCTGCTCTAATGACAACAATTTAATTCCTCTATTGGTTGTGTTCCCAAGTACCTTTTAAGACCCTTTCCAAAATTAAGGTTATATACTCCAGCAATTTTTAATATGAAAAAGTATAATCAATAAAATACTGCTGATAGCGCACACGATTTGTGGAGAGTGAGAGCTAAATATGAATTAGTTTTGGACAAGTTCCGAGTCTATCATCTCTCTTAATTACAAGTTGGGTCATTGACTACAAATCGCATGACTCAGCTCGGGAATCCCTACAAAGAAATCCTAAGTAGATTTAATAGTTGCATTTGATTTATTTGCTCCTCAGAGCTGAAACAAGCCCTGTATTTCAGACCTCTGACGGATCAGGGGCTCCCTGGAGAACGTCAGTGCAGCACTGCTCCTGCCAGCCAGACGTCATCTGGGATGAGGGAAGCCAGGAGCACCCAGGAGCCCCAAAAGGCTGGGATCAGGGCACCACGGTGACATGTCTCACTCCCCAGGGAACCTCACTGCAGAAGATCAAATTGAAAGCCACTGTCCTACAGATCAAACGTGAAATTGTAACCTTGACTGAGGATAGAGGGACATTTAGTCCTACAATTTGCTTAAAAGCACAGTCAAGTAACTTAAGGCTGCTCAGTCAAGTTTGGGGCATCTCCAAGGATGGAGGTGCCACAGTCTCTCCTTCCAGTGCTTGACCACCTCAATTTTATTTTTCTTCCTTTCATCTGATCAGGATTTCCCATCTCTTAACTTGAGCTTCCTGCCTTCTATCATGCGCTTCCAAGACATGCCTAACTGACCAAAAATTCTCTAAGTCTGTCTGGTTTCCCCATGCAAGAACCTGAACAAACAAGGCAGACAGATAATGCCACTGCTGCCATGGATATGCTGATGAGGACAGGTGAGGCTCTCTCCAGTTCTATCATATCATTATTCACAAATGATGTGTTATCATTCCCTAAATCTACATTTCCCTGCGTGAAACACCTTGTGTGTTCTGGTTTTCTTCACACAGCCAGCTGCAGTTCCCTCTCAGACACCGGGGCACTGGAAAGCTCCACTTTTCCCTCTTTAATTCTCCATTATTTATACAGCAGGTCCACTCTGGGCACACTCCATCACCACAAGCAGTTGCCAGCAAAATGCTACAGCGACCAGGATTCACAGGACTTTTCTAATTACACTGCCATGACACTTCCATCCCCACGAGCACTCCGAGGTGTTTCATAAAGAAACCCTCAAGTATTTCTGACATGCTGCTGGTAAGAAGCTTTTCTCTCTGCTCAACGCTAGTATTACAACAGGCCATTAGTGCTACAACTCCACACACCTTTGGAAGTGGTGCTTTAAAACTGCTTTCATCTCTTTCTAATCCTTACATCTACCTGCTAGTTCATGTAAATTCACTGATTTGCCAAACAAACAGGTGTCAGATGATTCACCGGCTCATTTGCACAGCAGAAGGACAAGCAAATATTATCTTGACTTTTCTCCCTCATGAAATCTTTCCATAAAACTATCAGAAGAAAATTAGCATTGCTATTAGAAATAGCAATGCAAAGAAGCAACAAAACCCATTTATTCAGCAGTATATCCCACTGCTACCCTCAGAGTATTCTGAAGCATTAACTATATTTTAACAATGTTTCATAAACTAGCAGAATAAAAGGTATTTTGCTTTAAAAAAAGGCTACCAACAACCTTGCATTATTAGTAGAAACAGTTGTTTACTTCTCATGTAAAGGAGCATAATATCCTTTATGCAATTACATTGTTTCCAGATGTTTCTCACTTTTAAGCAAACCTAAAACCTAAAAACTTTTCTTTCACAATACATAATATTTTGTAAAAATAGGATACTAAAAAAAACCCCCCAAAAAACAGAGACTACAGCCAGAGTGTGCTATGCTGCAGGTATGTAAGAAGAATCTTTACACCAAGATTTCTGCTATAAAGGTGTTTATACCACTTCTTTACTTTGCACCCCCTTTTTTTTTTTAATTCAGAAACAAACCAAATGAGTGCTCAAAATCAAGCAGTATTAAAAAAAAATCCACAAATTTATGGACACCTACACATAGGAAATACTGCCTTTTTTAGGTTTTTTTCCAGTTATAGTCTCACAGGTCTCGGATCACAGAATCATGGAAGAGTGTGGGCTGGAATGGACCTCAAAGATCGTTTAGTTCCAATCCCACTACTATGGGCAGGAGCACCTACACTGATTTTTATTCACCATGGAAGTATGTTAACAGTTAGATGGAACAGAAGCACCTTTCCTAAGTCCAGAAACTCACTGTCACAAGGCAAAGAGGACAGATGCTGGGCAGTGCTAAGTCTGAAAGAAAACAATCTTAGCAAGATTTGGCCAATGTAGACAATCTGCTACAAAAGCTCTGTGTTGGCTGTGAGAAATCTTGCAACATGAATATTTGAGTTCAGCTGGGTCCCAGAGGAGGTAGCCTGAACACTAGCTATTTGGGGAAAGAAGCCTCTCTAAAAATATCATTTTCACACACATAAAAACATCATTTCAAAAATGCAAATCACCACAGTCAGACACAAAGCCTGACAAGTCCTAAGTCATTGGTACAAACGAAGAATGATGATGAGCTCTTAAACACAAACAAACAACAAAATCCCTCAGTTCCTCAAACCAACTCTCAACACTCTCCAAGCCATTTCCAGAATTTTAAAAGAAAACCCTGTTCTGTATCATATGCAATCAGGGAAGCAATGCCAGGTGGGAGATACAGAGATCACTCTCCAGGCATTATTTCTGGATTTGCTCTTACAGCAATTCATGGTCACACACAACTCAGATGGCTCAGAACAAACATCCTCTGCCAAGGGAATAACAAAACCCTCTGCCCCATCTGTACCCCTGCCTTGCCCAGCCCTCAAAGGAAAGGAATTATAAACATATTTTAAGAAAATAAATTAATTACACCACGAGTTAAAATCTCCCAGTTCCTGATGCCTTCAGACGGTTTCTTATCTCCATTGAACAAACAAGGTTAAACATGACAAATATTGTGCCTCCTTGTGAGTAAATGTTGTTTTGTTTACTTTGGGGTTTTTTAAACAACAGTAAGACACAGCTCATCATATACCAGTCTCTCAAGAATGCTGGGGGAAAAGCATTTGTTCTTGCTCCAAAAATGTGTGGAAAAATAAAAGGGTCTGACTAGTATTTGTTTACAAAGGACTGGCCAGATAATGCCAAATTAGCAAGGCTCAATCCCTCTCCCATGTTTACATTTGAATCACAAGTGAGTAAACAAAAAAAAAAAAAAATCAACTCACTTTCCACCACCACCAGGCAGCATCAAAGCATCTGTCCTATAAATAATTATTAATTGCATTGAGATACTAAATAATAGGAAAGGCTCTAGATTGATTTTGTGGGATTCTTTAAACTCAACCCTACCTCCATTTTAAGATGCATCTATTCAATGGCTTTGATTTTTGCAGAGAATAATTGTTCCTGTTGGCACACCTAAATGCAATTCAAAAAAGGAAATATTGCAATTGTCACCAGTTAGGGGCATCAGAGATTTGGCAGCTAGTCAAGTCCTACAAAAAAACCCCACTGTGCTAAACTAAGAGACGACTCACTACTCAGTGTCCTCTAGATCCACCACTCAGAATCAACTATTTTTTTTCAACAGTGAAAAAGGGAAAAAACTATTTTTTTCAACTGTGAATCCCTGCTGACAGGAAGGTCAGGAAACCTGAATTTTCCCAGAGCCTACGGGAAAGGCAAGACTTTTGGGATTTCAACCTATGCCTTGAAAAGGTGTAATGAGTTTAAAGACTTCAAAAGTATCTGTGGTTATGAAAATACAGGAGCCAACTTGCTGTTTTCCAGTTAGCAACGGGGTAGAACAACATGTTAGCAACACGGCTTTCTAAGAGTGAGCGACGTGTTAAAATTAATGTTGTGCATCTCAGAGCTAAGAGATTGCCACGGATATTTGCATCAGAAAATAGTCAAGGCACGGGCTCCTCTCAGACTAACTCTTTAAGGCCTTGATCTGAAAAAACTAAACAAGTGTACTAATTTAACCATGGTAATAGTCTAATTACATCCAACAGAATACCGATGTGTTTGAAGCTTACCATGCATTTAATAAGCTTGTACAGTACAAAAGTCTGCTCAGTAATAGCTCGGAAGCAGAAGCTGCCCCAGTTTAAATCTGCTGCACGCTGGACTCCAGCTCCTGCTATTTTTTGGACCAGGTGATGGACTCACACAGAGTCTGAGGGACACAGGAGTGCTGTACCTCACTGCACGAGGCTTGAGAGCTCTGCAAATTGCTCTGGAAATGCACTGAAATTATGACAGCTTCCTGTTAACTCACTAAAACAAGCCTGCTGATAATGCTTTCAACCAGTACTCTTACAGGAAGCCTCATAAAAATAAACCATGTTGCTTGAGTTCAAACAAATGGACTCTAGAAGTAGGAAACAGTTATGATTTTATTCTTCCTCACACTTTACCAGTTTATTTTGTTGTCTTCTAAGTGGCTGGTTTTCAAACAAGACTTAAGTAACGTTTATTAATTATTAAAATTAAATTAGGCAGAATTTATTTTGCCAGTTTAATATCTTAATGAGTTAGGGCTGTTCAGCTTCTCTCACAGAAAAGATGGAATATTTTCAAGATCCAAACTTAGGTAAAAAAAGACATTAGCAGATCCACAGAGAACAAAACCACTGAACACAGTAACAGGTGATTTTTCTCCCTTAACTAATTCAACTCTGGCCTAGCAACTCAACCCTACAAACTCTGCAACATTAAAGACAAAAAATGATGAATTGTAAGGGTTCTATTAAATTCTGCTTCTGTAAGATAGAATTAAAAAATTACCCTCCAGCTACCAGTAATATACAATATGGCAAGCAGAACTGTAGCATATCTGTTTACCAGTATTTAAGATAAACCTATGGTAAGTATTGTTTATTTTATATGTGTATTAGATAGTTTGAAATCAATGGACATTTACCCAGATCATACAGAATTACAACTGAAGTATTCACCAGGAAATGTTTCAGAAGTAGTTTATTGCTTTCTTCCTGTAGTAGGGAATGGATATTTATAATAGAAATTCTCATAAAATACATTTTTATGTCCACCCCAACATATTTACTTTAGTTGATGTGGGAACACAGAAGTATCCTCTGAAGTGTAAAAGAGCTAAAGACAGCAGACAGCCTGAACGACAGATGGCACTTTCAGAGGGCACTAGTGTGACAGTATTTGAACTCCATGGAGTTTTCATAGAAGTAGAAGCATGCTCTAGGACTTACAAAAGGAGTTATAAATAAATTAATAAATTTATTAATTAATTAATCTCCCTGCAGCCATAGCCAAGCTGGCTGGGAGGCATGAAGCTGTACTACATGGTAGCCACCTGAAGTTCATGAGATCGTGTTCTCCACAAGGCTTATGGCATTGAGTTCAGAGTTTAATTCCAGTTTTAAATAGTTTGTGACTGTCTGACTTGGACCTGGGGATTCTCTTTCCATTCTACCCCTGGGTCCCTGTGCACATACTTTTAACCAAAGTACAAACCTACATATATATACATATATAGAGGTCACTGTTAGCCACAATTATAGATTTTGGGGTTTGGTCTGTTTGGTCCTTTAACCAACTGTTTGTCAGGACATTCCTAACCTTACCTCCATTCCATCTGTGTCAACAAGACACCTGAAACTAGAATTACAGTAGCAATTTACACCATGTAGAGGTCTAAACTTTTTCCCTGACCTTCTCAGCCAAGTGACAGAACGTTACTCGCTGTGATGACCAGCAGGGAAAATAAATGTATTTGTCCAATCTAAAGAAGTGAAGGAGCCCTACCTGGCCAGTCCTCCACCACTGAGAATCTCAAGGAAACAGAGCCATTTACACCAGTGCAATATCTTAAGGTGAAATCGCAGATATTCAGTCACCAGCCATGTACCAGCTACTCAGAAGACCAAAGAGTCAGTTCTCTTCCTGACCAACCAAAAATGGTATGTATTAACTAAGGATAAACACCTTAAAATTGTTGGGTTTACATCCTGAAAGACATTTTAAGGATTTAAAAAATCACCTGTGGTTGCGACTCCAAACAACTGATTTCTCTCTCCAGAGAGCTATTTTTTCATACACGTTTCAATACTTTTTTGAGATTATAAACTGCAAGACAGCAGCCACAGCAAGGAAGATGAATTACGAAGACAGACTACTGTAATTTGGCCTCAATAACATAAGGCCTAAAAAAATAACAGTGTAAGTGCATTAAAAGTTCACAACCATGGGAAAAACAAAGAGTTTGTAGCAAAAGAATTTCTAGAAACTACTACAACTAAAAAGAACAGCATTGGGAAAAGCTTCATAGCCACCAAGTGTGAACCCTGACATGAATTGGCCAAGCAATCAGGCCAATACTCATCAATTCAAACAACAAAAAGCATGAAAATGCAGAAGGAGCACTAGAAATTTGGAGCATCATTGCATAGTACTGACCCACATGGTAAGTTTTGAGTTTCTTGTTCGCCATCTGCCACACAAAGACCAGACAGCAGCTGGTTCACTTAGACAGCACTCCAGCAACAAAAAAATCCCTTCCACAGAGCTGCCATGGAGCACTCCAGTGGCAGATCAGCTATTGTTAGGAGACTGTGCATATTTGAAGGATACTTCAGGCAATAGAAACTGCAGGGGAGAAGATAAAGCCTTACCCAACAGCCCAAACACCACCAATTTCTTTCAACCATACTGCTACATTTGGTGAAGTTACTGTTTAGTAAGAGTTTGGAGGCTACTCTTCCACATGAGCCTGTTTCCAATCAACTCATTATTCAGATTTATTTCCCTGATGAGGAGTAGCAGATTACAATTGGGTAAGGGAGTCCCAGCCCCACAGTTACCCAGTGTGCCTGGGGGAGCACATGCACTAGGTACAGCTGTGCTAAATACACATTCCTTCATTTCCCACCACCACCTCACTAAAGGTTCATTCACAAGCACTTTTGCTCATTTTATTTAATTGAAAAAGTAAGTTTTTACAGTAACCTGTTTTCTCAGTTACCTAAATCCACCCTTTCCTTTGCTCCCTCTTGTGCCTTTCACGTCTCTCTGAGCTCAGGTTTTCCCCATGCCTTCTCGTGAGGAAAAGAACCGTGGCCTTCCCCATCCCTCTCCTACTTCGTTCCTTTATCCCTCACTCACTTCTCTCCCCCTCCCAAATAACCCCATCTCAAAGCCCTGCACTCAGCAGGCATTTCAGATAGATGTGCCTCAGAGAAAGACAAGGCAATAGAAGCTCTGTCATTCCATCTTTTCTACCAAAAAGTAGAAAATGTTCTGATGTTCTCCACTGAGAGGCTTTTATAGAAGGCCAAAGCTTTGTGCTTCATGTTCCCTACCAGCTGACCAAAGGTTTGTAAGCTCTTTGTTCCTGCTACATTCTGGGAGTTTTGAACCAAAACTTCATAAAGCTTTAAATGACTAACTCTGTGTGAAACAGGATGCAGGCAGAGGACAAACATGTAAGGATCACCTGCAGAGGCAAACTATCAGGGAAAAAGATCTCTCAGTGACCTCTCCTGAGCAAAGAAAAAAAAAGTGAGTTTCAGGGGAATACCAAGTCACTCCAGAATGGGACAGTAGCCAAAGAGTCCAAGGAGCTTTCTCCCCTGAAACCTAATCAGCTCCAGATTTGAAGATACACTACATAAAATTATCTCAAAACTACAACTTCGTCATCTGACTTGATCCAGCACTTTTCTACTTGCTGTGAAATTCTACTGTAGCACTTACAGTCACCTTTATTTCTAGACAGAGTGTGGTAGCAGAACCCCAAAGGAGAATCAAAACTTAACAAATGCAAGTTTTGCACATAAGCAATTCTACACAATCCAAGGAGAGGCTGTTTTCAGGTTCTCCTCAGTTTATGAGGAAGCAGTGATTTTAGAAAGCTTGGAGCACAGATGAAGAGACAATGACTGCTTTACAACAAAACAGGAAGATATGTCTGAGTCAGAGAAGCTTCAAAATTTCTGATTTTTAGCTTTACAGATTGCTGTTTCTCCTGGTCTTATTCTAGGATGGAAGACACCAAGATCCACCATACAATAAAGGCTATGCTCTTATTGGAATTGTTAAAGCTTTATTCCAGCTTATACTAATTAATATTTTCGCCCTTCTAAGTCTGAAAAGCCTGTTTCCAGGCTCTTAACCCTGTTCAAGTGAAAGTGACCAATCCTCTGAAAGAATGGAGCACCTGATTCTCCCATTGAAACTGACACAAATGTACTTCAGCACCTCAGAACTGTCAGTCTGTGCTACCAATGCCCTACATCACAACCCAACGGGATCTTTACCTCCTATAAATCAAAAAAACAGCCCAAACAGAAATACAAGTCTGATGCCTGCATCTATACCATTTATTTCATGGGGAAGGATTTCATTTTGCTGTCCACAGAGCCAGTATCAAGAACCCTTCAACCCAGCAAAAACTTTGCCAGGGCTCACTGCCCACACAGAAGCTGTCAAACTAAGGGCTCTCATGGCACTCCAACAGCCAGCACTGCCTTGTCTCCCCTCACATATATTCTATCTCACTGAAGAGCAGGGTTGGGTTAATTTTTTTCCCAGAGTACATTTTTTTCCAGAGTATGAGCACTTCAAAGCCCATACAGTAATTTTTTATTTGAATTTGAAGTTAGCACCAGTCTTCCCCAAAATATTTTGGTCGCTAATAATTTTATCAGTAAATAAATTAAGCAGGAATATTGCGAATACATGGCTGTGCTTTTCTGCCAAGGGAAAAAAAAATATAAAATAAAATGCTGTTGAAGCAGAATCCATTATGAACTGTAAGACAATACACAGTCCAAAAGTTACATCAGAGTATTCTCAGTCCTGCCAAATGCATCTTTACTGAAATTGTTTAGTAGGAAGAAGGTGATGTATCATGCCATTATTTGAAATGTAGCAAATATTTCTGCAGTAAGTCTTGGATTTGAAACTGTAACAGTGAAATATTACACACATATTGCCATCTCATGGATACTACAAATACTTGTTTAAAATTCCACTAACACAATCCCTAACAGAAAAATATGCAGAATCCACAGCAGAAAAAAATGGTAAAGATTTACAACGTGAAAGCAGGAACTTCACGTTTGAAACAGTCCAAAAATCTGCCTCAGAATCTCTCGTAGTAGTTACTATTTTTATGACTTGGCTCAGACTTGCTTTAATCTCTTTATTTAGGGAGAAATTGCAAGCTTGCCAACTCCAGCAAATGTTAAGTACTTCAGTAAATTCCCCATCAATATAGGTCGTGCATTCGAGGGAACAAGAATGTGGTGAGTAAGTTCTGCTCCATCTCCTCCACGGGGGATTTCGGAATAAGGCAGTGATGGGAGAGAGAGATAAACAACGTGGCTAAGCCCCTCTTTCAGCTCCATCCTCCTCTCCAGACATCTGTCCACACCGTGTTGTGCCGTGATTGAGATGTTACGTGATGCAGCTCACCCAGCCTGCCGTTATCCCTCATCCCTTTTATCTGAGCAGGCAGGAGAGCACATGTATCGCCAAGGCTACTGCGTCGTCACTCTTCCATTAAAGTTCACTAACAGCACGAAGCGAGTCCAAGCGAGTCAGCAAAACCATAGGGAACCCAACAGATGTAAAGATACCTAAGTATGGAGGATGAATTCAGAAACAGTCTGAACAGCCTGCACAGACTTTTCGGAGCATCTAAGCCAAACTGCCTAAAACCGCTAAGTCCTGTCAAACCCTGAGTTTTGCTTTTAAAAAGAACTTGGCAGGTAACAAACCAAACCGCGGCTCGTTTCTCACGCTGCGCTCGAACACACACATCTCTCTACCCAAAGGACGAGCCAAGAGGCAAGTTTCGGGTCCCTTCCCGCGCCGCCCCGGGCGGGAGCTGCGGCTGTCCCCGCACGGGGGGACAGGACAGGGCGGGCGGTCACCGCGGAGCCCCCGCAACGGGGGACGCGCTCAGCCGAGCGGCTGCCGCTCCAGCCGAGCTGCCGTGCGCTGCGGAGCCCCGGCCCTGCGCTGCCCGCCCCGAGGCGAGGCTCCCCGGTGTGCCCCTCCGCCCGCAGCCGCCGCGCCGGCAGCCCGGAGGGACACCGCAGCGCTGCCCGGCCGGCAGCCCAGGGCACCGCGGCCGCACGGCAGGGGCGGGCGGCCCCCGGCTCCGCTGCCCGGAGCCGCTGCGAGGAGAAGGAGAAGGAGGAAAGGGGAGGCGAGGGAAGAAGCCATTACCAGAGTTTTGTTCCCGTTCTTGCTGAGGGGGCCGCGGAAAACTCCCTTGATGTTGCGAAAGTGCCCGTTGCTGAGGTGCGCGGAGCTGATGACAATGTAGTAGCACTCCATGGGGCCGGGGCCGCCTCCTCAGGCCGGGCTCGGCGGAGCTGGGCGGGGAGGGCCGGGGCCGGCGGCGCCGGGGCCGGCGGAGGGGCGGGGGGCCGGGGGTGCGGCCCCTCAGGCGCGGCGCGGCCGCGGGAGGAGGCTGCGCGGCGGGGCGGCCGCGGCGGAGCCGAGCGAGCTGCCGCCGCCGCTGGCAGGCATAGTGCTATTATAGCGAGCAGCCTTGCCGGTCGGCTGCACTGAGCCAATGGCAGGGAGCCACTGGGCTGGTACCGAGCGCTGTCAGAGGAGGACATCTGTCACACGCCGCCTCCACCGCCACCCACCGCCCCACGCCCCGCTGCCCCCGCCGCGGACGGGCCGGCGGCAGGTAAAGGGGGACGGGCGGGGGGAGAGGGCAGAGCGGCACCCCGACCGCAGCGAGCCCCGCGGGTGGGCTGCGCCCTCCTTTTTCCGGGGGTGGGGACGACGACGAGTGTGGATCCTCCGGGATTTGAGGGGGGCCGGGGGGTGGGAACGGAGAGATGCCCGGGGTGCGACGCCCCCAGCCCAACGCTCCCGCCCCCCGCCTCCTCCGAGCAGCCCCCGCGCCCTCCGCCGCACCCTGTTTTGTTGTTTCATGTTTCTCTAACACCAACTCACAGGCACCTGCACCTGCCCGGCCCGGAGCAGCCCCCCCGCTCCCGGGGCTCCATCCATCGCCGCCCCCGCCCGCTGCTCTGGGCTCCTCTGGCCCGTGACGGCGTAATTGGGTGAAACCGGCCATTTCTCATCCCCGCTCGGGGTAAGCTCCATCCCGCCCTTTGCCGGGCTGCGGCCGCCGCAGCCCATCCCTCCGCATCCCGCCCGGCAAGCTGCAGGATCGGCAGCGGGCTGGCAAAACTTCTGGGTCACGGCGTCGGGAAGCGCTGGGGCCGCATCCCCCCTCTTTGGGGTGCTGCATCCCCCCTCCCGGGGCTCCCGCATCCCTCCTTGGGGTGCCGCATTCCCCCTTCCCGGAGCGCCTGCATCCCTCCTCCTTGGGGTGCCGCATCCCCCTTTGCCGGTGTGCCTGCATCTCTCCTCCTAGGGGTGCCGCATCCCCCCTTCCCGGGTTAATCCCCCGTCTTCCCCGCGGTTACTCACGGTTCTCCCGGCCCGGGGCCGCCGGCGGAGGTGGCTCTGCCCACCCGGCCTCGCAGGGCTTCGGCGTCTGCAAGGAAAAGGACAACAACCATGGTTTCTCGCAGGCTCTGGCGCAGCCTCTGCGATCCTCACCCTCAACGCCCGTACAATGTGCTCGCTCAGTTCTACAAAGCCCCCAGCAAACTGGATTAAAAACCATTAGGTACATCAGCATGGGGTGGCTGTAGCATACCCCTGCTCCTTCCTCAGCATGTGTTCCTTTCTTTTTGCAGCACACAAATCGGAGCTGGCTTCCAGGAGCAGAATTTGTCACCGTGTAAGATGTGCTCAAGAAAGATGCTTAAGTGTGGTTTGTTGGTTTTGTTGGGTTTTTTCCCCCCATAAGATATCTGTGATTTACAGCTTTCTCATGTGAGGTGTGAAACACTTAGCTGGCACATCTTCCAACCTGCTTTACCTTTATTCTGGATTGTAAAAATCAAGATTGATGGGATGAAATTCCAGTGCCAGAAGAGGGAACACCTTAGAAAAGAAGCCCAGAAACATGATGTAACATCTGAACACGTCTCTTAGTCAGCATTTACTGCTGGCAACACAATACCACTGTCCTATCATCCTGTCCTCCAAAACAGATGAGCTGCTGCCAGAAAATTCAGGATGGGGACACATACCAACACTTCCCTGGCAGAAATCGTCTCAGGTGTTTGCATCCTTGCTGAAGGAAGCCCCAGTTGTTGAGAGGTGCCTCCTTCTGATAAGCATTTTCCATCATTACCTCCATTTGTATACAGTGAATAGTAAAGTTTGACAGCTGTCACTCATCCTTTAGCATTTTCAGTACTTAGGAAGGAATTACGGAAATGGCAAAAGTGGAAAGTTGTGACAGCTGAGACACAGGTGAGAGATCAGAATTTGCTGCTTCTCGTTACAGCCAAAAAAAGAGTGTGATAATGTTCACGCACAGTAACGCGATTTTTCTGGTTATGAGGATGTACGTGTACATCTAGAAATAACCAGCAAGTTCGTTGCCATGTGAAAATCAAGTCAATATTATAAATACCTGATAAATTTAACAACACAGCACATTGAAGGCCTGGTTCCTGTTTCAGACAGGATCACGGGTGTGGTTCTCTTTCCAAAATGTCAGAAGTTTAGGTAGGACAGAGTAATGAAAAGAGATGAAATTATGCAAGAAATAAAATAAGGCAGCTCTTTCCTGGGAATAGATATATTCCAACTTGGACTAGAACAATTTTTTCAACCTTCTAAATAGAACGTTACTGCTATGTGAGGACCCTTCTGCAAGGGAGTGAAACTCCACACATCCACCATTTCAGAGAATGGGAACCTTTTTATCTGAAATCCTTGCACAGACACATTGCTGACACATTTCCTCACACCTGCTATGCCATACCCTGGCCCTTTCAGGGTTATACACCTGCTCTCTGGCCTTTCAGAGACATGCAGGCAGTGCTTGCATGCTCTTGTTAAGAGTCCAAGGTCTTGGGAACATCTCCTTGTGGCAACAGAGAAATAACCTACTCTGGTGGCTCAGGTTTCAAAGGCTCAACCTGCTCTGTACCAAACAGAAACGACCAACAGCATTAAAAGCTGCTGTAGCTTCTGCTCATAAAGATCACTGTCCTCCTCTATGAAGGGAGGAAAAAAAACAATAAACAATTAAAGACCACTTGATTCCTCCAAAGTAGTACGAAATAACATCTAACAAGTGAAATATACATTTTCTAGTCCTACTTTTTCTGGTTGGCCTTTTTTTTGGCTGATCTCTGATGCTTTGCTATCTTAACCCTTCACCTAAGTTTTCCCACCTTGTTCTGTTTATTATGATCCCACAGGCTCAAGATGCTGCTTCCTTCCCAAATCTTTTAATAAATTGCTAATTTCATCAATCCCTAACCCTATGGCTCCTGCCTACCATCAGTCTTACCTATTTTTATCTTTATCCTGTTCTCCTGGGTAAGTATCTGGGGTTTCAGCTGTGTATATTGCTATTTATTCAAGCCTCTGCCATATAATAATAACCAGTGTGGCTTATTTACTCATTCTATTACTCTCCGATTTGGGAAAAATCTCCAAGGAGTTATTCCTATATAAAATCACAAATATCAACTCAAGAAACAGGCTGTGGACTTGAGAGACTTTCTGGAAAACTTGTGAATGACAATCCAGTGAAAAATTAAACTACTTCATAAGTGTTGCACTGTTTTTCTGCCCGTGAGAATACTCAGTATTCTGCATTCTAATATTTAATAATATTCTTTATTCAATAAATAGTCCTGGCATAACCCAGAAAGAAATATTCAAGAGTATAAACAATTCTCTTTTGATTAACAGGCTTTAAAGCATGGCACGGTGTATTTGTTACTAACATATCCTGAGAAATCATTCACTCTCTCCTGAAACACATCCTTCAAGGGTAGAAAGGAATCTCTGTGCTCAAGTCACAAGAAATTCTATTAAGCTCCCATAGCAATTCTCATTCAATTCAACAAAATTCAGTTTATCCTAAGAGTATCTCCCTGTAAGTAATCTGCTGAGACACACCTTTTTACCATCTCCTGCACCTTCACCCTCCTTGTATTGCTCTTTTTTTTTGTTCCCCTTTTCACTTAGCCCTGGCTGTTGCTCCTTATTTCAGATGTCCATCATCCTTGCATTAAGCGGAAGGAAAACCAGGAGTATCCTGTGTACTTTTCAGAGGCCATTATGGGGTAATGCACATTATACACTCTATTACAACTGCATTCATTCATCAGCTCTGGGGGTGGTGCAGCAGGAAAAAGAGGAAACTGGGACACTCTGGTAGCCTAGTTCCCAGCACATCCTTCATTGTGTGTGAAGAGTATCAGAGTGGGCTCCCTGTTCCAACACTTGAGCTGAGTGGAGCTCTGCTATCACAAAGCTGAGGAAAGGCAGAAGTGCCTTAAAGCCCTACAACATGCAGTCTAATCGTGGGCTGTAGCCTGCAGCCCCCAAAATTTTGTCACAGAAAGAGGACTGGGAAGGCTTAAACTAGTGTTTCTGCTCAATCTTGAAAGCAGCAGCAAAGGTTTATTAAAACATACTCAGGGTTTTTTTCTTCGCTCCTTCAGCCCTCCAAGGCACATGATTTTGTACCACAGTTTATTCAGAACAGCTCCAGGAAAAGTCTTGTCCAGCAAGAATTATTCCCTTCCTCTTTTCACATGTAGCATCTGTATCTAGCACCACATTCCTGTGTGAAGAAATGCAAACATTTTCTGCCCCTGCTCTTCCCAATTACCAATATTACCAGTGTCTGCTTTAGGATACTATTGGGAAAAACTTTGTTGTTACTGGATATAATACACCATTCTCTGTATCTTCCCTTCTTAATTATGCTGCAGAATTTCCCCAACAGTATGTGCACACTGCATCTTTTTGTTTTTTTCCCTAAACCCTTCCTAACATAAAAAAACAAAACCAGACAAATAAAAATTTAAAATCAAATTGAAAATAACACACTGAATATGAAGTGACACCAACAAGTAACTGATGTACTACAATACTATTAAACAGCAGATTTTTACAAAGACCAGAAAACACCTGATGATCCAATCCAAAGTGCAAGAAACTTCTGCAAAAATCACTCTTTTGCCCATTTCAAACACTGAAAATTCAATTCACTTTTCCACGTTAAAAATTGCCTTAGAAGCAAATCCTCTGTCAAATGGAGTGGCTCTATGTGAAAAGCAAATGGAGCTAGCAGCTGGAAAAATGAATTCCCAAAACAGTCTGTCACGGAATTGTGGTTTCCCAGTATCCATTCAAACCAAACATCCAAGTCAAAGCCAAACAGAATAAATGAAATTAAATTATCAAAAATCATAACAAAAAAATTTGGTTCTTTCATGTTAAAGGCAATGCCTTCATCTCTAGTGGAAGGTGTACCTGCATGTGGCAGGGGAATCTTTAGGTGGTTTTGGTTTTTTTAGATGGTCTTTTTAAGTTGGTCTTTAAAGCCTCTTCCAACCCAAACCATTCCATGACTTTTCCCAATAAAATCCTCTTCCATTTCACTTCTCTAACAATCTAGCACAATAGTGTAAGGAGCAATCTTACAGTGACAGCACAAAAAACCTCAGTAAAAGAAAAAAAAAAAAAATATATATATACCCTTTCATAAATCAAAAAGCAAAAGCCAGAAGACCACAGAATGGCTGCACTTGCACCAAGCCACCAGCCAAAACTCACTAAAATCCAGCAGGCAAGGTACATAACTAGCATTACATTAAAGCAAGCTACATATTAATTCCGTAAACAAAATCCAAAGAGATTTCAAGCAGCCATTCTCTCTCTGGTACTTTTTCTGGAAAGGGAGTTGGCTACATAACAAGCACAAACTTTTCATTTTTACCAATTGTTTTTTTAAATTAATTTTATCCAGTTAAATCTTGCTTTGTTAAAAAACACATTTCCAAGATACTTAAGGAATGAAAAGCTTTTAACAAAAATAAACAAGGCATTAGGGGAAAACCTGATAGAAGGAAAATCACAAATAAATAGGAAAATGGTAAATTTTGAGATCTAGGACAGATGATTTGTGGCCATTTATCACTAACAGATTATTTCCCCTGCCAATGTCCACACAATTGTTTTCCAGAGTTAAAAAATCTGGAGTCTAAAGAATTGATCAAAAGTCTTCCACAGTCAATTAGAAACTTCACCTCAGTGAGCCTGGGCTGGAGCAGGAGCATTTCCGTGGGAAGAAGTCCCTAAGTTCACACCAGGAATTGGCATTAGCTCCAAGCTTTTCCACTGGGTGGTGGTAATGAGATCAAGAAGTTCTGAACTGGTGGCAGAACTCAGAACAGCACCAGTATTCACTCATTTCTGTGCTCAGTCAGTCATTCTGTCTCTCCCTCTGTACCCATGCCACACTGGAAATCTAGTGCCACAGTAAGGAAAGGACAAATAGAATAGTTTTTAAAATTTTTAAGGGCTGGACTGTAAAATTAAGATTAACGCTGTTTGCTGCTTTAGCATTCAGTTCAACAACATCATTTTCTCAGTGTAAAAGCTGAAGAGAGTTGAGGTGAGAGAGATTACAGGTCAGAAAATAGCACTATTTATTCCTGAATGAGCAAGGATAAATTAGAGACCCACTGGAGAAAAAAAACCCTCCAGAGATTCATACTGTAATACATTTCATCGAGTTCAATATCTGACATGCTATGATGGCTTCCTTTTTCATGTGATCTGTAATTGTCACAGAAAAGAATGGAAATTAAATTAAAAATGTTGTGTTTGCCTTCCCAACATTACACATTTCAGTGAGATCCATTTTTCAAAATGGGAATGTTTGGCATCATGTGAAAATCAAAGCCCTTTACAATATTTATGGTTACGACCTCCCAGTTTAAGACACAATAAATCACACCAGGCATTAACTGGTTCACTTTCACAGGGCACTTGTAACAGTACCAAAACACAATACACTATTAAGCACATACTGGGGAAGGATATTTCTAATATTGTATAATACAATGCATTGCTATGATTTTAAAACCACACCGTTTTTATGAATTATGATTTAAATACTAATAGATACACGCAGTCCAGTAATAGTCTTAAAGTGCTTATTATGGCCCTCCTGAGTGATGCTTGACACTCTCAGCTCACAGTCTGAGAGGCCCTATTTATCCATTACAACCATTTTTTTCCCTGTTAACTAATGATTTACCAGCTTGTCTGCTGTAGCAAAAGAATATAATTACAAATAGGCACATTAAAATACCATCAAAAGTATTTAATCCAACTTTCAAAATATTAATAAGTTATGTGCTTCATTAAAGATAACCATATCAAAATAGCTGGAGTACATAATAGATTACTAGCCTGAGAAAAAATCATGCTAAGAAACGAAGTCAGTATTGCTCCAGAAGTAGGGAAGATTTCCAAAGCCCAGTGTATCTGGTTTGCTATTTGGACAATTAAAAAATGTCTGCATAATTCATTTAATTAAGTAAGAACTTACTCATTACTTCAAGCTATATCAATCATGCTAAGTTTTACCAAATGTACATTTCCTAGAGTATCTGTGAGACCTGTGTGATCAGAAGACAAGGCAAAATGCTATTAACAGCAACATGCAGACAACTGCCATGGGTAAGCTACAAATCTGTGTCCAAACAGCAACATGAGCACTTGTTTCTTCAATTTTTGAGGTGCCTTGGAGTCATGTTGCTCTTGGATTGCTGAGCCCTGAATTAACAAGCCTTCTTGTCTACATGATGGGGGGATGAAGTATCATTACTATTACTGACTATACATTAACTTAATTAAAATAATGAGCTCTCTGAAAAAAATTTATTATTAGAGTGAGAAAAGTCTCATTCCATGATTTTTCTGCTCTACAGCTATGTTCACATGGCGTTTTACTTCAACAGGTACGTGGGAAGGGTCATCAGAGATAAATCTTCTTCAGTTTTAAAAGACTTTCTTCTACTTCCTTCTTTCTATAATCATGATGCAATGTATGCATGCATAGATAGATAGACAGATAGATGCCTAATTTTCTACTTTTATTATTACTATGTACACACCAATGTCACTTGGCATACTTCTGTAACTGCATATTATGTTTTCTCCACATAAACCTGAATTTAATACAAGGTATTTATTATCTAGACCTACACTCAAAATAATGTATATTTGCTTTTACAGAATTTCAATACTGACACCTCCTAAATATATGAAATCACCCTTGGACTAACCTTAACATCAGCATTCCCACTAGAACCAGTGACCCTAATGCATTCTAAACGCCTGAAGTTAAGAGGAAAAGAAAGTATAAAGTGTTTTAAAAGTCAAAACAAAACTGAACTATTCCCTGGGAACCCATGTGCTGCAGTCTTTACAGGAAAATGCATTTGCTGTAAAAAACAGCCAAACCAAGAAAACATGCAGAAAGAAAAATATCTGTACTCAAATTCTCACCACACTGGAAGGAATAAGATTATGTTTGAACTTGCTGGTCTTGATTCAGCTTGAAAGCAAGAAAAAAACACCAACAAAACAACAACCAATCAAAACCCCGACCTAAACAACAAAATACCTAAAACAACAAAAATACCTCAACCCTATTTGTTTTGAAGGCCATCCTGGAATCTGTACCTGGTATTTATTAAGCCTGAGCCTGGTAGACTCAGCCACTGCCAGACTGTCCATCGCCCCCTCATGATACCTAAATTTGCCATTTTAAAATGTTTTTGGTGCTACCATTTCATCAGCTGGAAATCCCCATCAATTATTTGACCTAACACTGGAATAAAATAATCTTCAAGCTTTTTCTCCCTCCTTATAAATACTCATGCTTTGCTGCAAGACACTGAGGTCTCTGTAGCTTCTGCTGGTAAAGCTTTATTGTCATTACTTTAATGCTTGAACATAAATTGATTCCTTGAGCTCCCTAGTTATTTTTGTAGATCTTCTCTAAATTCCCTCTGCTCACTTTCCAGAGCAAATAATTCCCTTATAAAAGTGTATTTGTATCCAAATGACCAAAAGTGTAATCTACTTGCAGGCAGATAATATTTAAAGATCAACCCTTAAAGACAGCAATTTAAGTTTTTTGATTGGATACTCATCTCCATTATGCCCTCCATGTTATTTTCAGAAAGTGAAACATGGATTAGTTTTGTAATAACACCATAAAGGTTGAAAAGCAGGAAAATTGTCTCACTGAGGGACTTTGAGAATAAAAATAACGTTCAGGCAATGCCACTGCAGAAATGAGCTTGAATATAAGATGCAGGGCACACGTCTAGCTCTGTGCTGTTGCTCCTTGATAGTCTCCTTCATCTCTCTGGCTTTCCACCCGTGGAGGCTCTCAGTGTGGACTGGCAGAGACACTCCAGGCTGCCCTTGCACTCTCCTCTCATGGCTGGCAAGCCCATCCTGTCTTTCTCATCACTACCACACTCCTCACACCCACAATTTGCTCTTCTCATTGCTTAAATCCCAGAGCAGTCAATTCTTCGACTGTAACTGATGCTTCATTTTGCAAAGTGTGTTTTCTTATCATTTCTCATCTGCAGTTTGCTCGCCCTTCAGATGAGGAACTAACGAGAAAGCCGAGAGAAAACCAAATACTATTTGTATTAATTTATTAGCAGGAAGCCAATTTTTGCTCAATATTGCAACCCTGTATTTTGGATTTAACAGAACATTCCTCAAACTGAAGGCCAGCAGTGAAGTAAGTGGATTTTGGACAAAGCATTTTCTGTCCTTGTGAAAACAGCAGCAGGAAACAAACTCCAGTGGTCAAAATTGGATCATAAAGATGAAAAACCGTATGTGTTTCTGGTCTTTAAATTGCTACTCTACAGAGTGATAAGACACATCATATAGAACCTTATCAGGATTTAATTTCCTAACAGAAATGAGAAAGGAATGTGCAAAGCCCCTCTTCCATGATCTAGCATTAGATTGCAGTACATGATAAAAATATCTTAATGGGCGTATACCTAAGGAAGATAACATTCCATCTCTTCTTCCTGAAGATGCTTTCTATATACAAATCCTTTTAAAAATAGCGTATTTCTGGTTTGCTGTGCATGACTGTCTTCTTCAGGGAATGTTTCTGGCAAAAGCCTCACAGTTACTGTACCTTTTTAGTGCTTCTGTAATAATACCTTGTGAAAAGCTCTTAGTATGTGAGGTTTATGAATGAAACCTGTCAAAGTATACCTACTACAAAAACATGATTGCTGAATTTCTTTGAAATTTAATTCTTAGCTGTAGTCTAACTGTGTCATAAAGGATCTATGCTACAAGCCACCACCACTATGTGAAAAACCTCTATGTATTTGTATTTTGTACGTACATCTTTGCCACGTCTTTCTGCATCCCTTCACTGACTCTTGTATCCTAAATTATATTTTCTAAATCCCCCACATTCTATTCTATTTCTACTCTCTACCACCTACAATGTTATTTCCAGATAAACTCAAATTTCCAAAGGGTTCACCGTGAGCAACGTTGGCCTTTTGATCAAGAAAATGAGTACATTTTAACACAAATGTTATACTTTTCATACTGTGATACATTCACTGCAGGGACACTATAAAGAGCATTTACAAACAATGCAGGGATGTTCAGCATCCATGCAGGGCCTCTGGGAATAGTGGAGACAAGCAGTGCTCTGGATTTGGAGCACTTGCTCTGCTGGGGGAAGAATTACCACATTTTAAAATGAGTGGCCATAGGAAATCAGGGCTCCCTCCCTCGGGTTCATCCTTTTTCTGCTCTGCAGATTTTGCAGTTTCTCCTCCTCGTGTTTCTAACCTAATCTAATTCTTAGAACTTAAAAACCTAAAATAACAGTCAGAATGGGATTATTTGCTGCTGTGGCTATGTTATACCATAACGTGCTGCTCTCATTACTTAGTTCCATTAAAAGGAGTAATTTCCCATGATCACCTTGGAGTTTTTGCTAGGTCAATTAAAAAAGGTTAATTATTAATAAAACACACTAACACATGTACCCCTGAACAGATTAAGGCTGTGGTCATCCTGCCTTGTTTTAATGATTTCTGAGTCCCACCCCACACGCTTAAAAAAAAAAAGAAATAAATAAAAGCTCCCAGAAAGCATTTATAGTATATATTCACGACACTGCTTCCTAGAAACATCTCCGAGAAGGGTTTGGCTCTCGTTTCCCCGCTTTGCACATCTCTTGGGATGATGAAGCAGATAGGATTTCCCACACTTCTCTCCAGCATGTCTCCTGCGTCAGGCTGTTCTGTGACTCTGCAAAGCACACTGCACATCTTGGTGCTGAGCCAAGTCTGCCTGGGAAGCCACACTTCCAACCAGCTCCTCACACCACCACCAAAATCACCCGACCTTACAGAAATACACAGCCGACTCTACTCTTAAATACCTTTTGGCATGAAAAGCTTCAGAGAAGTGAAAATTGCAGCAAAATCTGACCTTTCCTTGGACATACTTCAAGACTTACTGCAATGTTATGTTCCAATTATAGAAACGCCCCAAATGAATAAGCAGATATTTAAATTTTACAGATACCACCCTAAGGAAAAATTTTAGTTAAACATAAATGGCGTGATTACCTAATGGGCATAGCAAAATGTTAGCAAAGTGAAGTGTTTGGATAAAACAGCAACGATTAATTTTTCATTTAATTTTTTTCTCAAATATAACATGCTTCTGGAGATCATACTTAGTGAACATACTCGTGGTTCCAGGCCCACACAGTATTTTAATTCCATAAGGTGCGTGGGAGGCTTTTTAAAATCCACATAATTTTGTGTTATTTTCTTTTTACATGTTAAGTTATTATCATCAGATGGAGGGGAAATTAAACATTCTGAATGTGTTAAAAGCCTCGGTCTTCTTGACTCCTATTACCAACTGCTAACTATTGCTAAACTCATCCATTTTTGGAACATGAACAACCTTGATAACATCAGATGAAGGCAAAATAAAAATAGAACTTTGGCAAATCCTGTGAATTGAATTCCGGTATCTCGGAACACCATGTAAAGCTCTTGATTGCCTTTGCAAATGTAACTCACTGTATTAATATTGAAGCTAACTCATTTCCTAACTTTGCTAAGAGCAGCCAGAACTATAGTCATGCTGGAAGAGTGAGGAACTAAATAAAATCTGGGCTATGAATATAGCTGGGATTTGTTTCTTCCTGGGAAAGGTTTTGCAAAAACCTTTGCAGAAAAGGTTTCGTGAAAATTATTCCAAAACAACTTTATATCTAGTCTCCTTTTCTTTTGGGGCACATTATATATGTTGCTTCCTTCCTTTTTCTGAGAGTAGACAGTAAAAGCCATCTTCTCCCTCACCTTAATTATTTGGATTTTAAGATGACCAGAATTAAAAAGAATTTATTTCTTCCTACAGTCCTTATTTTGACTTACGGTCCTGTGCAGAGCACTTGGGTTTTATCCCCACTCAGACATGCAGTACTAAAGATGCTTAATGAGCAGCAAGACCAGTTTTTGCTTGTCTGGGTCATGTTTACATGGCATGACAGTGCATCTGATGCTTTGGGAAGAGGTGCCTGGAGCACAGCCCTGCACAGCAGGGGAAATTCTGGGCTCTTGAGCAGGACAGCCCTGTCACCACCCTCAGTCTCTGCAGGATGTGCTCACACATAGAAGGTGGCACCTCTGGTTTGATTTGGTGCAGCACCATGTAAGTCTCTTCACTACAAGGTGAGAAAAGGTAACAGATAACTTTAAAAAGCAAGGAATGCTTTAAGAACCACCAAAGACCCTGAATTAATTCAATTTCAGATTTAAAAAAAAAAAAGCCTCAACTGTCAGGTGATCCCACTGCAGTCATAAATATCTGGAAGTTGTGTAATTATTTAATGCTTTCCTCTGTTCATAAGCCTCTTAGAACAGAAGCACATTCTCCAGAGATCGCTGGCTTACTGTGTACCTAAAGAAATTAAGCTACAGTTCAATTATGGTAAATATATTTCATTCCCCCCAGAAATAGGCAGGTGAAAGGGCTTAAGTTCAAATGGAAATTAGATTAACAATAATAAGAAAGTTATTTAACCCCTAACTTATATAGTGAGCTCCTTGCACAGCTTTGCAAGGGCATTCACAACCAGTGTAGAAAACAAAGCATACAGAGCATATATATTAATTTTTGTTATGGATTTTAAATCCCCTTTCAAATCCTATCGGTGAAAAATCATCTTCCATTTGGTAGCCATTTCCCCTATCAAGTCCTTTAAATAATATTTAAAACCTAATGTAAACAATATGCAGCATTTATTGATGCCCATCAATATCCTATATCACCATCAGTATCCCATCACCCATCAGTATCCTATATCACCACCCAAAGCAAGCCACAACTTAGCAACAGAAGGTATCTTTCCACTGGAAAACTTGAAGTGCTTAGGCTGCAGCCTTTAGTTTCCCCTCTACCACTTTAGTTTCACCATAATTTTGATGAAGTTTCCAGATATGACTGGTTTTGTAAGATCCTGTAAGGTCTAACAGAAACCAATTTTTTCCCCATTTCTTTTAAAGCTCCGCAACACGGTGAATATTACACTGGGGATAGTTTTGCTGTTGCTGGTTTTGCCTTCAACAACACTGCAGTTTAGTGATCCATAAAGATGCTGAGGCCATACTTGTGGGGAAGGACACTCACATCCTTAAATGAGCACCACTGAGGAGCCCTAACGAAGCCAATGAGCTCTGATCTACACCAGCTGAGCAAAGTAACCCTTAAAACCTCGAAAAGCTGTTTGTTGAAACCAAGATATATAAATGCAAATCTGTTGGTAATAAACAGAATCAGAAACTGGGGAGCTGGGTGGCTTTGCTGACTGCTTTAAAATCAAGATTGAACCAGAGGTTGTCTACAAACAAGGCTACCTGCTTCACTGACAGAGTGTGTTACATCAGAAGGCAATTAAATCAGAGGCCTAAGCATTTGTTTTTGTTTAAATTGCAGTCACTACCAGCCATTGACCAATAACAGTATTTAAATAGCAAGCAAGCAGTGTCACTGTTGAGCAAGAAAAATGAAGCAGCAAAGATTAGGAAATACACTGCAGTGGGGAGACAGCTAAGCGCGGGCATCAGTTATTTAGGGATTCAGTCGTGCCTGCTGCCCACAACAACAATAACAACTCTCTCTGCTGTATTTTCAGAAACGAGCTTTCTGCCAGCAGTAACGCAGCAGCTGCAAACTCCACTAAAGATTTCAGCTTAATTATTACAGGGTTCCTCCAAGCCCTGCTAAGCACTGACCTGACACCAAGGACTGACCCATGGCTCTGGAGCAGAGTGTGCAGCATCCTCGCTTCCCTCTAACCAGAGCCTTTAGATGTAGAAAGCTCCATTCAAGCTCTTGACATGCTTGAAAGCACCACCCCTGCTATTCCATCTCCTTCCAGCTCACATACTCCTGTAGGCCACACACAATGACATACAATTTCTTACAGTTTGTGCTGGCATCCTACAAACCCACAAAAAGCCTCTTGATCAAGCACACAGCAACACATTTGTTGCCTCCTCCTGCTCTTGGAGTTAATCAGGTCTACAGCATGTTTGTACAAGAAAGGAGCCTTCATTGCTCAGCTGAGAAATATAGATGCACACATATATATTTTATCCATATACTAAAGATATGTAGATATCTGCAACCCTCCACCAAATGCATAAAATATTAATATTTTTGATAATGTATTGCTGGATTGCAATGTATAATCTTATAAAGGATTTTATCACCATGATTATCATACTAATAATTTATAGACAAGAGAATCTGAGGCATATAGAAAGCATACTCAAGCTCTCATGGACAAGGTCTTGTTTTATACCATATGACAGATCCAAAATAATGCACGGACCCCTGCAAATATAGGCAGGAAAAGAGCAACACCCTTTCCATTGGCACAGGGAGAAGCTGCTGCTCAAGGAACTCCCTACTCATGCTGGTAACTTCCTCTGCCGTGTTCACTGTGATTGATTTTCACAAGTAGGAGTAAAACAGAATCATGCAAGCTGGGCCACTGCCTAGAAAATAAATCTTTGAATTCAGCTGACAAAATGAGTCAAACAGCAATATCATCAGGACCACAATGCAGCTTAGGTCGCCTCGCCAAAGAGCAGGAGAATCCACTCAGGAACTTCACTCTTAAAGAAAAGCACTTACTGCTGACAAAATGTGTTTTTAATGGCAAATAGTGCCAGGCTGGGAGTGCTGGTACAGCCTTAATGACATAAGTTAATGCTGTATCAACTTAAACTCCACAAGGTTCTGGAACAATAGGGCTGAGTGACAGAAAAGTCTTCTTTGTGCACTACTGAAGTCAAATGAAAGGGAAAAGGAAAGGCAAATGGGTTACAAACACATATGAAAGGAAATTTAATGGGTGAAATTCACCGTTCTTTTTCCTTTCATCACTTCCTGCCAGTTTATTGTTCACATCTTGCTCAGGGCTACCTTTTGCCTATTCATAAATGGCCCTGGTCCCTCTGAGTAAGCTGTTTCTAGCTACCACTTCACTGTACTTTGTTCTATTAATGCAGAACCTTCTTAGTTACCACAAGGCTATTTTCCATTTAAAATTAAGCTGGCTGGCTACTCAATACTAAGTAGCAGAATAACAGTAAAGAGGGAGATATTGTTCTGAATTCTTCTGTGGTCCACTCTTAGTTTTCACTAAACAGTGATAACTTGCACTGCTCTCCTTCATGGTACTTAGAAACAAAGAAAATACCCCCAAGATCATCTCCTGCTGTTCAAGTATAGAAAGTTTGCTAATAGCAAATAGTTAGACTTAATGGAGAATGGATGAACAATATCCCAGTGGGCATCTAAACACAACTCTTGATTCCCAGCTCAGTGTTATTGCAATAATTGCCATTACAATAAGACTTATAAATGTATTTATGAGTAAACATGTTCCCAACATTTGCAATACATGGTGCTGTTGGGGTAACAAAACATGTAAAGAAAGCTAAAAATCAAAGCAAATCTGCCACGTACTGAAAAAGTCATACAACACTAATGCCAAAATAAACAATGCCATGATATCCTATTAATGTAATTCCCTTCTCTGCTCCTTTGGGCACACAAACCTATTTCCCAATCTCACAGCATCTGTATTTTCATCCCTTGCTGGTCCACACATTGCAAAAGAGGTTACCACTTGTGCACACTAAGTCTGGATCAGGATGCTCATATGCAAGAGGTGTTTAGGGGGGAGCAGAGATAGCCAGAGGGGAAAATGTCTCTGCACCAATTTCAAACACTCTGGGTGAAATTACTGCAGGAGAGAACATACTATCTATTGTTAAAGTAGAGAAATGCCATCTGATGGAAAGGATGAGAAACAAGAAGTGTGGGAGGGCGTTAAATGCTTTTTTGTTTTTGTTGCATATCCAGGTGAACACTTTAAAAAACAGCAGCTGTAAAAGCCAAAGTAATACATACAATTTTTCCAGGCAATTCATTCTCAAATCTGCCTTCATTTTTTTCCAGTAATTTCACAGAAAAATTCACATGCATTCAGAATGAATAATCCAAAGTTGCAAACAGGGTATGGAGTCAGATGATGTGCTTTTTTATGAGAATTAGTGCCACATAAAGGAGCTGCAGAAGCATTCCAAGCCCCAATTTCTGACTTGTAACCCTTCAACTCAAATGTTTCTCCTCCTTTCAATGGGAAAGGAACTAGTGAAACATGGAGCTCTTTTACTGACAGGTTTGCAGCCCTTCTCTCACACAGGGAAATCTGAACAAGACCAAAGTATGGTTTAAGAGGTTTGGAATACAGAAAGCTGCTATAAAGGTCCATAAGCAGTATGTGAATCCCTTATAGAGTTCCTAGAATCAAGCGGTGAATTGGATCAGAATCTGCAGCGTTTTTCTGCTGTAAGACAGAGTTCAGATTGGCAGGCTGAGCCTAAACTCCTCAACTCCTGGTGCCCCAGGCCCACAGAGCAGCTAAGATACTACGTGACTTCCAGGCAGGCAGATTTCTGTGAAACATGCTTTTCTCCTTCTGGGATTATATATTTCAGTACAGTTACTCCTGTCTTTTTATCTTCATTTTCTCCATCTGATCAGGGCTCTCTTTGCTAATACAGGCACTGTCTCTTTGACTTCCAATAGAATAATATTCAGTAATAACCTACAAAGCGAGGCTTATAAAGTGATCGCTTTGACTATACAATCTCTAACATCAGAAGTTACAACAATTTCCTCTCCTCATTCCCTTTCTTCTCACTACAGAAAGTCCAAATTTACGTGCCTTACAAAGAGATATTCACCTGCAGAATTATCAGGGAAGACAGAGAAATTCTCAGGAGAGAGTTTTTTCCAACATCTGAGACTCACCATTGCCCAGCCTCTGTGAGATCTCATTTCTGCTGCTGTCACAAGTATCCTATGTTATACGAGAAGCATCCCTATATTTTTTCACTCTTTGCTTGCCCAAAGAAGGGTTCAAGTAACACAGATGCCCATAGCAACCCAAAACCTGAAATTCATGTTTATGCTGATATCACAGGGAAGAGCTGCCCTGCTGCAAAGCACTTAAAGATTCAGCTCAAATGGAAAATATGGGGGTCTTTAGTGATGACCAATAGCTTCGGTATTTCATTTGCATCAAAAGTATATATACTATATTTCCCATTGAACGTAACACTTTTTCCTTCCACTCAGTGAATGGATCTCAACAAATCATCTGTAAACTTCTACAGCCAGCAGATGCAAATGTGCTTTCTCTCTCATTGAGCTGTATCTGAGGGCCATGAAAGTACAACCTGTTCTCCCCCTGTCTCTCACAAATCTTGAAAATAAAGTGCTACCAGCTGCTTCAGAACAAATAACAACAGTATTAGTTTTCCCTCAGACAAATATAACTTTTACACCACTTATAATGTTTTCCCACATTTTTACCCTACAGTCATCTCTCAGCATAAAAGACTCTCAGATGTGATGTGGGTAATGTAGGAGGGAAGAAGTATCCATCACCACTTGCCAGAGATAAGATACTAAGGAGAAGAGACTAAGTGCCTGAGAGCATCATAAATCAAGCCACGCTCAGGTTAAAGAGAAAAACCCCAACCAACCAACCAACTGAAATCCCTTCTCAGATCAGATTCTCTCCATCCCAAGGGTTTTGTCTACCACATATGCCCACACACACCCTCAGAAGCCAAAGTTTTCTGCTTTTCCCTTTCTGTCTCTGCTTTCTGGATTAAAGTCAGCACCATCCCAACAGCTCCCCACAGCCACTCCGGCTCCAGGACAGGCAGCAGCCAGCACTTGGCATCACATCCTGCAGCTCTTAGCACATCCTGAGAATAAAGGGGGAAGAATGAATCAGCTAGTTTAGAGTTATAGCATATCTTGGCCATTAGCAGAAAAAACCTACAGGAGACAGCGCTGATTAATGCATTCCTCCTCTTTCTGCTTCTCAGTTAAGCTTGTCTGTCAACTCCCATTCTTCCCAGCATCCATGGGGTTTCCTATAATATGATTATCAAAATGCAATTCAAAAACTGTTTTCTTGCTCTTCAACATCAACTATATTTGTAGAGGACATTGTAGCTCAGGGAAGAGGGAAAATAACAATAACTCTGCAATAGCAAGGACAGCAAATAACTGCATTCTCACAAGCACTAAGAGTTTTATTTGCCGTCCTAAGGATGAGATAAAGTTGTACCATAGGTATTCAAAGGAGCCTGAAAAATGGGGAGCAAAGTATTTCTCCTCTTTCTCTCAAAAGGACAAAAGGTGCCTCTGATTTTAGGGAATTGGAGTGGGTGGCAGCACGACTGCTGCTCCCCCAGTCCCAACCCTGAAATGGAAAGCACTGAAATACCCATTTATTTCCCTTCCAGCTCCATCACCTGGGAACTGGAAGCGTGTCACACGCTGTGACCTCTCCTTGTTTTCTTCCAGGCACAGCAGAGGCTGGTGGCAGAGGGGATTAGGCTCTGAGCTCTGCTGGCTCCAAGTGTGTCATTAGGATGACTCACACTGAGGAAGAACTGTGGTTTTTGGTGACTCACATGATGGCTAGTTTGGAGCTTAAGCCCTGTGTTCAAGCCTTAGCCTGCAATCCCTTCAATAATCTTTTAATATGAAGTTTAGTTCATATACAGGCCAGCAGAGCTCCCTTCGCTAAAATTAATTGGAAATGGATTGTGAAAAGCCACTCACATTAATCACCGTGAACAGTAAAAAAGGAAGTACACTTCTTGGGCTGGTTTTTTTTCTTTTTCCATTTTATCTTTCTACAGCATAGCAGAAGGCCTGCTAACCAAAGTCAGTGCAGTGCAGGCAGAACCAGCAAAGGCTTTTCAGAAATCTTTGCAAGCACACAGCATCCCTGCATCACCAGAGGTAACAAAAGGCCCAATTTAGGCTCAGACAGAAACCAGCCCTTCAATGCAATATATCCACCCATCCTCCACCCCCAGCCCCACCCTTCCTCTGTCCTGGAGACACAGCCAGATGGCTTTAAAAATGTGTGGAATGTGACATTTTAATTATAGATCACCTGCAGTTAGACCAGGAGAGGCCTCTCTGAAGAATAAGGGAGAAAAATTAAAGAAAAGAGGATAGGCTGGTTTCTAATTTTCTGTCTCCTCAGATGGCACGGTGAGAAGCAGGAGCAGGGAACAGAGTGGATGACAGGCCAATTAAAGTTGTTCTTCTGGCCTGGGCGATGCTGGCTCCGAGCCCAGATCTCATTCTGCTGCCATCTCCTTTGTGTCCTGTGGCATCTTCCATCTGAGGAAAAGCATCCCTGCACCCCTAGTGAGCCAGCTCGGGGCTCCAGCTGGCACTGACATTCTGAAGTTCTGGCATTTGCTTCAGCAACTTGCCGGACTCCACATCATCCTCCACCATGACCAAGGAAATGATTTTGGTGCAAAGGACCTGGCTTGACAAGTGCACGCCACAGCTGATCCCAAAATGATTTTGGGGCTCTCCATGGCCACAGCTGACCTTACAAGAGCAGCTGTCCACCCCTAGGGGCTGTGAGACTACATCAGATTGAAAGTTTCAGCTTTGCAATAGATCTTTGCTGTCCACTCTTAGTTAAAGTGGCATTATCTCAGTATTCCAATCCATACATTTTCTGGCATTACCAGCAAATGGTTTCGTTCTTCGCATGACAGTTATCTCAGCTCTGAATTGCTCCCGATCAGTGGGCTTAATTCCATCAATAACAACCTAATAAACGCACTTTAATCATGCAGTAATGCATACTAATGGCAGCTTACTCTGGAGTAGGCTTTAATTAAAGCAATTTAGCCTCAGTGCTGGTCACAGCCGAATGCTAGCCCTCAGCACTGAGGCTTTCTGCTCGAGACCCTGGAGTCAGGCCTTCGGAGCGAGCCAGGCGAGCAGAAGGGATTGTATTTGTGGACTGAAGTGGCAAAATACTCCCAAAGGTGTCTGAAAGATTGCTTAAGCACTCAGCAGAAAAAATTATCCACGTGGTTGAGGGTTTTTTTGTATAGACAGCTTGTTTTAAATAAATCCTTAATCATTTTTTTCAGTGACGTTTGGGGATCGGAAGAGAAAATAGAGAACTGTCACAGACACCAATCCAGACTTAAAGAAGAGTTCAACAGAACAAAGTGCCTCTGTTCCCTGAGTATTCCCCAGATTTCACCCATTCCTCAAAAGAGATGATGTTTTCCAACAGGCCTGATTCCAATCAGAGTCAAGAATTAAATATTCCCCTTTTTTTCTGTTATTTCTCAAGAGTTTTCCATGC
Source organism: Lichenostomus cassidix (assembly GCF_008360975.1). NCBI lineage: Eukaryota > Metazoa > Chordata > Aves > Passeriformes > Meliphagidae > Lichenostomus > Lichenostomus cassidix. The sequence continues at coordinate 5,555,393 of NC_139488.1, read as the reverse complement.
AAAAACATCGCAGTTAATCATTGCACTCTTTCAAGGTCCAAGGTTTTTTCACTCTCTCATCTTCAAAGTGATTAATTTCTCTTTTTTCCATTAGACCTTTAACAAGTCTGACACAAGAAATGAAGAGTGCAGATTGCCATGGTGGTCTGGGCAGCCTTAGCAGCCCAAACAAGCGACTGCTCTGCAGCAACCAGAGCTCTGCCAGCACAAATGCTCCACGAGCCTGGGAGAACACAGATGCTGCCATTTTATTACTGTCTTCTATAAATGAGCCTTGTCATTAACTCCAGGAAGAAAATAAGGACTGGTACAATGTGAAAAACTGGAAATGGAATATTTTGGGGAAAGCAATTTACAGTGAAAGTACAGTTGCTGTAGATGTAAAGTCTCAGGCTGAGGTAAAACCACAGTCAGACTTAAGATGATATAGAGAAAAACCTTAATGCTTTCCTTGAAGATGCATATATTAAAATTTTCTCCACTGATGCCATACTTAAACAATGTCAATTTAAGTGATCAGACTGTAAAACATTCAACCAATTAATGTGTCTCAAGCATTTCCTAGCCAGAGAAAGGCAATGCTGAGCTGTGAGAGCAGCTATCACATTTTTAATTGATAATTGAATTAATTACTGTAGACATTTAAATTTTATAGCACAAGATAAGCACAGAAATGTTAACATCCAGATATTTCTATCACCAAAGGCAAGTGCCAATTTTTTCAAGTCAATATTCCCATGGCAACTTTGTTGCTGCCAACAAGGAATATGAGACAATGACACACATCAAGTGTGTAAGATAAGAGGGAGAAAGGGAATATCTAAATGCCTGCAACTTTTTAATTCAGAGAACTCGAGAAAATAACAGATTTTCTTTACAATGTTTTCATCCCTACAGCAATGAAAACCTGTGCAGTGTACCAGGAATCCCTCTGCATCCATAGACATACCCTGGAAAAGGTGACTCTGAGGTGATGGAATAATCCCTTCTATTAGATTTCTAAATTGGAGAAGACAGCCATCTATCTGGAATGGTCTAGGAGCAGGGTAATCTCACTTGACACCAGCATACAGGCTAGACAATGCATCTCCTCAATTTTAGGATGTGAAATTACTTGCACCTCTTGCCCTCTTGTTATTCCCATTGACAGAGTCTTGCCTGTGCCTGTAGACTCAGAAAGGGAAAAATAAAATCAGGAGTAACTCGATGTATTGCACAGCCTTCTTCTTCAATTGTAAGAACATTTCAGGAAATTTCAGAGACTATATTATTTATAGGTATTTTCAGAGTTTTTCCTTTGGTCTAGTATTTTTTCCAGTTTTCCGCTCCAAGACATTGCCAAGCAGTCAGTGACTTTCTTCTGTGCTAGCAAAAGTCTTTCCATTTGCCTAATAACCAAATTAACCTTTTCTTTCCCACATTACTGTAAACCCATTTTCCTAGGGACTCAAACATAATTATCTCATGCTGTAAACTTGAGACACTTCAGCAACAAAACTGTTAATTCATTGTCTGGGGATAGATACATATATCTACTTTTAAAACTTTTGTACTTTAGCAAGTATAAGTGTAGGAAAGATGAGCAAAGTTATAGCATCTATTCCCTGTCTTGAGGCATCTGCTTATGTCTCTATATACAACAGGTAATTTTTGCAGCAGTGAAAGCAGTTTTTTATTTTTATGGTTAAAGAATGACGACAAGCCAACAGCAGATTAAGTCCAGGTAAATCCATTAAGAACTTTGTTAGAAAAGGAGAATTGTCTCTGAAATTTTGGGAAGATTTACTTATGGTATGAAAACAGCCTTCCATGAGTTTTGACTAAAGAGAGAGACACACACAATGCAGGGAAAAGAGTGGTAGAAGCCATACAGCATGAACTGTACCCAAATGATGACCATTTCCTCCTCAAATACAGTAAAAGTGGAGAAATCAAATCTCCATTTGATGTGGTTCCACGTGGTGAGGAGCTTCAGCCAACACAGACACCCGAGGTTTTTGCACCATTACCACAGAAGTTAAATATAACTTTAGCTTCTTCTTGTCCCAGCAAATTTGCCATCAACCAGCTACACCAACATCTGGGACCACCAGGAATGGCACTATCTTTGTACACAAGGGAAAACAAGGTCAAAGACCTTGAGATCTCCACATTGTCTTATGAAGCACTTCATAAGGATATATTTAACCTGGCTTAGAGTATCCTTACAGTCACAAAGCAATTAAGAAGAGCCAAGTGCTCAATTCTCAGCCTCATTTCCCAGATTTGAGGATGCTAGACAAGATCTGCAGGGCTCTTTTGAGTTAGGTCTCTACATGGCAGCTGAGGCAGAGGAGAGGCACTGGAGTTTGGTCAATATTATCATGATAAAAATTAAACTGAGGACAGAGGGCACAGACACAACAGAGCCCCAGCAAAACACAACCAGAGGTCTGGAGAGGTCTGAAAAAGTAACCAAATCCAGGCCCCACTGCTGCTCCAGAGCACCTTTTGCAGCATCTGTCCCTTCCAAGGGAGCCAGGGTTTTTTCAAAAGGCTTCAGTCTCTCTGGCTCTGCAGGGCTGGTACAGAGAACATGATGATTAAACTATTTCCCTATCTTCCACTCCAGAATGTGGGTTGAATGCTCAGGATAGGCCACCAGGAATTAAAGCCACCATGGCTGGGGCAGTTTTATAATCAGCAAGACTGCTGGCTGCTGTTGCTTCGCCAGGCATCTTGTTACAATACTGAGCATTTCCCAGTTTCTTCTGTCAAAGTCAGGGAGGGGAAAATCCAGCATCAACCTATATTGATGCAAATTCAATTGCTCTTGTAATAATAGCTGTCATTCTTATCACTTTCCCTGAGAATGTTTTCTGGTATCCTTCTTTTCTCCTATACTGACAAAAAACCCCATATTTGAATTCTTTTCTCATAGCTTATTCAGTGTTTTGAATTCTGATATGAAGGGAGAATAACATTATGCACCATTTTATGGAGATAATGGGAGCAGTTCCAGCGGTGGGCAGCTTCCTTGTGATGGTTTTATATTAATGCATTGGTCAACAAAGGGAGTAATTACTTATTGTGAAATGTTCCATTCAATGACTTTATGAAATTTCACAGTCCTGATGAAAACCCAGCCAAATAATTTTTATACTAAAAATACCCAGAAAAGTTTCTGCAAATCCACAGAAGTATTGATTCCTCATTCCCCTAAACATTAAGTGCCTTTTACTTGTTCACCTTCCCACCCCCTGCAGAGTTGTGCCATTGCACCTCCAGTTCTGAAAGCTCTCCTTTGTAGCATCCCAGCACATTCAGAAATGAAAATTTATGCCAGAGAAAGTTTCACATTTATCTATAACACTGCACTCCACTGAGAATCTAAGCACCTTATATTTTAAAATAGGATGGTTTATGATCCAGCTCCTCCCAAAGTTGCTGCTAGCACAGCATCCAGTATTGCACTTCCACAGTTCTTTTGGCACTGTGAGAGAATATTCTCCAGAGGCTCCCTGCTAACAATCAGGGAGAATTTTTAACAGAAGACAGAGTAACAAGGGTTGCAGAAACAACAGATTATTAATCCCCTCTCCTTGTCACATGATCATGTTGTTTTTCCTATATATTGATGCAAAAATCTCCAACTGCTTTTTTATTCAAAACTTTGCCTTTTTTTCCCTATGGCTTGGAGAAGTGTATCCAAAATGGAATACTTCATGCATGTCTCCAAGATCTTTCATCATCAGGAATTCAAAAGGAAAATATGAGCAGAAACAGGGAAAAACACACTCAGAGGGCACAATTCCAGTGTTACAGACTAGCTGACACCAACAGAGTGACAGCAGTGTACACTTTATCCACAAGGACAAAATTTGCAATGTTTTTCAGAATTCTACTCTGATTTCAGTGCTTGCTCTGCTGCAGCAAAAACACCCAACAGTTTCTGATACCAACAGAAGAGGGTGTCTATCCTCTGTACTTTGCAAAAAGCAACAAAACACTGTGATCATCTGAATTGCCTTATTTCTTTATCTTATCATTTTGGTGAAGAAGAAAAGTTTAAAGGCAGAAGTTAATAAGCACAGTATAGAAGCAGACATCTTGCCTGGTTTTTGCATTGTGTAACTTTTTCTAATGTAAGACTTAAATAGGTCAAATTAGAATTAAAATATCATATTTGGAATGATGATTTTGTTAATAACTTCCAAGATTACTTTAATCACTTTGACATCCTCTATAATAGACTTCAGAGTTCTTGCATTTATATATTTATCTGCTTTTGCACTTAGATAGACCTTCTTTTTAAGGAAAACCCTTCAGTTTGACTCATTTTACATTCCTGCTTTTAAAAAAACCCACAACGCCTTTAACATTTAGATTATCTACACTGTAAAATAAAAATTCAAATTACCATCACAAAATCTAATGGGATCACGTCGTTTAAATTCGTTGAAAAACTAAGGTCATACTGCTCAGCCAATAAAGGTTTAAAGTGGGAACATTAAAAGAAAGAAAATGGGCAGTAAAACATTCTGAGGAGAAACATAGATTGTTTTCTTTTTTTCTTACTTAGAAGATAGAGATGGCAATAGGACACGCAGGAAAGGTGCTCAGCATGGGAATAACTCCAGGAAATCTCTACTGGCTTCAGCAGAAAGAAATTATAGTAATGTGGAATGGGAAAAAACCCACTTCTTCAATCTGTTAGAGCTGCCTTTGAGCTAAGACAAAGAAGAAAATAGTCATAGAACAGAAAAATGGAAAACAGGGAAAAGTTTGCCCTGCCACTAAGACAAGAGTTCCTTCTAAAGCACTCAGCCAAGGACAGTACCTCCTTAAAACGTTTCATGGAGAAATGCTGATTTTGCACTGCGAGGCAAGCGATGCCCATCAGCTCTGCTGAATGCCCTGAGCACTCAGGCTGTGCCTGCCTACTCTGTCTGAGCATCAGGAGATCCTCTGCACTGCACAACTGAGCAGCACCTCTGCAACAGCCTGGGACATCACCAGCTGCTGTCCTGTCACTGCTGGGCTCAGCCCAGCTCCCCCAAGGTCAGCAGATCGAGGGCTGTGCTTGATATTCCTGTGTTAATAGCAGTGAGGAGAGCACTGAGGTCTCCCCGGGTGGTGCTTCAATTCAAAGCTGCCAGTCCTCTGCCAGCACTTACAGCAAAGAGTAGCATCACGTTGCTTGTAAATGATGAAAAATTGCCTAATTCTTCGGCAGTTTGTTCTCATACATCTGCAGAATGCGATCTCTGGGTGACAAGTGATGGAGAATCACAATGTTTTAAAGTGATAGTTCATCCTGCAGGAAACCAGAGCTTCACCTGCTTGCCTTGGTGGCTCAAGGAATTTGCTCCAGAGAACAGAAATAAATTAGAATTGTCAACACCCTGGCAGAAGAAAGGTTTGACAGAAACAATAGTTTCACTCTTTCCTTACCTCAGAAACAACAATAATATTGTCACTCCCCTTTCCCAAATAGTTACATTGTTCCTTTATGAAGATACCGAAGGGCTCGTTCTGTTTTAAATTTATTTCATTAATGAGTTATTCCACGGAACAACCTGATAACATCTACTTCTTCCTGTGCTTTCAGAGGAAGACCTAGCAAGCTACTCAGTCAATATAGTTCCAAAGGGTTTTTCATGTGTCCTGGCAGGTGATAAATATCTCTCTGCCTCCAGTAAGACAGATACTTCAAGGAGACTGCTTGATATTTGCAAACTTTGAAAAATGAATGACAACACATCAATTGTGCCTAAATTGAAGAACACAGACATGCAGATAGAGCAGATTGTTTTTAAAGATATAACACTAAAAAATGCCAAGCTTTTATTTCCTTGAAAATATATTAAAAAAAAGCTTTCTCAGTTTCTAATTATGTTGGGTCATTTTTAGATGGAAGCATTTTGTCTAACGTGATATGCTGTAAAGAAATAAAATTAGTAGAATTTTTCAGATGACAATATCCTTTTTCCTATTCACAAAATAACCAACAAAGACATTAGCAAATCAAGAACACTAGCAGAAAGAAAAAGTTAGTAGCTAGAGTACATCTGTGTGATGCAACAGTAAAATTGATGGAGTACTTTTCACACAGTCTCCATGGTCTTGTATAATAATGAGTTCTTTGGATACTCTGATTAATGCATGAATACAGATGAATTGACAAAAATAGTTTTAAAATGGAATGGAGGGAAAGGAAAGGGAGTATTCATTCAAGTTTAAAAATACATTTTTCCTGAGCTATGTTTATTTCTCACATAAATTTTCTTGGGTCACATTACAATCAACCCTCAAAAATCATACATTAATTTTGAATGCAAGAAACCTGAATAATGTCAATATTAAGTTTAACAAAAATATGTGAACAATCTAAACTACCAAACTAGGGCAGGACAAAGCTCCACCTGTCAACCAACTCCAACAGAGCCCCACTTTTGCCCTGTCAGGATTTCATGTTATCCTTTTGGCTTAAGCAGGGCTTAAGAGTTGCTATTTGTTTCACATAATTGGGAAACAATGCCATAATTGAGCTGACCTGCAAATTTAAAGCTGGACCATTATCTCTTCAGCTCTCCAATATCTGCTCAGCACTACCACAATCCACAGAATGCACCATAGGTAAAAACCATGTGGGCTGTTTTTGCTGATTTTTAATGTGACTTCACTTGATTGTTCAGTTTCAGTGCTTCACTGGCTGCCTAATTGCATTACCAAGGCTGTCAATAACCACAGCATCACCAAATACTGCAAAGCACTTCTTGAAAACATACTTCATAGCTTATAATTAACTGACTTGGTGAAAATTCTTTACATTTTTTGATTTTGCAAAGCTCATCTTCAGACTTTTTTTTTCTGTAATACCCAACACCTAATTTGCTTTCAAACCATTAGTCCACGTGTTCTGCAGATAAATTGGAACTGGAATGCCAGCAGCCTGGTCTTATTCAGACCATTCCAAGAGCAGTCTGAAAAGCTGTACACTGTTTCATTAAAAAGTTTGCCTGCTTGTTTAAGAAATTAGTAGCACTAATTAAATCAATATTTTACTGATCCTTCCCCACAGATTTCCTATTCTTATTCAAGCATTCATGCCTCGCTGTCAAGGCTCGGTTTCTGCTACAGTTATAGCTGCCCTGGATGGATCTGTGCTGATCCCTCAGACAAATTCATGGCTGCTTCCATTTGCAGAAATAATGAGTGTCTTTGTCAGACAGACTTACAATAAAAATGAAATACTGACAGGAATTTAAACAGCACCACTTAATCCTTAAATACTGCTGTTTATTAAAAACTGGTGCAGAGAGTGCCCTGAACTCCAAGACAACAAAATCCACATGTGGTCTTATCAGCCTGGGACCAGGAAAAAGCTATAACCACATCATGCAGTCGTCTTGGGCAAACTAATTAGATCTGCTGCGACTGATTGGATTTGGTGCACTGCAGCTGAAAGCAGACAGCAGGTTCCCAGCCTGGAATTGCTGAGGGATGGAGTAGCAGCAAGGAAGCAGCACCTTCTGTCAGGGACAGCCAAAGCTTAGGATGCTTTTAGGATGCTACATGAAAAGTAGAGTAGGTCTTTAGTTCATTATCTTTAGTTTCCTTGGTTGACAAAAGGCAAGCAGAGTTGGGAATTCAAGCTGTGGGAGAGGTAGAGGTGAAGGTGGCATCTGCTGCTCCCATCCCTCACCTTCTCCAAAGAGCTTCCATTATGGGAGGGGAAGATGTTTCAGACAGAACTGAATTAATAACTACGTCAAGAAAGAAAGAAGGGACAAGTAAGAAACAGCTGGTAATAGAAACCATTAGTCACCAGAAGTGGAATGAAGTCCCATAAGTTATGTCTTGCAGAGATAACAAAGGCACAGAGTCACACTGAGATGGGTGGTGGATAGAAAAAGAGTGGTGGGAAAGGCTCTTCAGCTGAATATTTTGGCAAGACAGACATCAAAGAAAGAAGAATTTTTGTCTCCCCATTAGACATAGGATAATCATTTTGTGAAAATAAGACAAGTAATTTTGATCGAATATCAGTAGGAACACAATGTTGAGCTCAGGAAAAAAAGGAGCAGGTGAAATAATAGAAATAGAGGAAAAATGAAGAGAGGATATTGTTACAACTGATGTATGAAAAAACTGCAGAGCACATTCATGATTCAGCTGCCTTTTTTTTCCTTTTAAATTATCAAAATCATGGATAGCCTCATGTACAGAGACTTACAATGTAAGCACTTATATTTAGGTGGGAAGAGGACCAGGAGAATGATCTGGACAATTTTTACATGGCTGTTCAACTGATTGCTTCAGTGTGTCAGAGCAGTTTTCACCCCTCTGAGAAAAAGCTGTAGGTTTCCATTCTAAGGAGAACTTTACTCTGATAAACACTGGACCAAGTACTCTGTGTTTATATTCTGTCACTGGTTGCTAATATCAAAAAATTAATTTTACACTGTCAGTTGATATTTTTATCTTGCATAAGTCCATTAAACTGAGATGTAAAAAGTAAACTGACAAAAGTAGATGTTGGGGCTGCACTAGCAAATGATTTTAGCTGTACTCACAACACTGATCACTGGTTTTAGGAAGAAAGTCAGATATCATGGTGTCAAGTCAGGCTGTTCTGTTTCCTGCAAATAAACCTGAAGGATCCTTTTTCTTGTTGTCGTTGATCTTTGAGGGTTTTATCTTTTTTTTTTTAAAAAAGGTGTTAAACACAAGGCCAAAACAAGTGTTTCTTGAAGTAAAGCAGGGCACATATTTTTATGACAGCTTTCATTGTAGAAGGTCATTTCTACATATAAAAAAAACCAAAAACAAACCAAAATGCTGAAGAAAACCAGGAAAGTATGACATTATCAATCAATACTGTATTTAAAGAAAATACTGAGGTTTCTCTGAATTGCTAGAAGGTCATTTCTACATATAAAAAAAAATAAAACCAAACCAAAATGCTGAAGAAAACCAGGAAAGTATGACATTATCAATCAATACTGTATTTAAAGAAAATACTGAGGTTTCTCTGAATTGCTTGCTTACTCAGATCTTTCTTTTCTGTTTTGAAATTTGAGCAAAGTAAAATGGATGTGGTTGCTGTCACTCAGAGCTGCTGCCTTGCACCACCCCAACTGAAATGCACTTCAGCAAGAGGAGGAGTGTGTATTCACATGAAATTTTACTGGCATAAGCTGGGTTTGGATGGATAGATGATCTAGTAGTAGATAAAGAGGGATTTTTCCAGTCACATCCAAAAGGCAATTTTAGTAACTTTTAGCATTAAGTATTTTTTAAGCTCTGCAAGAGAACACTGAAATATGAAATTTCAATGTAGATAGATGACATGAGCAGCCATGGGCTCTTTTTTTGTCTTGAACATAAATCGTTACCTAAAGTTCATAAACAATGCAACTGATCTACACATTGATATTCAACTGCTGTACTTCACACATACCTTTATTTTTATGGGGTGAAAACACACTCACATCTTTCTCCTACTCAAACATGAGATCATGCCTACAGTATTATTTTTTCAGTGAAAAATTAAATAGATTAAAGCTAAAAAAATAATTACCCTGTCTTAACCAAGAAGCCAATTTAGACTGACTGAGCTGCACATCTCAAGCAAGTTTCCCTCCCCCAGTCTGGCTAAGTAGTGGTGACAGCTTTGCTACAGTGGCATTCACAACTGGCTTCAGGCACTGGGGTTTGTGATTGCTGCAGCTGATGTGGTAGATTTAACCTGAGATATGAGAAGTTAAAATAAACAGGGTGTGATGGAGCTGACAAAATGGGCATCTGGAAAAAACACTATGATCATGATAAAAAAAAGAGGATATTGTCCAATACAAACCTTCAAAGACTGTTTTTCAAGAAATATATATTGATAGATTTTAGCTTTACTGGCTAAACTAATTTACTGGTATTGAAACAAAGTTTCAATATTTATTATTAGATTTATCTCTGACTGGAACTCTTTGAATCCAGCCATTCCTACCCATCTTTCCTCTGTACAGTCTATAACTAGAAGTCTAAAGGATATGTTTTTAAACTGTAGCAATTGCCTGGAAATTCCCATAACAAATAAACTCTGCTTCCTCACAGTGCAAAAGCTTTCTAATTGCAACTAGGAAAAGAAGTGGTTCATTTTTACCACTTCCCAGGCTGACCTGGTAAGATTTTCCATAGCATTGATCAGCCCAGGAAGGGAGCTTGCAGAGGATCTGGTTACATGGCCCTATCAGTTAGGAAGGAAACTGCACTTGTCTGTGCAAGAAGCAGGAAATCCACACTGGGACATCTGCTCTGTCTCAGCTTTAGCCACACACTGGGTTGGCAGTTCCTGGATTTTGCCTACCTTGAAATTTGCATTCCATCAAATTCCAGGTAAAATGGCAGCAACCTTGGTCAAAAGGGTCACATTTTAAAAATACCTCACTGCCATTTCCAGATTAAAAGTCTTCCCATGAGAATCACTTGGGAAGTTCTTTTTACTGAGGCTGTCATTGCCACGTTTGAGTTTTGGTGGAGAAGCTGCTTGTAGGAAGCTTCATCTTTACAAACCCACATGGCTCAAGTGTGGGACAATTGCAGAATGGCCAGTTTGGGACCAGCTGATGCCTTTTCACTTGATTTGAATTTTCCAGCTCAAGGTGATGCTCTGTTACTCTCACTGGCGATTCAAAGATCATCTATATTGTGAAAACTGTGAATTCAGGAGGTCAGGGGCTGGGGATCTGAGCAGAAAAAAGGAACAAGTAAATCTATGAAAATAATATTCAGAGATACACTGTTACAATCACAAATATTTCCCATTTCTCTTCTTCCAGTTGGCCACGTTGTTGATTAAATAAAGCTGTGCATAAAGATCAGTTATGAAGGATGCTACAGATGAAGAGTATTAGCCCAGGAAGAAAATCTTAATAAATTGCAAATGCAATTTATTTTATATTAAAATTTAATCAGATTAATCTATTTCTAATACTGTATGCTAACAACTTGGGCACATAGTCCCTCCCATGATATTACTGTCACTCTCATAATGCTACTTGATTTATGTGATATTAAGCAGCAGTTGAAATACAGACACATTAGAGATGCAACTGTCTCTAAAATTCTTATTAAGAGAACTGTATCTTTTTTCAATTGCGTTGTAAAATTTCTATCAGACATTTTACAGCCAAAGTCTTAGACCTAAAATACAAGACATAGAATCCTTAGTTACTTCCTTCATCTGTTGTAGTAAAGGAAGCAATAAAAATAACAGGCACATGGACAAAGCCATGGGCTTTCAATATTTGCCTGGATTTATTTGACATCACCTCTTTAATACCAGATTAAATTTGGCCTTATGACCATTTAAGATAAGAGAGAAAAAGAACTTCCCATCCTGCAGGCACGTGGGGCTCTCCAGAGCTGTAGCTGCAGGCTCACACAGAAGGTCAGGGTGGAAAGGGACTGGGATTCAGCACAGCCAGTGCTGAGAGGGGAGAAACTGCTGCAGGAGAGGTTCCTGCCAAAGGAAACGCCAAGAAACCTTTTACTTCTCACAGGCTGTCACAGGAAGGTCAGCCACATCCAGCCTTTGGATCTTTCTTAGCAAAGATCAATCTTGATTTCAAGAAAGGGATGCAGCAGTTTGAAATTAGTTCGCAAGCCATGCGCCTTCTGTGCAAACCCCCTGAGCCACATCCATGTCACAAGAGCAGGGTTTGATGGCAGCACAAGCACCCAGCAGGGACAACGGGCTGCAGACTGGAAGGAGAAGTGTGTCCTTCCAGCCAGATCCAAATGGAGATAAGCACTGCTGGCCAGTGCCACACCTGAGCATTCCCAAGGAATACACAGCTATCCACATGCCACACTGCAGCCAAACAGAGGGCTAAGGGCTTTTCCCATGTTTTCCAGCTCTTTTTCCCAATATATATCTGCACTCTGGTAGCCATGGGTGGGGGTGATCATCCATCTTCAGTGCAGATTCAACCACTCTCTACATTTCACAATGGCCAGAGCTCCTGCTTGCCATGGTTTAACCCCAGCTGGCAACAAATCCCCACAGAGCCAACTACTCACTTCCTTCCTTGGGCTGGGAAGAGGCTTGAAAAGGTAAAAGAAAGAAAACTTGTGGGTTGATATAAGAACACTTTAATAACTTATATGAAGTTATTATCGATTATTATATTATTATGAAAAAAATAGCAAAAGGTGAAAGAAATTCCAAGAAAAACAAGTGATGCAAATGAAGACTATCAGTCACCATGAACCCACTGATGCCCACGCCCTGACTAGCAGCCCCTGGACAGCTTTCCCACTAATTTAGATGCTGAGCATGACTCCACATGGTTTGGGATGTCCCTTGGGTCAGCTGGGGTCGGCTTTTCCTGCTCTGTCCTCTCCCAGCTTCTTGGGGGTGGTGGGGTGAGAAGCTGAATAATCCTTGCAGAGCACTGCTCAGCAACACTGAAACATCTCTTTGTTATCTACATTATTCTCGTCCTAAATCCAAAGCACACACTGTACTGGCTACTAGGAAGGAAATTAACTCTATCCCAGCTGAGCCCAGGACACCACTACAGCTTGCAAATGAATTGCAGGAATGTATCCATGTTAATCACACAATTGTCAATAGAAAAGACACTAAAATTTTTAAAAGTTGTAAGAAATATTAGATTCTTCTTTTCTCACCAACATCTTTCTCCCTAGCTACCTACAGAGATCTACAGTGTAATTCATGTACTGCACATGGAAATATCACTGCCTTGTGTAGCTTCAACAGAGATTTAGGCTTTGTTTTGGCTGCAGGTAATAGTTTACTTCAGTGGTTACAAACAGCCTTCTCGAGCTTCAGCCCCTGGGTAACACCACAATTCTTCACTGAAAAAGCTCTGGTTGCAAATGAGAGGGGGAAATACATACCAATTAATTACCTACCCAATTAATAAGCCAGAATGTCTCTGACAAATGAGATCTGCCTGTGCATTGTGGTGCATGAGCAAAGATCCTTTCCCAGCACAGCTGGCACCGCTGTCCCTGAGCTCTCTGAGCATCTGCCAGGACAAGAGCACAGCTACAAGCAGGACCTCCCTTCCTTCATCTCATAACTATCTGTCACAAGTCACTGTGAAATAAAATAAGGTGACCCAGGAGAATGGAGCCAGCAAAGGCATTTACCCATCCTTTATATTGATAGATGAAGATAAGACATTATAGAAACAGCCTGGTGAATATTTAACCCACATCCAGCTGCTTGAAAGGTGCCCTCAGCTAAGGCTGCTCCTACCTGCACTTGCCTCCAGGTGTTACTATCTGCTCATAGTCAGTCCTAAATCAAAATAAAATAAAACCTTCAAGCTGTCAGCCAGACAGGGGAGTGACCCATGCAACAGTTTAAAGGCTGAGCTGGAGACACGATGCTCTACCCACATTTCAGCAAAGAAAGGTAGCAGGGGATTTTCCAGGTGACCCTTTCATCACACTGCATGGATTCAGTGGGAATCTGGTGGATAAATTTGGTAAAACTGTCCTCACACAGGCCTCAGTGGAGCTCCATCGACTGCAGAGAAATTTCATGCAAGCAGCATATTATAGAAACTTGGGTGTCATTAAAAGTAAGTGGATTTGTCTGAGAGTAAGCACATATTTCATGACAACACAGCACTATTTAAAGAACATTTTTTTTCTTTGTCCTCCTTCAGATGAAGGGTATTATTTGTTTTATAATGTAGCTCAAAATACCTCTTTAAAATCCATAAGATACTATGGAAGCTGACGTGTTCACAATGAATAGCTTCTCCTCCAGATTAATTTCTGTTTTATTCCCCAAGTGAAGCACACAGCAGCAAGCTTTATACAAAAGTGAGTTTAAAGGAGATGTTTTTTAAATGAGGATTGTTGTCATGCACTCTGAAGGAATTGTAAGTCTGCTTTCTAACTATGGATAAGTGAGATATTAAAAGAAAAACAAAACACCTGCAATGTATCAGGAATGTTTACATAGAATAAATACCATATGTAATTAAAAACAGGTGGGTGACACCCCTCCTTTCCAAACCAAAGTAACAGGTGAAATCATGTCAAGTTTGGCACTTAGTTTCATGCTCTTGATTATCCTTTTTCAATGAAGGCTGGTTTCAAGCCCTTTTTGGTTAAACCTTTCAAACCATAATAATAAAATTGCATTTTAAGACACCATTTACCCCTCCATCCTTAAAATTAATACTTTAATAATTAGAACAGGGAAACTGTGTCTTTAACTCTGTGTGAATTTTTGCCATGCAGTGTCACAAACCTCCTGAAACACACAGCCTAGGGAGAAATGCTGGATTTCCTACTGTGCACACTACAGTTTTACTGACCCCATTTGCCAAACCCTGAGAAGATGGAGTTCAGGACAACTTGAGTTGTGCTGGTGTCTAAACTATTTTTAACACTTTTCTATTTGATGATCAAGTGCTCATTCTTTTATTAATCTTGTTAACAACATTATCAATCTTTATAAAGCCCTATTATAACTGCAGCAATAAGATAATCTTAATGTTTATTATTAATTTTAAAGGGATAATGAAGTCTCTAACGAGCTGTAGGGATGAAGAGAACCTTCCTCAATAGTCCTTCTCTGAAAAGGTCATTCTTATCAGCAACTCTTCTATATACTTAAAACTGATTGTGGCATTCAGCAAGTTTCATTTTTCAGCTAAATTATTCAACACCTGTAGGAAGCCATTCTGAAAGCTTTTTACACAGCATGAGATGAAGCACAAGTGGTACAGGGACGAATATTTGAAATGGCAAAGTTACTAAGGCAGCTGAACATCCAGCCAAAATTAGTGCCAGAAAGGAAAACAGCTGGCTAAACTCAAGGAAAAGTCAAGAGAAGCAGACAGCTAGAAGACAAGCAGACTCCAAGCAATGCATCAAGTGTAGTATTTTCAAGGGCACCTCTCCTCAACACTGATAAATCACTTTCTTTATGGATGTTTTTTGTTCTGTTCGCTGCTTGTTTAATGCCAAAGCATAAAAGTGTGCAGATTTTGGGATGTTGACCTCCCTCCAGCACCCCACAGGCCTTGGCTCTGCAGGAATTACTGCTGCTACATTCCCACTCCTTGAGGAGCAGCAACTTTTCCATTTCCAAAACTCCCCAGCCCTTGAGTTTGGGCAAGGCAAGGGCTGATCCACCTCAGTATTCACCAGAGAAAGACTTCTCTGTGCCCAACAGCTGACAGCTTTCTGCTCAGCTCTGGATTTTAGGGCAGCTCTGGGCTGGTGAAACATTCCCAGTCCTACAGCAGTGCCAGGGAGGTGAGGGATGATGCCCTGACTGCAGCTCTTCCCAGAACACAGGACTGCTTCAGGGAGAGCAAATGCCACCAGAGAAGATCATCAGAAATGGAGATCACTTTTGGCAAGAGAAATAAAGACCTAATATTCATTATTAATGGTTCAATTTTCTTTCTGTTAAATTTTTAACTATAGCAATGCCACCGAAAGCAAACCAACAAACAGAAAAAAACCCTTTAAACAGCAAGCAAAAAGCAACCAAATCCACTGCCACAATTGCCAGGTATACACAAACAAAATCAAACTCTGTGCCAGCTTATGTCATGTTATCTCAACAATGGGAATAAAATTCTATACCTAGACCCATTAAATTTTCAGATCTCACTAAGCAAGCACAAGAGATTTCTGCAGCATTTTCATGTTGCTGTCATATTTGCATCGACTTCCTTTTGAGGCTACTAGGAGAAAAGGCAGAGATAAAAGATCCACTGATGTTCTTGTGCAAAACACTGAAGTGCAGATAAGTGAGGATTATCAGACTTACATTTGGCTTTGCAGGAAAACACAGTGTATGGAATTTTAAAAAACACCTGTTAGGTTGTAAAAGGTGGGACTGTACATATTGTAGTCAGAATTTTAAGCAGTTATCTGATGAAAATGTATCACAATAAAATGCAGTGCACTACAAAAAAAAAAGTCAATGTATACCTGCATACTTGTCCAAAAAAAAAAAAAACCAAAAAACCAACCAACAAAAAAAACAAAAACAAAAGACAAAAACAAAACCACCAAAACCCAAAAACCTAATTTTGAATCTATATCCTGAACCAAAAGGATTTGATCTAAAAGATTTGAGATGAAATAAAAAAGCCATTTTGCCCAAATAAATAGTAAACTTTCCTAAGAAAATTGCTGTGCTGCATTTATTTTTATCAGCTGACCTCTATAAAACCTTGCTAAATTCCATAATAGAATTATGAGCTTCCATATTAGAAGTGAAAAGATCATTGAATGTTTTAACCTTCTAGAAATGAGAAAATAAAGTAACTTTTTAATTAAAGATAGAACTTGATAACCTGCAATTATTTACTTTTTTACATCAACATTTTGCATTACGTTCCAGAGATATTTTCCGTTATCATTTCTGCTTTAATATCCAAATGCAAAATATATTATCAGCAAATAATTAACTGGATCAAAAACATGCAAAATATTGGCAAATTTTCAAGTGTAAAATTAGGAATCATTTTACATTCCTCAAAGTAAAAGATGCAGTACAGAGCTAATTCTGAATTTTATTTTCTTGTTAAAAAAAGTTATAAATAGGAGTTATATTTTAAAAAGCAAACACTCCTTGTACGTTTATAACTCTTGTAGTCTGATATTTAGCTTAGTTTGGGGGTTCTGTAGAATGGGAAGATGAAACATTCATAACTATCTCAGAACCAGAGGCTCCAGCCTTGGACAGAACCTCCTCTCTGGAATGTTTTTGTAAACTAGGCTGCAGCCTCGCTCTGGGGGGGATAATTAGAACAGGGGGGCAATGACTTCATTTATAAGTTTCTTATTGGGGGTTTTTAGATAGATTTGCTAATTTGTGAGGTCAATAAATTTGTATACGAGTTGTACACGAGTATGTGCTTCTTGGCATGTTTCCACCTTTGCCAAGTCGTGCACCAAAGATCCTATCAAAACCCTTTTTCCCTGCACTGCTGTGTCTGCTTTGTATTTTTCCCAGCTCTGCAAGGCATCAGCCCTGCTGCCTGCAGCTTTTCCAAACACACATCCCTCACACACAGCACCTCTTATCTCGCTGCCAGGTTACTCCAGCTTACCCCAAAACAGGTTAACCATCCCTGTGGGAGGACATTGTCCTTTCCTGCCTCCTGGGCTTTCTCCACCCCACTGTCCCCAGGAGCTCTGGCTTTGCTGACCTCCCTGGTGCTCAGGCGTGGACACAAGAGTGTCTCCTGCTCAAACCTCTGCTGCCCAGCCCTGCTGACCTTGTCAGAGCCAGGTTTCTGAGCTGTATTTCTGCTCACACTGCACAGGTCCTGCAGAACAGGCTGACAGCACTGCTTTGACTCACAGCAGGTCTGCTAAGCCACCTTGTCTGAAAATTTACTGCCGCGGTAGCTGCTTGTTCTTTACTTATTCTTCTCTAGTCTCTTGCCAAAAGGCTTAAGGCAGCTGTAAAACCTGCCTGAGGAGAACATGCCCTGGGCAGTGGCTCCCTCCCCTCCGCTGCCTTGCCCCAGGGGTCTGACTGCAAATGCCAGGACAGCAAAGCTCAGCCCAACACTATTAACAGGTACTTTCCGAGCATCTCGGGAGAAAAAAGAAAAAAAAAGAAAAAAGATGGAATAAACCCAAAATCTATATACTCCTACCATACAGCCAGCAAGCTGATGAGCCTCCCTACAGGGAAAGGCAAGAAGAAGGGGGGAAGCAAGCAGCTGAAATGGGGAAAATATTCATTGACTACCTTTCCTCTCTCTTAAAAATTATCATTTATCATTAAAATATTTACAACAAAACAATCTTTTAGAAAACTAATGTCTTTTAAGACAGAATCTGTCCTCTCCTCACCTGTCCTCTCAGGTGTAACAGCAATTCCCAAAACTTTAAAGCAATTTGTAGAGTGGCAAGACACTTCAGTGAGAGAAGACTGGGGATGCTAACAGACCTAGCTCCCAGTTCCCATGCTTTGTGGGAATTTATTCTGATTCACTCCAGCCTTAGACAGGATTTTACATCCCAGGTTAGATCTTGGCCCTGCATGGAACTCTGGTTCCAAATGTAACAGTGTTATCAAATGCTGCAATCAGTGGTGGGAATGTTTGGAAGCAGATGCTTCATTTGAACACTTCTCTGAATTTCAGCACAACGTGACCTCTGAAATGAAGAACAGTCCCACAGAGCACTGGAGTGGCTCTTGGCTTAGAGTGGGCAAGCAGTGACTGCAGCAGCCTGGTTTACTCCTAGCAGGTGAAAAAGCAGCTGCCTTTCTAAACAATCATTGCAGTAGGATCCAAGAATCTGGTTTTAATGTGGTGAAGAGCCACTTTGGGTGAATTATTTCCCAAGGCCATCAAACCTGAAATGATCCAGCATGCTTAAAAGGAGCCCAAATCTACTTTATCCCCTTCACTACTGCTGTGACAAGTCAGGACAGTATTTCCAGTGCCAGGTGCTGTCCTAGGAGTCCCCAAGGTGTGTCTGCAAGGCACCAGGCTGGGTTATGCACAACTACCAGCACCCCTCTGGAGAGCAGAGCACAGCAGAGCTTTACTGAGGGAGGAGGAAAGCCCAGCTACCAGCACAGCCTCCAGCAGAGCCTGTCTCTCTGAGAACACAGCCCAGCATGGAAAGGTGTCAGACTGAGGGTCTGCAAATTGCTCATTGCCTCGAGTTCAGCAGGAAAGATACAACGGAGGATGCCAGTGGCTCAAACTATTCTGTCTCTTTTTCCTTCATTGAGCTATCAAATGCCAATGGCAATCTATCAGCTGTGGCTGTTTTAGGATAATCTCTCTCTGACATTTTCGGTGAGAGATACAAATTTTATTTGCATTATTGCAGAGTTTTATGGTTGTAAAGCACCATTGTAGGTTAATCTTCCCTTTGACATGTTTATGAAAAGGTAGGGTGCTTATATTCCCTCTTTTCTCTCAATGCTTCTCAAAGAATCAAGACAGGCAAAGGCATGAACTGCAAGCACAATTACAGATTTCTGCATTTAAAATAAATAAAAGCCAGGGAAATTCAGAGTTTCTGAGTCCTTTTAAATGCACTTATATTTCTGCACTGAGATAGAGACATCCATGAGGGACACTGACAGATGTAATTTGTAGATATAATCTGCAAGTCCTATCCTTAAATTTCATAGCATTTTAAACTCCAAATGATACACTGCAGCAAAAATGCTCTTACAGATGGTTTCCTGTGTATAAGAGAAATCTGTGGATAATGTTAATTGCATTACTTGATTCCTTAACAGAGAACCTGATGTCACTACTTTAAATACCTCTGCACTTTAAATACCTGCACACAACTGTACAGAAGAATTCAAGACACCTTGAGAGTGTAATATTGGCACCTCTAGCCTTTTTGGAGGTCTTCCTACAGCTATTCATTTACTCATTATTTTCTAAATTTTTTTTAAGTAGTGATGCTGATATTTGTGCTTAAATATTAGCCCTCACTTTCCATCAATAATTAGAGAAAAGAGATATACACAAACTGGATTTTTCAAGTATAAAAGATATGCCAACCTCAGAAACATCTGTTCTGCTCCCTGAATTAAGGCAGTTACACTGGGATGAGGCAGAAAGTGATAAATTCAGGGTCCAGAGTTGAAAACACGAGAATAATAATAAATCCTTAGATCTGAAAAGACAATGGTCTTTTTTTAAAGTGCTTTCTGGAATGTATTTTTTTTTCTGCTTTCTTTTTCTAAAAATATTTCCTATTATTCTTACAATAAGAGACTAATGACAATAAGAATCATTTTCTCAGAAGGAGAATAATGTTTCAGTTTCTAAGTTGTTTGAATCTATCCATGAATAAAAATAGATTTTTCAAACAAAGTGTTTGAAAATTTTACAAAAGGCATTAAAATCATACCTTATAAGAATCATGGAATGTTTTTGATTGGAAGGAACCTAAAAGCCCATCTTGTTCCCCTCCCTGCCACAGGCAGGGACACCTTCCACTATCCCAGGTTGCTCCAAGCCCTGTCCAGCCTGGCCTTGGACACTTCCAGGGATCCAGGGGCAGCCACAGCTTCTCTGGGCACCCTGTGCCAGGGCCTCACTAGCCTCACAGGGAACAATTCCTTCCCAATATCTGACCTAATTCCTCCTCTTTCATTTTGAGCCCAGTATCACAGAAGTTTATCTGCAGGTTATTAAATTATGTGAGTGTGCTCAGGATAGTAAATTTGCCTGAGGGAAATGTGTAAGTGCAATTTCTGGGTTGGATGGAAATGGGCAATACAGCACTGGAACAAATCCTGACCCCTTCAGATTTACACCTCCATTTCTGTATCAAATTACTATAGATAAGCACCCACACTTCTGAAGCAGTAGCTGTTCTGCAACTGCTTTACCCTCTGAAAACTTCTTCATAACTTTTTCTGTATTAAATATAGTAAATCAGAACTATATTTCTCGCCATCAGCTCTCCAGCTCAGAAGGTAAAAGCAAAGGCTGCATGCAACATGGTCACTGTTTAAAAAGCTGTTAAGATCTTATCCACTCGCTTTTATAAGCACTCAGTGGGGATATAAGGCCTTCATTTTTCACAGCCTTCCCCCCGGCCCTCTTCCCTGGGACAACAGATTTCATCAAGATGAGGTGCCAGGGAATAATTTCATAACTTAAAGCAAGAAGAGCCAAAGATAAACATCCAAAGATGTGGACACTTCCTAAAACACCAAAATCAGGGAGGGAGGGAGGGAGGGAGGGAGGGAAGGAGGGAAGACCTGTACTCTAGGGAAGTTGCTTATGTTAATAGCTGTTAGCAGTGGGATCTCCCAGATTCAGGGATATTATCTCCCATTAAACACTATTAAATTGCAAAGAGCCACCATTAGTGCAGGAAAGCTCTGAGGCAGGCCGTGCTGCAGGCCAGGCTCCTCTAACAGAACAGCACTGCTGATCTCCAGCTGCCATCTTTCCCTGCCATCCATTTCTGGAGAGTGCAAGAAAAAGGGATTTCACTGAGTGAAATGGATCTTTGCTCTGACATCATACAGTCGTGTTCCCAGGATGTACAGAGCAAATGCCACAAAGAGAAAGAGAACAAAAAGTCAGAAGAACAGAACAGCATTTTTTATAATGATGCTGTTCAAAGCCCTTATTTCCTTTTTTAAAATATTTTCTTATAAGTGAACATGACAGAGTAGTAGTCATATATGTCGTTTAGAACTACAGGAGCAGCCTTTAGAATAAAGACTGAAAATTTCTTTTTCAAGAAGTATAAGTGTCTGCCTGTTGTACAACTTCAAAATGTGAAGATTTGGCTAAGGTTTTTGCAAGCACAGAGAAATGAGCTCATAGCCAGCAAGCACAGCATGCCCATCCTTTGTACAGTGATGGAGAAAGAACTCTGACACTTCACTCTAAAGTTTATCAGTCCTTTCTCTTCACTGTGAGAAATATGCATTTCAGAGCATGGGTAAGGCATTCCATCTCCCTGATGGAGATTCCATTTCATACCTAAAAGGAATATCACAATTATAAAACATATGCAAGGCCCATAGTGATGAGCACTGTGCAGGGAGAGCACAACATGGAGCAGGTAAGCACCAAAATAAGGTGTTTTATTCTCTAACCATTAGAGAATTTGAGTCCTAACATGAGGCAGACCCCTGAGACTGCTTGTAATCACATTCTTTGTTTTCCCTAAATAATTATCTTTTGACTAAAATGTATTTTTCTCTATTCCCCTTAACTTACACATACATGCTCCCCTGACAGGAAAGAATTATTGAGCTGTGAATCAACTGCAGCCAGTGGAAGAAGTGAACTAAATTACCAGGAAAAATATTAACTCTGATGGAGCAACATTCTAAGTATGAGGGTGCCTTCATTACACTGTCCAATAAAAATAAGCAAAAACCTTCTGCTTTAAAGAACTCATCCATGACTGTAAGTTCTCTCGCAAAGAAATTGAACTAACATTCATTACTGTAAATCTGAGGGACAATTGAGTAGCTATGAGTTTTCCACACAATCTTTTTTTCCTAAATGCAGGAAACTGAAGAACTAACCACAGTCTGCATTGCACAGTTGCAACCACTGACCTTCTGGGCAGAACCGTGAGAATGAATCCCTTAAAAGAGATGGTGGTGCTGCTTTGCTCCAGCAGGTCATTAAAGCAAACATATTCCTGCTCTTCAGGCACTCCAGCAATCCCACAGAATGCTTGTGCAAGCCTAAAGTTGGGACATGCATAAATACTCATCTCAAATTCATGTTACATCTGGTTTTTATTATACCGCAGGTACTTTCAAGCTCCCTGTGCTAGAATTGGACCACAACAGAAAGACATTTAACTATTTTTATTTTTACTGTCAGCATTTAACTATTGCTATGATCATTTTGTCCCTCCTGAGTAAAATAACAATAAGCTTTAGCCATCAGGTAGCAGCCACTAGAATCTCAAGTACCAGAACCCACTCCAAGAGGCATTTCTATTTTTCAGCATCCTTGTTCTGATCTTGAGCTACGAAGCAATCTAATATTCTCTAGAAAGAAAGTGATATTTTCTGTTATTACTGCACTAGCAGGTTCTGTACTCCAGGTGAAGGGATTGCATTTCTCTCCAAAACTCCTTGACCTTCATTAGTGCTTCAGGGAGCTCGAAAGCCAGATGGAATAACAAAAAATTCAATAAAACACACTAGCTCATATCCTTCTGGTTTTCTGAAACAACAGGGAAAATAATAGCCATCAGGTCTAAAGATTAATTTGAAATGAAATGCTTGCAGGCAAGTAGATATGATAATTGCATTAAATCATATACTGCTTGTTTTTAAAAGGGACGTGAATTCTTATAATTAAATCAACTTCTAGATCATATTTTAAGTCATATTATTTTAATTAATCTATTTGAAAAGAAGTTTGCAAATAACCAAGGCAGCCATTAGATATTGCAATTTAATCAGCACTTAATTTTGACATTAAAAAAAAAGTAGATAAAGGCTTAAAATAAGATTTTTAGATGTTCATAGACCAATAAAATATCCATATGTATTATGACCATGAAGGTTTTCATACCTACAAAACCACCTATCTGCTGTATTTTGTTATACTAAGTCTCTAGACCTTCACACAGTGTATGTGTCATGTAGGTTTGCTGAAGAAATGAGTTTTACATGCCCAGATAGAACAGTGCATTTGGAATGAGTGAGTAAAGCTCTGTGTGATTGAAGTGTCATGGAAACATCAAGGATGGAAAAGACCTGCAAGATTATCAATTAGTGTCTCTGCCAGCATTTTATGTCAGACCCCATTTTGATATCCCCTTTCTTCTTATACAGCACTTAACATGGCATGCTATTAAGCCAGCACCATAAAATGGGTTAAAATAAACCCAATTTTGTCCTGGGTTTGAATGAATATTGAGACAGATCTGGAAATTATAACTGCAACTTAAAAGTGTTCCTTGACTTGATGAAGAAGAAGAGGAAGAGGACAATTTCCATCACTAGCAGCAAATCTCTCCAAACCTAAAAGCTAAACCACTTCCACTAGGCATATTCCATATGTATACACATATATGTATATATCTGTGTGTGTGTTTAAGAACCTATAACCCATTTGAAACTGCTTGGCAAGATCCAGACACATAGATTTACCAATGCTGTACTTCCTAACCAGGATATTTAAAATGTTTATTAAGCAATTCTGTAAAAGTCATGCATGCTGTTTCAAATATCCACTTTTCAGAGGCACCCAAACCCAAGCTATGCACACAATTCCTTAGGAGAGCAATTACATCTAATTAGTGTTAACTTCTTGTGCTGATGCTTCCAGGACCCCAACCACCCTACTGCTTGAAGTTATTCCCATCCTATTAGTTCACTGGATCACCTGCCCTAAGCCCACAGGAAAGCTTTCCTGGTTTTTCTAAAGAGAATATAGAAATTTCCTGTGGCTACAATCCAAACCCTAATGAGACTCTTCTTTCTGCCCCTAAACCGTATTTCCAAGTGAGATTATAAATTGTTTTACAGGAATCTTTTTATATCACTGCAGTCTGGCTAATGCTAACAACCCTTTACAGATTCCCTGCATTTAAAGGCAAACTTTCCCTAAGAGATCTTGGTTGCATTTGAGCAACAAAGATTTTGGAAGATGCAGCATTTTAACTTTTCTGACTTTAGGATGTCAAAGCCAACTGCTGTAATGTTATTTTGAAGCCATCCCAATAAGGAGAAAGATATTTGTTAAAGACAGAGCAATTTAAAACCCTGTATTAAAACAGCAATTTTAAAACACATTTTTTATCTAATGCACCCTTTTTATACTAAGCTAGCCAAGTTTTCAATACTCAGAAATATACATTAACTCATGGCTTTTTTAATGTCCCTATCCATATTAACCTAATTCTTCATGCTTCCACTTGGCTGCAACAGTTTTTTGGAATTGTTGCATGCTCAATAGCTCCATTTTAAATATTTCTGTACAGAACTGCAAGGAGCATTTCACAGGGAAGGGCACAGAAGACCAGGTTTTAATTTGGAATTCTAAAGAACTTGTGCTTTAAAGTTGTTTGGGCTTTTTTTGAGGCTATTTAGGGCTCACACCATAGCTCTTCTTAAAAAAGTGCAAAGGTGTGTTGTCTGGGGCAGTGTTAGAAGGGAAAAATTATGTGCAAAATTTGTAATTTGTACCAGTTTTCACTTTGGTTTGGCCTAGGAAAAATTGCAAGTAAAAAAAGAATGTTGAGAGAATGGGAAAAAAGGTCTTTGATTTTTAGGTTTATTGGGGGAATAAGAGCACCCAATTTAAAAACCAGATACATATACATTTCTATGCATAAATATGGCAAACTTGCAAAAGTAGTGATTTATAAAGACCCACATTCTATCAGCTTCTACATAAAACTCTATAAAGGCAAGATCATTCCTCGTTCCTTGCTATAACTTTGGCATTAATTATTTTTTATTATTGTTCTGGTTAGATATTCTAGTGTTTGCATGCAGAATAGCAGAAATTTGCATACAAATAAAAGCTGTGTAGTCATATTTTGTTCTAATTTCCCATACACGTCCCTAAACAGCTCAGGATATATAAATTACAGTATCATTTAGCTAACAATCCATGATGGCTACGTGTAATAACATAACCTGCCCAGGATTTAATTAAGCAAGTTCAAAACATGGAAATTAGAAGTAAGGAGCCACTAGAGAAGGATAAATTTAAAGAGTTGGCCTCCATTTTTAAGCTTTTATGATTTTATTACCTTTACTAAGAATGAGGGAAAATGCAAACAGAGAGGATAAACATTTACTGTTTATCTTAATTTTTTCTTTCCAAGACAGAGAAAAAAAGAAAAATTTTGCTCTTAGTGTCCCACCCTCTTTAGTACTTTTGGAAAGGTCTTGGATTTTCATTCCACCAATAGCATGGATGAAATCTGTCTAGGAAGAGTAAAGTTAAAATTCTCCATCTGCTCTCTCTGAGTGGTGACTGGGTTTGGAGAGAGAGCACCATGATGCCATCTGACAGTGCATGAGGTTCTAGAGACTGTAAACATCACAAAATTGAGGTATACGTGGGGAATATTCCCTTTTCTCACATTTATGTGGCACAGGATGAGCAGAGAAGTTCCCTTTAACAGTAACCATGGTGTTTTTCAGTGCCTGCCTTCCATTTTGCTGTGTAAAACAGCTACATGAGAACTAACTTTACCTTAAATCCTTTTATGAGAGTAAACCCCATGTTGTCTCAGGTCTGAAATTGCCAAAGAGCAATTGTTCTGATTTTCCAGGGGATGGTTTTGATGTTTATGTTGGGTCACAGGTGACACAGCAAGATCTACCTGTAATGTGTCCCACAGCAAGACAGCTTTTTAGGAAGCTCAGAGGTAAAAATGAAAGACAACAATTTTACCTACACCATCACCTTTTTTTAAAACTACCAGTCTTTACACACACTGCATTTAAATAGCTTCTCTTACCAGTCACCATTTTGTTTGCAATATCCAATCATTTATTGGCTGGGTTTTTTAATTACATGGGTGTGGGGAGTTTGGTTTGGTTCCCCACCAGCACCATCATACCACCCCATTTAATCTTGTGGAGCAATATTCCCTTAAGTCTTGTGAAAGTGAGTGATCAAGGAGAACCTACTTTGAAATTCCTCTCACACAGCTAGAACTCCTCGTCTGTGTTGTTACAGATATTTAATTCCTCTCCACTATTAGATCAGCTGTCATGAATTTATGTACCTGCTACAACTTGAGGTGAGGTAGATCAAGACTCCTCTTGGTGGGATTTTGCTACAGTGGAAAAAACATTTCTTTTTCTCTCATGATTACTTTCTGCCAATCATTTTGACAGTGAACATGTCTTTAATGCTCCACAACAAAATGAAACTCAGGAGCCATTTATCAAAACAGGCTGTGTAATATTGGCTTCTAGGGGTTTCCCAATCAACTCAATTAGGTGGGTTCTGTCTTGAGGTTACTGAAAGGAGAAAAGGCTTTCTTGGAACTTATGCCAAGGAAAGGTTCTGCAGCGATTTTCATGGAATTTAACAGTATTTATCTTTTAACTCTTGAACAAAATGAATTTGCCACCATTGTTCAGACCATCAAAGTGAGAGTAAAGAGGAGGAATTTTGTGTGTGTGTAGGAAAACACATAAAATACATGCAGAAAACCATGATGATGCCAAATCCTGTCCATCGTGCTGAGAATGGCACTGGGGATGAAACATTCTCTGAACTCACAGACTGAGGACAATATAAATGTTCCAAGAAGTTACCTCAGGACTAAGGTTTCACTGATAAGACTGCAAAATGATGAAACAAACCAGAACAAATAGTTCTGAGCAAATAATGTGTAAAAGGGTTTACAAATCCCTTGAGGCCTATTTTACAAATTGGCTTTAAAATTTTTGTTCCATATCTTCTTTATTTCCTATCCCATGTTCTATCTCTGTTGTACAATAGCACAAGGCTCTTCTCCTAGACAGTGTTTCTGATGATAGAAAGAGATAAGGCTATCCATAGAAAGACGAAAAAATAATCTTTCAAGCTTGAAGGATCTGCATTCATTTTTCCACAAGAAAACTAAAAAGGCTTGATAAAAAAAAAATGCAGAATAGTAAATCTCATAAGAATGTATAAAGAGATATATAGATGGCCATAAACAGCAGACTAGTATTGCAGTATTTACATTAAAAGTTCTTTCCGGTTTTCTCTGCAATTCATAAATTTCCTTTGCTATAAGAAAAGGTCTTCATTGTCACTTATCATTTTGAAAAAAATCAGAAATACTGCAACTGCAGGAGCATGTAAAAATGTCTGGGACTACTTTGCATTTTCATCATTTCAATTTTGCTCCACAAAGGAGAAAAAAACCCCATCATTTATTTAAACCCTTCAGCATCTGTTTATAGAGTTAGAATTTAGTGTAACAACTGTCTTCTGATCCACTTGCAATTTTGATGCATATCTTAAAGGATATACATGAATAGGACATCTGCCACTTTAGAGATGCTAATTTAATTTAATTTAATTCCTTAAGTTCAATTTTTGTCAGGACCAAAATAATCTGATATTTTCAACAGAAGCAGTAAGGAGCTCAAAGAATTTTTTATTTATTTTAGATACAAAAACGTATGTTTAGTTCATAAGAATATTTCCATATTTATAGCCTTTCTTTCTGTACTTTCTTAAAATGAAATAATCTCAATAATTCTAGAAAGGTCAAGGAAAAAAAGGTATTTCTTCCACCATAGTTTAGCTTAAATAGCAGAAATGCTAACTCTAGATATATGGTGCAAGGCGGAGTTGCAAACTAACAAACTGCATTTTCCAAAATTCTGGTTTTCCCCATTACAAACACAGATAATCTGGGTATATTTTTTTTCTCCTCGCCAACTTTGAAAACAGGCAGAGTGCCCTCAGGGCACACAGCAGAGCAGGGGCTGAACTCACAATTCTGCACACCTCCACTCCCTTTCCAAGCACCAAATTCGCTCAGGTTTCATGCTCACCCTAATCGCAACAGAGATCATCCGATTTGCATCATTATTTTCCACTACTTAATAACAAATGCCTCATTCCATAACTGCAGCAGGACTCTATCGATTCCCTGGTTGTTCTGTTATTTGTGGGACATTTCACTCAAAGCACTAAATTGTATTTATAGACTTCACACAGCTTCATTGTTTGCGTATTTCGTGACTTACGCGAAATTAAATCAAAGATGTTCCCAGACAACCAGGAACCACCAGTTTGGGTAATAGCAGCTAATGCTCACCAGAAAGGCAGAGGACCAAGAGGATGTGCAGATCTCTTTCACCACCAAGGGTCTGCCCAGTGCTCACAACACATTCCTTCCCTGCTTCCTTCCTTCACTCCAATTTATCTTACAGCTTGAGCAGCTAAGTGCTCCTGAAGTTAAGGGCAAGGCAGTACTGGGAAATACCAGGGAAGCAGAGCACACTGATATCAAAAAGCTACAAAAAAGCTGACCAGATGGAGCTTGGAGCAACCTGGTCTAGTGAGAGCTGTCCCTGCCATGGCAGGGGGTTGGAATGGGATGAGCTTTAAAGGTCCTTCTAGCCCAAACCACCCCATGGTTCTACAACT
Organism: Lichenostomus cassidix; assembly: GCF_008360975.1. NCBI lineage: Eukaryota > Metazoa > Chordata > Aves > Passeriformes > Meliphagidae > Lichenostomus > Lichenostomus cassidix. The sequence goes on along the minus strand of NC_139488.1, from coordinate 5,526,789 downwards.
GAGCACTGCAACTGCAGCCTTGGGCAGGAAGAGTACAGAGCAAGCCTCACATTTAGCTGCTCTTACCTCCTAATTTGGAGAGGAACTGCAGGTTCTCAAGCAGTGAGTTAGAAAAGCAGGGCCACTGGTTTGGGAAGTGAAATGTTTAAATAAGAGAGATGCTAGGGGTTGTGGATACAGGAGATATGTCAAATTGCATCATGTCTGACAGGTAGGTGTAGACACAAGTGCTCCAAGAGCCCTGAGCCTCTCTTGGCTGACAGAGGGCTGTGTTGTAGAAACTCAGCACTGTTAGAAATAAGTCATCAATCACCATTACCTTCTGCAGCTTGGCTTGCTGGAATATCTCAGCCATGCTGATATCTCACCTGCATGGAAACTTCCACAGCATCCCCAAATCAGGTGTGCTGAGGACAGGGCTGTTTATCCCCCTTGCTCAGCACTTAGATATTTGCTCTTTTGCTTCATACTTTCAATTAAAAGGCAAGGGAGAATATTGTTCTCAAAAGCTCATAGTGACAAGAAGTGCCACAGTGTCCAAACACATTTGCTTAAACTACTTCCCACACCTCCAGCAGAGAATGATGAAGAAAAGAGTAGAGAAAAACAGGACAGGATCTCCTTATTTCCCTGATGCACTCACCCTTTTTTCTGGCTAGCAGCAGTTACAGGCTTGAACTTTATCAGGGCTGCCATGTAATATCTGTTTTCATATCGATGCTCTTCATGGGGAATCACAACTGCTCATATCCATTCTGTAAATCCCATGTTCCTAGTAAGGAGCAGAGATTTGGTCTGGCTCAAATGACAGCAATCAGGGGGTTTTCAGCAGAAAGATCTGACCCTGTCTTTGTTAACATAAACCAGCAATAATCCAGTAATCTGACTGGGCAAGATGTATTTCATAAATCAACAGCTAAATGCTTTCATTTCTGCTGCCTGCTGAATTCCCAGAGCCTGAACCTGAGGTGAAATCCTGGCTGTAGTGAATTTAATAACAATACTCCCATTGACTTCAGTGGGTCCAGGTTTTCACTCCCTAAAGCCACAGGGGTTTTAAAACACTTTTTGGCATACAGAGAGAAGCAAAAATAACTTATTTGGCCTTTTTTACAGTAACTCTGGGCACAGTTCTATATATATTTTCTAAGAGTCAATTATAGTCTCCTCTACTTCCCTTGACTATTGACTGCTTTGTGATTGATGTATTATTTCAAGTAATATATAAAGTCTTATACCTATTTATTGACAACATGCTAAGTTAGGTACCTTTTAGGCAATTCTCCAGCTTGAAAAACCAAGTGCTGACAGCAAACTGCAGACATCTCAATACCACAGGCTGTTACCATTTTGAACATAAATGTACATATTAATCAGCTAATCACTAATCCCTGAAACCTCTAACTACAATATTGGCAGATCTTCTTAAAAACTATTTCCAAGCTTGCATGCCTGTTGTTGCATTTGCTTAAGGAATCATCTATCACATAAATGGCTAGTTAGTGAAATGAACTAATTAACAGGGAAGTTAAATGGAGAAATAAATCTCAAACTCAAGATTACTGAACTGTTGTCATCCCTTCCCAGCCAAAGCCACCAGAAAGGCTTCTACTTAAGAAATACTGCTGCATTTTGAAAGCTTTCTACACATGTGAAACATGTACCATTTAATCCCTATTCCATCATGCTGACCAACCATTACATCAATTGTATTAAAATATACGTAATACAGTACAAAATACAGCTGTCCAGGTCTGAACCTCCTTTTCCTCTTGTGTTCTGCTTGAAACCTTTGATTTGCTTTTAAAGATCAATTTAAGAACTATTCCTGTGCATGGTTTTGAACTATTTTATTAATTTATTACTGATGTGAACCTATGGGGCTCACAGATCTTTAGATCCATGTTTAATTTCTGTTAATGTTTGTTCCAACTCCTCTGTGATACCCAGTGGGTATATACATATTTTAAACTCCCCCAATATTTTGACCGATAACGTTTTAGGGAAAACTTGGAATCACATTAACATTTTAAGCTAAAACCAGCAGTGCAATTGCTTCCATTTCCGCTTGTGCTAATAAATGAGAGTATCTTGTTGAAAGCAGAAGGAAACAGATGGACACTTTGTCAAAGTGTGAAGCTCAATTATTTGGGTGATAACATGTGTATGAGTGTATATATATCTAGATATTACTGAATAACAACATTTTTAACCTCTAATACTCCCATTTCTTTATATAGTAATCACTATTTTTTTTTCTTTTCCACACACACAAACTACAGACTTATTGGAGGTAAAAAATGACTGACAGGATCACACAGTAAGCTTACAGTAGAACCCAGAATTGAACCTTTTCCTCCCAAGTTTCAGTCCAAACCTCTGTGAACTGGAAAATCAGGGAAGAACATGGTGTTCCCATGGAACACTGGAACTGAAAATGCACACACAGACAGACTCTGTAAAGGATAAATGATAAATCTGTGTTCTTAGACCTGAGCAGTTTATCTCTGATTTACCTCAGAGCGCATCAAACACGTTAATGGTGTTTTAACATGATGTGGGAGTTACAATAACACTGCCCAGCATTTAGCTCACTAATGGCTTCTTAATTACAAAAGGGTATTAAGGCTTCATGGGAAGCTGCACCCTAATGCTCATGGCCCCTTTTATCCCACTTGAGCATTTCAGTATTAATGATTGTTTTAATCTTGCCATTATTTTGTCCAGCTCTATCTTTGACAATGCCTCAGCTCCTTATTTTGAATATCTCAGCTACAGTGTTGATATTCATACTAATCAGTCTCTTCTGGCATCTGCAGTGTCAGCTTGGAGCTGATTCAGGAAAAAGCCACAAAATCATAACACTACTGTTTCTATAATTTTCTGCTATTTAGGATGCATGTAACTCGACTTCTGAGCTTTTAAAGATGCATCTGTAAGGCCTCTGGCTGTCATTTTGAGGGGAAAATATAAATCTCAAGCCACATTTGTGTTCATGATATACAAAAAATTCTGCTTCCTCCCATGAATTTATAGTATTTCTTCTTCATATAAGCGATAAAAGAAAACTTCGAAGTTCAAAGGAGGTAAAAGGGTGATATTGGTTGCTCTGATTTAATATCTTGTATCTAGCCAGTTTGCTTTGTGGACCACTCTGACCTGATACAGATATCATTGTTAAAATATCACATCCATCTTAATCCTCCTTTTTTTATCACATCCTCTCAATCTCTCCTTTTCTCGTGATCATGGAATGGTTTAGGTTGGAAAGGACCTTAAAGATCACTTAGTCCCAAACCCCTTCCATGATCCCAGATTTCCCCAAGCCCTGTCCAGCCTGGCCTTGGACACTTCCAGGGATCCAGGGGCAGCCACAGCTTCTCTGGGCACCCTGTGCCAGGGCCTCCCCATCCTCACAGGGAACAATTTCTTCTGAATACCTGATCTAAATCTCCTCACTTTCAAGTTAAAACTATTTCTCCTTGTCTTATCCCTCCAGGCCCTTATCCACAGTCCCTCTCCAGCTCTCTTGGAGCCCCTTTAGGTACTGAAGGTGCTCAAAGGTTTCCCCAGAGCTTTCTCTTCACCAAGCTGAACAACCAAAACTCTGAGCCTGTAAATCAGAAATACCTTAACCCAAGTGAGTTAGTCTGCTGCAGAAGCATGGTAAGAATCACAAAATACAATAACCTCCCCAAATATCTATTTCTTCTATTCAGGACACAGGTAGGATCACAGGTAACACACTACACCAAATATTGGTAATTTGGCTAAGAGCAGCATATTCAACTTCTTAAAACCAGTAAGAGCAGCAAAATCAAGAGAGTTTTCATTTTCCTTTGATCTTCCACACTGACAGAATTCAGGAACCAGCAATAAAAACGTCCCAGCTGTCAAACATAATAAAAGGTCTTGTTTTCTTAGCAAGGCCCAGGCTATCAATAGTAATCAAGGCTTTTCTTCCCAAACAGAAATGGATTGCAAACCACCCCAACCCAAGCCCTAGCTCAAGGTAAGTAGCTGTGCCCAGCAGGTAAAATTGAACACACTGTGTCCCCAACATTCCAGCTTTGTGCATCTGTACTTGGGTCAAAATACACCCAACAGTTTCCCCAGGGGGTACTGATTTTCAGCTCTTGTCATAGCTCACTCTGTGGCTCTGATTGCTCTCTAATTACCTCAGCTATGCAGCAGACAAAGCAAATTTACTGCCCTGCCTAAGATGCGCAAACCTAGTAGCTTTCATCACTTTTACTTCTTTGCATGGTTCTAGATCTGCTTTAGCAAAAGTTACAGTATTCTGCAGTCTCTCACTCCTATAGAATATCCAAGGAGATTCTATGAGGCAATAATTTACTGTCCTAATCCTTTCTCCATCAATGGATGTCTTCAAGGACAGAAAGTTCTCTGCTATTGATTTGAAGACCAAACCCAGTACAGGTGAAGTTCAGACTGTGCTCACTATCAGCACTGATTGCAGAATTATCTTGGGGTGTGTTTCCATTAAGTCATTGAATTGAAGAGATTACAAGTTTATATTCAAGGCTAACCTTTTACATACATCACACAGGTGCAAATTGAGACCTTACCAGCAGCAGTTCCAACTGAAAGCATCTGCAGGACAATTTTTTTAATTAATTATACCTTTGTACAACAATAGAGATGGCATGGAACAAAGTCAATCCAGAAAAACCTATTCAAATGCCAGTGCTGGTACACAGAAAAAAACCTTGATAAAATCAAGTCACACCAGAGAACAAGCCAAATGATATTCCTGGAGGGCCAGAGCACATGCTGGAGATTTTATTTCACCTGTACATGTGCAAGATAGAGGATTGAATGGATGTCTTTAAAAGATACTTAAAATTTCTGATATCACTTAACTAACTTGAAAAGGATTCTGTGTGACTGGGAGAGGTTTGTTTGGATTTCTGCTTAGATTTAAACTGAGGGTGCCACTGCATTATCACAAAGCCTGAGCAGAAACCTTCACTGACAGTTTGGCACATTTTTTAAACATGTATGAACTAAATACCAAAACAAGGGCAGCTCATCTGGATCTGTGTCAGCAGCAGAATTTGATGACAGCAGCAAACTGTTCTGATGGGGAAGGGAGTTTTCTGCAGAGCTCTCATCCTCAAGGTAATATAGGCCTTACTATTTTAGCAGTCTTGAATAAGAGGCCAGAGATTTGTTTCCTATTCTATTAAGGTAAATTCACGTTGGTAGAACTATAAAATATATTCGGTTTTTGTTAACTTTGCTGACTTAGGCTAAAGAAATTCTATTTATTCCTAATACCTAATTTATTACCTAATACTTAGACTGACATGGTTATGGTCAGTCTAACCAAGAACTGCATTCTCTGTGGCAGCTGCATCTTTCCTTAAGCATTTTTGCAAATACTATTTTGATCATAAGTGTAGAAATTCACATGTTGTCAAGAAGGGTTAGAAACAGTAAACAAGACTATGGCTCCCACAGGGCTTCCTAGACAGGAATTTTTCAGTATCTGTACTCTGCTAATTCTTTAATATCTGTATTAACACATATATTTTTACTTCTCTCTGGTACCACTACAGGAAAAATCAAGAAACTTCAGAGAGATATCACAGAACATTTACTACATTCAATTGAATCCAATAGTGCTCCCTATTAGAAATCAATCCATTTTGATGACACCTGACTGTTACAAACAATGGAACATGTTATTGTGGCTGTCATTTAACCATTCTAGTCATAATGCTCATGTCAAACGCTAAATAATGCGGAGATGGCATGACTTCCACACAGCCTTCCCTTTTAGTTCCATGCAGAACTTGCCCTCAGCTCTCTGTACACACTCCCTTCTCCTATCAGCCTGGCAGCAGCTTTGCTGAATTGTTAAAATCTCCCCACGGCTGTTTTGCTTGAAATTTTTCTTCATGTAAAATTTTTGTTCTGTTGTAAACATTTAAATCCCAGTTCCAAGCACGAAGATCATTTTGGATCTATTATATGCTTCCCAAATGCTTTTCTCACCATCCCTCCTACATCAATTTAGTGCCCATTAAAGGTGTTAGATTGACCAAGACTTAGGGTTGATCTTCATCCCCTGAAGCTCCAGAAGAGCTAATGGCATTGCAAGTTTCTACCTAGAGGTGCCAAACTGTGTCCATCGTGACCTGGTGGGAACTAAAGAAGTCACTCTGGGTGGTTTATATGGCATGAACATGGAATCAGCACTCTTCCTGCACCTATGGCTATGATGGGTCAGCTACACACAGCCAAGTAAAACATCAGCAGGCTCAGCTTTGCTCTGGGGAGTCATGGTTTATCCACGAGGTACCAGCATCATCATTTCACATGTGGAAGGGGCTGCAAACAGAGATTGCTGCACTGGTGAAAAATCTGCATGCAGCAAATCACTGACACAGCCTGCACTGCTGAGAGAGCTTGTGCAAATCACAGGGAATAAAACAAGCTTTACTCAATGCAAGCTACTTCATCATCTGTTTTACACCAAAGCCTTCATGTTACACCTCACTTAGTTTATCTCCCCTTGCTAGCAAAGAGAAGCAAAGAGAGGAGATGATCACAGAGAGATGCTGCAACAGAACCAGATGGTCCAATTCTCCCAAGCCTTGGCATTGTGTCTCTTTCTGCAACTTTGGTATTTTTATCTTCTCCCACCCCCCTTGGTCCCATCTGCACCTTCCTCTTTCTCCATGTCTGTCACGTTGTTTTTCAGCTCAGCCTCCCCAGGAAGAGACACTTATGCTGCCATGTTGGCCACACTGGATAAAAGGATGGGACTCCTCTGGATTTCATGACAATATGCCTGAGGAGAGCAGAGATTTCCCAAGACTGCTTCCCAGTATGGGAAAAGCTCTGTGCTGAGCTTCCATGTGAGGCCCCACAGCAGGGACAGAGATCCCACCACTGCTCACAGGCACTGAAGGTGAACAAAACAGCCCTGAAGGAGCTTGTGATCATCACTTGTGATCATCTGCAGGCACTTTGGAAGTGTTTTTGCACAGCTTTTACCCTCCACCTCATCCCTACTGTTGCCTGCCTGTTCTCCAGCCAGGCTGGATCTTGTCTCTCATTGCAGCTGCTGATGCCCTCCTGCAAAGCCCCTTCTCACACATCTACCAAGAACAGAAGGCAGAGCAAAGGGAATTTCTTTCTCTTTGCTCTTGTCCAGCATGAATTGTGAAAAAGAAAACCCACATAAAACAATTATCCCTTTGCTTTAGCTGCCAGCCAGGGCTGACTTCAGCAGACAGGGTAACTCTGCAGCAGTTGGTGATCTGGTGGTATATTGTGATAATAGCTGCAAGTTCCCCACACCCCTTTCTTAATGACTGTACTTGTCACCTATTGTCCTGCCTTCCCTACTCCACACAGTCCTAGCCACGCCCCCAGTTTTCCCTATTGGTTCCTGTACCCTAACCCCACGTGGCCCTGGCCACTCCCTCGGGTTTCCCTATTGGTTCCTGTACTCCTAACTCCGCCCCTGTACCTCCCCTGTACCCAGAGGTCACTGGGCCTGTGTGCTGTCCCTGCCCCTCTCTGTTTCCCTATAAAACCCCTTACCCTCCGCCATCTTGCTGTCTATGCTCCACGTGTGTCTATGCTCCACATGTGGCTGTGCATGTGAGGCCTTCGCCCTCGAGGCATCTCTGCCTCGGGGAGGTCGTTGGCCTCTGCTGCACCATGCGAATAAACATCTTCCATGGACACAACGCATAGACCCTCCTCGCCTCCTTTATCATCGCCGGTTGTGGAAGCAGACAGACCAGAGCTAGCCTTATGGCTCCCCGGCCGGTGAGAGTGCAGTGTCCAGCCCTGGGACAGAGAGTTTGGAGCACTGAGGCGCTGAACTGGGCCGGGTAGAGAAGCTCTAGGGTAAAGTCTGCTGCAACATCCTTTAAACCGCAACAAATGGCGCCCAACGTGGGGCTCGAGCCACCCTGGAAAGCATCCCCCTGCAGCCGCAACTGCGGCAGGGGAGTAGTCGCATTTGGGAAGCCATTTCCCCGACGAGAAGCTTGCATTCAGCGAGAAGACCGAAGGGGCGGCCGGTAGCCTCTGGAAAAAAGTCGCGCTTTTCAAAGAGGTCGGCCGAAAGGCGGTGGACCATCCCGAGTGCTTTTTTTTTGATTCTCCGTGCGTGGTAAGCCCTCTGGAAAGCCCCTTGGGAGGGGAGCCAGTGAAGGCCTGGTCGGCTTGGTACGGGGGTCCCGTTTTTCTTTTTAGTTTGTTCTTTTTGCCTTGGGGTGGGTGGAGGGTTAGAGGTGGTGTCTTGTCGAGGTGAAGGGAGTCGCGCTCCATGCGAAATCTCAACAAGAAAAAACCCACTTCTAACAAGGGGAGACCTAAGTTTTGTGCCCCCATTTTGGGAGACGTTTTTCTTATAAAATTAGACATATTTTATAAGGAATGGGGAATCAGCTGTTGTGTGGGAAGTTTTTGCGCGCGAGAGATAAAGTAAACTAAACTGTGTTTTGTTTTATTTAGTTATCTGGCAGTGAAAAACCCTTGTTCTCTCCCTAATAACCACCTTCCCCTGCATGTATCCCCCAACATGGTGCTGGCCATGTGTTAGTAGCACCCCCTCCTCCACCAGCTCGTGCTTCCCCTCTGTCCCTCAGGAGAGAGCTGATCGTACGCTTTTCAGCCTCTCCTGTCCCTTTCCCGGGTTAGAACTGGCCACTCTAACTCGAAATCCCTGCTAACCTCCTTTCCTGTGCCCCAAACCTCAGCCGAGCTGACTCCACGTGTTTTCCAATATGGCGCCGGCCGCATGGTCAGGCACGCCATGTTGTCGTCTTCCCCTTGAAATTTTCCCGGGCTTGCCGAAGCTCCACCCCCTGCGTCCCTCGTGTTCCGTTGTAGCCCCTCCCCCCGCGTCGGTGGGCGCTCTCTTCGGTTACAGATCCTTCCCCATCTGAGTGTTTCTCTTCGGTGCGGGCCCCTCCTCCCATCCTCTCAGGTGTTCCCTCTCAGCCAGAAGCAGCTATGGCCTGGCCAAGAGCAGAGCCGCACCTCCAGTAGCCCGCGGAAGGCTCGGAGGAGCCGGTGGGGCTGCACCTCTAGCTCCCCGCGGCAGACACTGCCCCCGGAGCCCGGTGGAGCTGCGCCAGAGCAGTCCCTGAAGCTGTGCTGCCGTCCAGCCGTGCTGGGGCCTAGTGGAACTGTTCCAGACCCGGCAGAGCCACAGCAGAGAAAAGCTGTGTGTCACCCAGTGGAGCTGCGCTGCGTCCAAAGTTTTCTCCCTCTCCTAAGCTGAGAAAGACTTCGGTGACAACCCCGTTGCTGCTGCAAACCCTGCCTTCATCTTAGCAGCCCCAGCAAAAGAAAAAGAGACTACAAACATAACTGCACTCCGAAAATTCAGCCTGTACTTAATTCCAACATCAAAATCAGCCAGCTGCATCATCGTTTTCCCCATACTTACAGCAAAACTAATTTTGTTATTGCTTTACATTATGTTGTTTTACCATTTTCCTGTTGTTTAAAAGTTTGCTATGAATGTTTTTAGGAAAAGCCTTTCCCTCTTTAATTTAGTAAAAAATGGGGAAATATTGTGATAATAGCTGCAAGTTCCCCACACCCCTTTCTTAATGACTGTACTTGTCACCTATTGTCCTGCCTTCCCTACTCCACATAGTCCTAGCCACGCCCCCAGTTTTCCCTATTGGTTCCTGTACCCTAACCCCACGTGGCCCTGGCCACTCCCTCGGGTTTCCCCTATTGGTTCCTGTACTCCTAACTCCGCCCCTGTACCTCCCCTGTACCCAGAGGTCACTGGGGCTGTGTGCTGTCCCTGCCCCTCTCTGTTTCCCTATAAAACCCCTTACCCTCCGCCATCTTGCTGTCTATGCTCCACGTGTGTCTATGCTCCACATGTGGCTGTGCATGTGAGGCCTTCGCCCTCGAGGCATCTCTGCCTCGGGGAGGTCGTTGGCCTCTGCTGCACCATGCGAATAAACATCTTCCATGGACACACTGCACAGACCCTCCTCGCCTCCTTTATCACCGCCGGTTGTGGAAGCAGACGGACCAGAGCTAGCCTTATGGCTCCCCGGCCGGTGAGAGTGCAGTGTCCAGCCCTGGGACAGAGGGTTTGGAGCACTGAGGCGCTGAACTGGGCCGGGTAGAGAAGCTCTAGGGTAAAGTCTGCTGCAACATCCTTTAAACCGCAACACTGGTAGTCAGATCAAGAGCCACAAACCCCTTAAATTTATTCTTAGTTTCAGTCACAAAGAATGTTCTAAAAGTAAAGCAATGAAATAATGTTGGTCTTAGTGGCATGGCAAATAGATTTATAAAGGAGTTTGTTCATATATTCAAATATATGCTCTACATTTAAATTTAATTTTCAATAAGTTCTGCCTTTGTATGAATATTATTATGTACCAAGGATAGGGTCTCTGATTCTTTAGCCCATGTACTCTGATATAAATTAGTGTCTTGCTTTTAATCCTCCCTCTGCTTTTATTGCATTCATTGAACAATAGGGAAGCCCACTTGTAGTTAATTTACCACCTGATGACACTAAATAAAAGTTGCAGGGCTTCATTTATTAAATCTCTCCCTGAGACCTGAAACGCTAGGCATCCAGTCAAGGCTATGTTTTTTATTAAGTATTTTCATCAGTGAAATTACAGTATTTATCTGAACAAACATGAGGGAATCCAACATAAACCAGCTTATTTGTTGGGGACAGTGTTAAGTCAGGTTGATAGTGCTGACCCTTATGTGATTGTACAAAGCACATTATTATATTATTTTCATTCTCAATATTCATTATTTTATCACATTTTCTGGCAATTTTTCTGCTGTGAGTTAACTCCTTTCTAGTCTGCCTTTTACTAGAGCATTTTGGCACTCTCACAGTAAAGTTAAAGGAAGAAAATAAAAATAAACTTGTCCAAAAGGAAGTATCCCATTCTCTGCGTGCTCCAGCTTGCTGCAGGCTGTGTCACTGACCCAAGACTATTTCTCATGGTAAATTCTACACTCACCTTGTGAGGTCAGTGCTGTTTCAGGTGCATTTTCTGCCTTTCTGGGCAGACCAGTCCCTTTGTTCCCATGAAGAGCACAGGCTCTATTAAGCAGAAGCTACATCAGCTGGAAGCCCTCTACTTACACCAAATGTGAAGTTTATACTTCTCTAATCCCCAGCACAGGACTTGTAGATTCTGAAGTGTCTGCAGATGTCTCCACTGTGATTTTTAAGTGCAGGATCTCTCCTGGCTCTTACCTGGTCAGCTCCTGCTCGATGGTGATGATGTGAGTCCTGTTGGCAGAAGGACTTGGGGTGCTGATAAATGGTTTTTTCTTTGGCTGCAAAAAACCCAAAAGATATGTACTGAAGAGAGCTGATTGGCAAGGAGAATTTTTGGTCTATGTGAGGTTTTGACATTTTGAAGTTTACTTCTCTTCTAATTCATAACATATAATATTTTTAGATGTCCCAGAAAGCAGATGATCTGTACAACTTTCCCTTTGGACAAATATTAACACACAGTTTCCAAAATTAATTTGTTCCCTCAAACCTCAGCAGCTGCTGACTGAAAAGGCTTTGTTCCTTAAAATATGATTTGGCATAACATAACCTAACAGCATACCCATGTCTATTATTAAGGTTGAATTGTCAAATGAATTGTGTCAATGTAAATTAAATGCTGGGTTTATTTTTTCTTTCCCTTAGAAGAAATTTCCACCCCTCTTCAAACTTTCTCATGAATTCAGAAGACACATTTTCAAAGACATTGTTATTATTGTTTATGAAACGTCAAAGTTTCCTGCAAAACACTTCGACGTTTTTCCAACATCTCTTTTTTCAAGCTGAGCACAAGAAATACTGCTGAGCTCCTTGTTCTGTTATCTCAGATTCATCTCTCTGACAGCATGGAGAATGGTTCCACAAGAAACAAGTGTTTTCCCAGCTCATTGGATATACAGCAAATACCAAAGACCAAGTGGGCAATAATGTGCCCATCAGTCCCAAACCATTTTTCAGTAGCATTGGCATTTGGACATAGGGAAGTATGGAAATTTCTGCCCAGGTTCATGTAGCTTTATCTAAATGACAGTAAGCACTTAGCCCTTGGGCTGAAGGTCAGTCTAATGCAGCCAGGTTATTCTGTATCTCTCATGGGGATGAACATGTCCAAAATCCCCACTCTGGACTGGCTTTGTGTGATCCATGCCCAGTGACTGAGGGCAGCTGCTCTGTCTGCTCTCACAGAAGCACTCAGCCCTGGGAGCACTGGCACAGCAGTCAGCACTCCTGGTGCCACCAAATCACTTGGACTGAGTTTCTTAAAGCAGAGCAGGTCTTGCTCACACCCTCCTGCAGATAAATAACTGTGGGAAGCAGTGAAAGGAAGCCTGAGAGGACAGGGCCTCAAACTGCTGAAGTGCAGTCACAGGGAAGGACAGGTAGGCTCTGACATTCACTTTGATTATTAATGTGTCATCATTTTGCAGATGCACTGAACATGCACCTGCAGAGAGCTAAAGGACATCCCATTAGCCAGAGGAGATTTTGTACCTCATAAATGTGCCAAAACAGTGTTTAAAATAACCTCTTTGAGGGGGATAAAAGCATGCAGAAGCATCTCAGTAAGAATGGAATCATAGAATGGCCTAGATTGGAAGGGACTTTGATGACCATCTTGTTCCCCACCCTGCCATGGGCAGGGACACCTTCCACTGTCCCAGGTTGCTCCAAGCCCTGTCTAACCTGGCCTTGGACACTTCCAGGGATCCAGGGGCAGCCACAGCTTCTCTGGGCACCCTGTGCCAGGGCCTGCCCACCCTCACAGGGAAGGATTTTTCCCAATATCCATCTAACCTTCCCCTCTGGGAGTGGAAAGCCATTCCCCCCCACCCTGTCTCTCCAGCACCTTGTAATGTGACATCCCATGCTCATTGGCTTTAGCTATCTTTCATTTTCAATCTCTTGTATAACAGGTTTTTTCTGCTTTATCTTTCTGACTTCAGAAAGGGGCTCAGCAGAAAGCCAGCACTTTTTTGACTTCTGCCCTCCAAAACTTGATGTTACATGTACATCACCACATAAATATGTAGACATATAAACTCCTTCATATATATTTGTGCCATGAAAAAAGTCCAAGCCTTTAAAATTTTAACACTGACTATCGACATATTACAATGAAAAGTGCTGAAAGAAAAACAGTCATATAAACAGCGGTATTTGAGCAAATTCATGCAAGCTGAAAAAGGAGTGTTAATACAAACCTGTGTTCTGTTTGCACCAAAGCTCTGCTGATATGAAATCTACAATGGAAAGGAAAAAATAAATATTTAGTAGACCACCTGGTGATAGCAATAGTTGGTTTTGCTAATATAAATGGCATTATTTTTATTAATACAAGTTGTTAATATCTTTTATACAATCTTATTAGAAACCAAATCTCAATCTGAGAGGATAATGGGACTGTAAATATGTTTATAAGGCACCTGATTTACCAACATGATCTTATTACAATTAGCATTTATGTTGTCATTACAGTTCTATCAAATATATTTTTGAACCTGTCTGCCTACATTTTGGTTCAGCTATTTATGGCCATTATTTGTCATGCAAAATTTGAGTTTAAAACCTAATCTTAAAACAACTGTGACTAAACATTTTCATCCAAGTCTAGCAGGAAGGCTTGGAGGCTCAAACATCAACTGGATAATTCAACACCTTCTGCCCTGGATTTCTCAGAAATAAATAGAAAAATTTATGACTTTACCTTTTCACTTTCTTAAATGAACAGTAATTAAACTGAGGATTTCTTAATTCGAATACTGTTTGCCATATGGTTTTTTTTAAACTAAACAAGCAAACATTATTTAGATTTGCTTTTACTAGAAGAAATAATACATTCCTAACCATTTTAATAAACTACTGTTAACTCAACTTTTCCAAATGTGAACAAAAAATAGAAATTCTTTTCATGAGCATAAAGCCATCACAGTCCAATTCAGTAATAACAGCAATTTCATACTGATATGAATTTGTTTAAAAGGTGACCTAGACAATGAAGCAAGTATAATTAAATTGGAAACAGCTAATTCAATAAAGTACTGATGTCAAAAGTAATAATCAGAGGAAATTTTAGTGCAACACTCATCTGCAGAAAGGATCATTTTAGAATAATGGTATGCTTATGTGAAGAAATTTAAAATACAAAATGTCTGATGATGCTTGATTGAAAAATAAAACAAAAAGGGGTTTATGTTAATAGATTTCAAGATGACCTAAAAAAAAAAGAGACATGGAATTGCTATCATTAATATGATGCTACTGGTTTATAGAACAAAGAAAACCCATGGAATTTGATTAAAATCTTTGCTTCCTGGCTTCAAATGGTTAAGTACAATTAAGTTTCACCCAACCTGAGCATTAAAAGGTGCTCTATTTAGTAGGTATTATATTTTCCAGGAGCCAGCTGTCACTGCACAGGCAGTCAGGGTACCCCAACCCTTCTCTCTGTGCATGAGGAGAGCTCAGCCAGTGCCCAAAGCTGCACTTCACCTGCCCTCAACACAGAGGGCAACTTCTCAACCTCTTCCATTTCTGTCTGCAGAGAATCAACACGAGTTTAATATTAATTCAGTCTCTTTGTCCCCTGGCCCAGCACACTTATTGAGCTGAGGTCAGTATGAAAAACACCCAGCAGAGCTCTACAGCAAAGGTCGAGTTCCTCTGCCCACTCCTCAAGCATGAAGGTGAAGTTCTCCTGTCCAGCTCACATTTTCAAGCAGCTTCTGACTGACCCAAGGCAGGGGAACGAGATCCTGCTTGACCATAAAAACCCTCAGGCCATTCCAATCCAAAAGTAATATTTCTGGCCTAAATATTTATTTTTACAAAAACCTGTAAGGCACTTAGATATACAAAATTAAAATGAATAAATAATTTGTTGTCCTGCAGAGCTCAATTCTCTGTTCCCATGCTGATCCCAAACAGCTAGAAAAATCACTGCCTGACTTGTCAGCTGAGCCAGCTGGAGCTGAAAGCCCCAGAGCAGGAAAAATGTGGAAGCCCAGTGTCATTTTTCCAGAGTCACTTCTCCTGACTACCACCACACTGCAATTTGTCAGTCAGAGTCTCTCAGTCCCACATAGATCTTGTTTCCCTGGAGACAAGTCTTTTAAATAGCAGTTCAAAACTCCAACCAGATTGAGAGAGGAATTCAATTAAAGGAAAAAAACCATCTTGTTGCACTGGGGGTCTGGGCTAGGAGAAGCTCCTGGAACATGTATTTCTGGTTTCCCGAAAAGCATGTCTGGGGTTGTTTAATTTATTTGTTATTTCTTATCCACTTCTTTGTCGTAGGCATGGATAAACACAGTAAGATTTTAGCTGATGATTCAGTTATACTGATGTTTGCTATTTTTTCATTATTGGCTAACAACTTGGATTACCGCTATTTTTCAACCTTTCTGTAATTTAAACATTTCAACCTTTATGTAATTTAAACATTTGCTTATTTATAACTTTTTGACAGTGCATATAATATTGTTCCTGCTGTTTGAGATACTTTAAGAGGACAACAAAGTTAAATAATAGTTAATCTTAATGACTTGCTTTTTAGACCAGACCCTGCCAAAAAAACTATTGGACTGAAGAGATGTTGGATCAAGAGATGTTGGATCAAGAGATCTCCAGCCCACTGTTCACTCTCAGAAATTCTGTGAAGTGGGGATTTTGGGAAAATTGGTGACTTCTTATGATGTGATGCAGCTCAAACACTATTCTCTGAAAACATCTATTATCCATATGTAGATACATATGTATCCCCATGAAGATTCCCAATGGCACCTTTAAGGAATTTTTTTTTTTTATGAAGGAGAAGATGGATACCCTTATGCTTGAAATACAGCTCTTTGGAATTTCAACCCACATTAATAAAAGAATTAGTGAAAGTTTTTCATTTCCAGTCAGCTTTGCAGCAGTTACTGATGGAAAGAAAACAGAAAATCTCTTCCAGGCACTATTACTTGCAGCAGTGATTGGCTGTTTCAATAAGTTAAATTTCAACAGCCATAAAAAAGATATTCTAATTAAACTTCTGTTTTCTTGACACTTTCAAGCACAATTTCCTCCTCTACCTGTAATGTTAGCAAATGAAATTTGGTGCCAACTTCCCAAGCAGATTTCCAAATGTTTCTAAAGAAACACCAAATATTTGGAAGTTTTTCCCCTTCCTTGAGCCAGACTAAAATGAAGAAATAACTTCACTGTTGGGCTAACAGCTCACTAGCTACTGATCAATATAGATCATGATTTACCACTGAAAAATCAGGGAAATATCAACTATTTCTTCTTCATAGCAACAGAGCAGATCACACAGAGGGAGGAAACAACCTCATTGGCTTTTAAATAGTGTGAAAAGATGGTGTTATGTGGCTTTGTTATGCCAGTATGGATGGGAAGATGAGAAATAAACCTCTGTAAAAAGTGATTTCCTTCAAAGATACTGTCAAGACGACAGAAGAAAATTAGTAGCTAATCTTGCAAAGAAAAAAAATATTTAACGCCAGCTGAATAAGTTCTTTATATGACTGAGCTGCAGGTTTTCAAAAAAGTTTAGTGAAAGGTTAAAATTTTGTTCAGTGCCTAGCCCAAAGCAAATTATGGACACAGGATTTGTATATGGTTCAGTTTAAATTGCTGAAGTATTTGGTATTCTGAAATTGGGAGAATTTGTTATTAATTCAATAAAATTGAGAAACTTGTAGAATTAGGACAAGAGTCCTGTGTCACATATTTAATAGAGAACAACATATATATGCAAACAATTTGTCTAGTAATTGCAATACTCATATTTATCACTTTAACACAAGTAGCATAAATCCACCCACATGTTGTACCTGAGTTTATTAAACCTGAGTTCAATAGATTAATAGGATCTGATTTCAGCCTTTAAAAATCACCTACTTTTTCTTCCTACAAATGCTGATCTCCACAAACAGTATTTTTATGAAGAAATTAGTTCTACTATTCTTATCATACAAAAGTATGCCAGATTATTCTTGAAAACATTAAATTTACTTCAAAGCACTGTGGGGTGGGGTGCTTTGTTTTTAACTGAACATTAGATATTTATCATGGTTAAGACTTTACAGAATTTTGTCAACCAGAGCAGGAGTGACCAATGCAGTGAAGAGTACAAGACTAAAAATGATGGGACCTAAAATGATTTAACTTAGGACAAGAACTGGATGCTGTAAGAGATCTCTCCAGTTAAAATAACAGAGTTTCCAGAAAGCCTTCTCCAGCAAAATTTGTCTGAATCCTCAGTTAGCTAGGTTTAACTCTTTATAATGTCTGTTTATTCTGATTTTTTCCCATATAAGTCATACTTTTGTATTTATATATAACCTGCAATTTTTTAAAAAGTGCCCTTCTAATCTAAAATAATCAAAGTTCTTATTTAAATTATACAGATTTATTACAGACTGAGGCTCAACCCTGTTCAACTGTGGAAACAGTGCTGAAAAATGAGATGGTGCCTCTCCAAGAATGGTGACCTGAATCAGTGGACTGGAATTGTTGGTTGGAAATGTTAACCAAATTATTCTCATGGAAGTTTCCCTGTACAACCTTCAACTCACCAAATTTAGGTGCAGAAGTCTGTTCCTTTGGCCTTTATTGTCTGAAAATTCACATGGGGCTGGAAACTCACTCACTGAGCCTCTGTGAGCAGAATTAGCATCAGGATGAGGAACTTTCCCCCAGCTGACTGCTCAAGGAGCTGTCGAGAGGAGCACTCTCCCTCCTGGCACTAAGTCCTTTTGGAGTGCATTTATTCTTTCAAAAAAGAGACCAAAGAGACAGTCAGTATATGACACAGCTTCAAAAAGAAGCAATCTGTCTTAATAGCCAGCCAAGTTGGGAGCAAAAGAAAAAGCCTGGTTTTTGAACCCTCCTCCAAAATTTTTCAGTCATTTGATGGTGCAGGACAACTGAAATAGGCAATTGTTAACCATTATTCCAACTTCATACACTTCATACATTATTCCAACTACAATACACTTCATTTTTTTTTAAAATCATGCCATCATAAGAGGAAAAAAATGAAAGGAGAGGTGAATGTAGTGCATAAAACCTGAAGAACCTCTTTTTGTCATTACCTAAGCTGATGATTTTTATTGGTAGGAAGATGAAAGTCCTTACAACTGCAGGCTTTGATCATCTGCTCGTGTTTTATATTCTACTGTAACATTTTAAATTGCTAGAGTTGTAATTTATAGTTTCTAACTTTGTTCAAAATTGCTAGATATAGCAATGTACAGATTTTTATATTAAAAATAATCAACTTTGACCCAAAGAGTTTAAATAAATGCCACACTCCATTTGGAAAGAAGTGCTTAGTTATTTTTACCTAAAAAATAAAAAAAAACAAAAACCAGATGGAAAAAATGTAAAACACTTAGTACTGAGATCAGCATTGATCAAGTAGAATTATACAAATTTTCAAAGTCCCACCACAAAACAGCATTAAAAAGAATCCTTCTTGTAATAGTCTTTGGAGATAAGAAAAAAAAAATAATCCTCCTGATCTATACAGGCTGAGGATCCACTGGGTGAAGAACAGTGTTAATTAATATTTACAATTTTGGATGATTTTTACCAACCTGAACACCAGTGAGATTCAATTCTCACCTCCTCTGACATCTAAAATGTGTGCTGGGAGCACTCTGGCATAATCTATAAGCTGTTGAGCAAACATGCCCTAAGACAAGTCCTGAGAGATGTCTATGCAGGAAAGAACTCTTTCTTTTAGCAAAAGACAATTACAGTGGGTTTGGGGGAAAGGATGTCTCTGATCACTTCTGCCCCTCCTCTCTGCTCACATAATTCCTTTGAAATGATAAAGCTGAATCTTAACTCGTGGTGACTCAACTCATCAGTTAGTGGAGCTGAGAGAGGACCTTCCCTCCCCTCAGCCTCACCTGTCATTTTCACTAAATCTTCACTTTCTCCTGCACTGAGACTGAGCAACACCAGGAAAAAAAGGGGAAAAAAAAGGATAATGAACTTCAGTCTGCCTTGGATGAAGCCCAGCAGCAGCATCCTGCTTACTGCTCTATCCAGTGATCCCTTTCATGCCCTTGCTAGACATTTCTCTCTCATATCAAAACTATTTACTTTGTCATTTTCCAAAAACTGCTTTGTTACTCAAATTTTGCCCAGGAACACCTCACCCTCGCTTTCTCAGCCCTTTGAAAGCACATTGTCAGGTATTAGTGAACTATACAGACCATGGGGGATTCCCTGACTTCTTGGCTTGAAGGGGCAGAGCCTTTCCAAGATATATTTTGAATATCAAAAAATCAGCATCTCTGTTAGGAAATAAAACTGAACTAAGCAACAAACACAACCAAAGTCTCAACACAAAAGGACAAAAAATTTGACTAAAAGGTACTCAGTCATCAATTCGCAATAGGGAACTGAGACAAGGTCTTGTACTGATGAGGGAAATTCAGAGCAGAACCCTCACTTAGGTACCATGTGCTTCATCCTCCAGGGAAACCTCTCTCACTTCATTGAGCATAAGAGAGTCTAGACAGATTGTTTCAGGAGACAAGCCTAAAATGAGGCAGAAAGAATACCACCCACAGGGAATTTGTTAAAATTACTGAAGATACAGATTGCAGAAAAAAAACTCCTCAGAAGACTTTGAATTAAATTCTGATTTCAATAGACTATTCAAGGAGAATTTATTTTCTGTATACTCTCCCCTCAGAAAAGGAAAAGAGATACATTTGGGTTGCATGCTTTAAAGACTGGATTTTTTTCCCATAGATAGAGGGAAATCAGAAGGATGAAGCACTCAAGAATTGTTTAGCAGCAACTTTTCATCTTAAAAGTTGACAGAAAATTTTAATATCAACTACTTGCTAGAAAGATAAATTCTAAAGAGATTTGATGAAAAATGGCAAAAATAATGGGGCTTATATCACCATAATTATATCCTGCTTTAAAATACATAAGCAATGAGGATTATCATTACAATTGGATAACAAGAACGATAATATAAGGAATGGTATTCCTTCTGTGAGTGATTAGGAAAAAAATATGTTCTCTTTGTCCATTATGGGGTGGGGGTGGGTGAGGTGGAATGTGAAAATCATTGAAGGGAAGAGTTGCATCCGGTTTGATTTATGCCTGCTCTTCTTTTTATGCGTAGCCTGGGGAGCCTCATGATGATGTGTAATGAGTCAGGGTGAAATGTGTATAAATAAATGCACTGCACAATTTGTGAAGGCTCCTTAAAGCAGCTTTTTTATACACTCCATTCCAAATTGCCTTTTCTGGGGGAGAGATGGGAGACATCAAGAAAAGACAGAGCTCACACAGTAAGAAAAATCTCCACTTGTATTCTATTTCTGTTCTTGCCTTTGGTTGGTTTTGGGTTGGTTTTTTTTTTTTCATTTTCCTCTTGTTCAGAAGAAAAGCCACTGCCCAATATTTCATCCTGATGCAGTGATAAGCAGGTGGGCAAAGTTCAAGATGAATACCTGTGACAGATGTCTGTATACAAGTGAGTAACATGCCTTCTCCTCCCTGGAGCTAGGGAACTCCGTGGGATAAATATAGTGTCAGTTTTACCAGGGCAGGATCAGAATATCATTCCCTCTTCCTTTTTCCCTTTTCCTTACACCTCCAGTCTGCAATTCACTTTTTTCTCCTAGAATACCTGGTGTGAGAGTTCGAGCAGCTCCTTCCCTGGCAAAGGAAAAGCTATAATAGCCAAAGGAAAACCTGTAATATCCAATGATCTTCATTTATGGAAAAGAGTGTGAGGAGCAATCCACACACCAGCAGTTCAAAATCCCAAATTCCTACCCAGCAAACAGAATGACCCTAAATTCTTTCAAGAACTCCAAGTGCCCCTAATTACAAAGGGGAGCAGAACTGCAACTTTTCTATATTACGGTAAATCTTTGTTCAACCACAGCCAGCTAAGGTAGCCAATCCAATAGTTTTTTTACTGGCAAATTATAATTAATAAATCAAGATATATTCATCCACTTCCATCTTTTGTTTTATATTCTCCCCTCCCCCAATCCTCACTCATTTGAAAATATATGGAAGATATTACAGTAAAAACCTGAGTTACAATGTAATTCAGTCCACAGAAAAAAAATCCCTTCACCTTCACAATGTTGAGGTTCAAAAACAGTTCTTTGTATTTATTTCTTTTTATTCTCTCAAATTTGCTTTTCAAATGTGTTCCCTCTAATCATGAGGAAATTTTTAATAATTTACAAGACTGAAAGAAGAGTGATTTTAAGATCAAAAAACAGTACTGAGCAATTCAAAATAAAATAACAAAAACTGTCACTGACACATAGAAAGGAGTGGGTGGATGTATATATAGGCAACAGGATTTTTTTTCTGTATGAAATGTTTTATCTAATTTCCCATCAGTTTATGATGGAGAAAGTTGCTAATATCAGTTATGTTATTCAATGGTAGCTGGGGGAACAGTGTCACCCATTCTTAGCAGTCCTTTGTTAGAAATGAGTTTCAAATTAACCATTTACAGATTTATCACTCTAGGACATCCCTACCCAAAATCTAACCTTTATTTAGTAGATGGTGAAGCTCAAAATTATTGAAAACAAGCTAAAGTTCTGTCACGGATTTGTTGCAATTATTGCTACTCACTGGAGACAACACACCAGAAATATTTGCTATTTCTGCCTGAACTTACTTGCATTTGCTAAGAAAGTTGCTTGAGAGTCAACCATATTTTTTTAGGAATCAGCATGTTGCCTATCTCTCAGCAATTTTCATTATCTAGGGAAATTAGGACAAGTAGTTTTCTTAGTTGGGTAAGTACCTGCTAATGGTTGCAATTTATTAGATTCACTGAAACATCATCATCCAAAAGTAGAAAGGCATCTCCCTTTATGAAAGGAAAGACATTTGAGCTCACTGTCCTTTGATAAAGGTCTCTGCTGTGTTGATGACCAGAGGAGGAGAGACAGTTATCTACAATGGCATCCAATTCCCCTGGCATTATCCTCACTCACACCTCCTCTGTCTTGCACCTCTTGGCTCTTTCACCACCTTCAAGTTTAGAGTCATATTTATCAAAGGAAGCTGGAAATCACCAGTGTCTGGATTGTGCTTCTGATCTGATTCACAAAGCACTTCTCACAATGTGAAATGCAGTTCAAGGATTGCTGGAGAGCCAGCAGAAGAACAGCAGCTCACTTATTTCCATAGAAATGGCCTCATTGCTCTGCAGACTTGGGATAATTTATAAGCAGGGATTCTCAGCTGAAAACAGGGGTCCTGCTGGCAATGCCCATCTATTTATACACAAAGAAATTCAATTTTGAAATTATTTAAGAAATATCACTTTTAAATCAGTGAGGTGAACCTCACCTGGACCATTACAAAAGCACTGATGAGGTGCAGAGAGCTGCACGGAGAGAATATCATAACAAAACACCTTTAAAATGCAAATAGATAAGACATAAGACAAAGCATCTCTAAAATATAGATTATTGCTATAATTACATGAGAAATCAGCATATTTACAAGAAAAAAAGCTGTCATCATTTCCATTTATAAGCTTTTGTCTGCCTGTTAATATTTGCTCGTTTTGTGTTTCATCACCTTTCATTTAGAAAGGTTTTACCCAGACACAGATGACTGAGTTTAAGATTACTTCAGAAAAAAAGAAAAAATTAT
The DNA here is from genome assembly GCF_008360975.1 of Lichenostomus cassidix. Classification (NCBI taxonomy): domain Eukaryota; kingdom Metazoa; phylum Chordata; class Aves; order Passeriformes; family Meliphagidae; genus Lichenostomus; species Lichenostomus cassidix. The sequence goes on along the minus strand of NC_139488.1, from coordinate 5,504,060 downwards.
TGTACATCCTCCAAAAGTTGTTGGTTTCCAATCCCTACCTTATAAAACTACATCACAAATATCAAAGAAATGGGTTTGTCTGAGGTTTTGTTGCAATTTTCCTATTTTGTCCCTTAGTCAAACAACAAAATTGCTCTCAGTATTTTGCTGATATTAGTTATTTCCTGTACTTTAATTTCACAGGTGAAATATTCTGAACTGTTTTCCTAGAATAGCTATACTGAAAATGAAAAAATATATATCTCTTCTTTTTTGAAATGGTTCTTAAAGAGTAACAAAGATTCAAAAAAGTGAACTTTTACAGATTCATCCAATTCAATGTCTTACAGGGAAAATGTCCTTCTCAAAGTTTTGGGCATCAGAAAGGAGAAAGCAAAATGCATGGAATGGGAAGGAAACACTTATTTCTTCTTAGCTTACTTACTTGAGCACCACTATTTATAATTGTAAGTGCTGTGAGGACACAGCATGGCAAAGATGCTCATGCTTAGCTACTCCACTTTGTGTGCAAGATACTTAATTCTGAATTTAATTGTGATTTGAATGACGATTGAAGCAGATGGGGAAAACAGGAGTGCTCCGTGGGATGAACAAAACATTTGGAGACCACGTAGAAAGAGAGCAGTGCTGGCACAGAGGGAAGAACAGCACAGATCTCATGTCCTCATCCTCCTGTCTGTGCCTAAAGGAGCACAGCAGGACTCAGGTGAGGCACTCACTGCCATACAGGTTAATCCAGATCATTGTGTTGCTTTCTCTCTAGAGTATTAAATATTCTTTATAAACAACAGGTAGGACAGCAGCAAACCTTCCTTGGATGTGCTGTTGATGTCACAGGGATGTTTCTCACTGCCAGATCCTTCAGGTTGTGACTGTTAGCAGCCCTGGCAGGGCATCAACTCCACACAGCTGAAATTTGGTTTTCAACCACCTTACTGAAACAGTGACTTAATACCCATTGTTTGCTCTGTATATTTTGGGGGTTTGTATTATCGAGTTTCCTGCCAGGTAAAAATGGCTAGCTTCAGTGTTGGCATTGAACAGAATTATATATTCAGCTAGAAGTAACTTATTGCACCAGCTGAAAGGTAAAGTTAATTATGAATATCCTTACACACACTATGAGTTCCTTAAATTGAATTCAAAGGGTACATACAGTTTAATTTCAAGATATGGGAGTAGATTTTTTTCTATGATTCTGCTACTGAATATATTTACACGCTATATTCTATTTTCCATTTTAATTTCTCCTTCACTGATAGCTTCTCAAGTGCCAATTTTTATTTCTGACATTTTGGCAGCACAGTTTATGAATTAATTATAAATTTACATGTATATACACACACAAAAAGATTCCTTAATTTTCTAGGAAGCTCCACCAAAACAGCACAGGTTTCTGCCCTGGGCATAAAGCTTTTCCTTTTTGACTAATTACCCCAAACCTTCAATTTATACCCTCATTTTAAATTTCAGTCCAGCAGCCACTGTAGGTATCGTTATAAAACTGCACATGATCCACAAACTGGAGCATTTGTGAAAAATCTGGAAGAAGTGAAGGCACCTGTGTGAGCAGCTTGGACCACTGACATCCTGACTTAGTTTCAACACATTAGAAACCCCTGAAATTAAGATAACAATTTTTCAAAGTTAAAATACATGTTCAGAAAGTCATGATTCTACTTTTTAATTCAGCTTAATTACAAACAATATATGCCTGTGAGGACTGTCAGCAGCACTTCTCTCTGAAGAAGCATCAAAACACTGAGATAATTTTTACTGTGGGAGACGATGGGAAATACAAACCCATACAAATTATAAATATTCACAACAGCTGAGTCCACAGAATTGTTCGAGTTGAGCATATATACTATCAAGAGATGAAAGAAAATGAGTTGTATTTATGAGACATGGCAGCCTCCACACACTTTTCTTGAAACTACTTGTTCGTGGCCTGGAAGGTTTTGTAAATGTTGTGATAAAGTAAGTGCCAGAATAGGGAGCAGTCATGCATGTGATAGGAAAATTCATTGGCGTGGCAGGGGAATATATATGAGCACTTGCATTTGTTTGTTTGCTTGCTCATACTTTTTACAGCAGAAAAGAGTTATTATACTGGATGCTCTGAAACACTGCTAAAATATGCAGGATTTTGCAAAATATCTTTGTAATTGTAAAGAAGAGATGTTCTGCTTTCTTTTAGGAATGATTATAGAAAATTGGTCATGGCAATGTAATATCCTGTGTTATGTGGCTTCATCTCTCCCCATTCTGCTAACCTGCTGGAAAAGGTTGCTGTTGATTTATGCTTTTGTTTGTGAATTACACTGTAGAGTTTCAGAGGCAATAAGAGCTAGAAAATTGCTTCTTACAGTCAATGACCTCCTTGTAGTTTACTTCCTTATTTTATCATAATAGAGACATTCACTTGATGGAGATTTCCCTACCAAAGAGAAGACTCTGATCCTTGACCTTAATGAACATGTTTTCCTACCTGCTCAAAGCATTACAAGTATTTTAGTGGCAGCCAACTCTGAGCAGAGATTTAAATAGGGTTTGTTATTCAGTGATAAAAGTGCAGTCTACTGAGATAACTATTGCTGTTGAGAAAACAATGGTTTATCCTTTAGATTACAGTACCTCTCTCATAAACTTCCATTTCTCTTGCCCAGCAAATTCATCTTCTAAACAGGACCAGCATTGCTTGATTGTTGCTGTTAAGGCTATTTATCTGTAGCTCAGAATGAAATGCAAGTCTCTAACGAGGGCCCAAAACTTGGAATCTCTGGGAGGTTTTTCCCTGACTCCACAGGGATTTGATCAAACTCTAAATGCATAGAGCAATTATATTTTCAGATGAGGTACAGAGTGCTGTCTTCTGTCAACAATGCTCATGTAAATGAGGCTTAACACCACCACACTTGAGCTAATGGAATTGCTCTATGAAACCATTGAATCAGTAAGGTTGGACCTTTAGGATCACTGAGTCCAGCTGCTAGCCCAGCACTGTCAAGTCCACCACTAAACCATGTCCCCAAGTGCCACATCTGAATGTTTAAATGCCTCCAGAAATACTGCTTCAACAGCTTCCCTGGGCAGCCTGGTCCAGGGCTAGAAAACCATTTTCTGTGAAGAAATTTTTCCTAATATCTGACCTAAACATCCCCTGGCACAACTTGAGAGCCTTTTCTCTCATCCTGTCACTCGTTACTTGGGAAAAGAGACTGATCCTCACCTTACAGTTACCTAGGAGAATCAGAATATACTCATTTGGAAGGGAACCACAAGAATCATGAAGTCCAACTCACTGACCATCATCCCCGGACCCTTTTCCACTGGTCCAGGTCAGAATTCCCTTCTTAACGAAACCAAATTTATAAATTCCCATTATCCATCATTCTCCACCCTGTATCTCTCCAAACACCAAACTTCCCATCCACACCTGAGACTCATGGTCGACCCTATTTCACAGAACTGCAGGAGCTCCAGAGACGTAAAGCTCCCAGGTTTGTCAGAAGAGGTGGCATGAAACGACCAAGGAGAGAGGCAGATTAATACTCCCACAGAAGAAGTGTTTACAGAGCAGATTAAACCATTATTAGACATTCCCCACGACAGATGGCACTGGAGAAAATCAAGCGTCATGCGTTCTGCCACTCACAGAAATAGTCACTAAATAGGATGCAGAATAGTTGCTAATGAAGATAACACGTAAGAGAGTATTTTACTGCTCTGAGGCTTAATTTGACTCACAGGGAGCATTTCCATCTATCCCAGATTGCTATTTCTTTTTACAGAATTTCTTTAATGCCTTTTTTTCTTTTTAACACGTTTTGTTCTGTTACCTTGATGATAGGGCAGTAAACAGCAGAATGAGATTTCTCCTAGGTTTCTTGACAAATTTCGTTCCCTAAAAAAAGCAAGTGAGGCTGAAAAGTCAGTTTTCTTTGTCTTCCTTTCTGTGCCATTCCAATTAGAGCCTCCCTCTGTTGATGAGTTCTTGCTTGTCTCATCTTGTTAGATGTTGTAGTCTTTAAGCGAAACATTTTTATATGCAGATTTTTGATGTCTCCTTAATTTAAATACCTATTGTCTTCTTGAAAATTTAATAGCCTATTATTCTGTTATGTTCACGCTTGTTTTATTCAAATTTTTCTATCTTAGTTTACAGCTAATGTCAGGTAGCACAGAAGGACAGACTGCATTAAAAGGAAATGCTCAGTGTATTACTTAATTTAAATAATAAGTATGAAATTGCTGTATATGAAAGTAAAAAAGAATGTCAAAAGTTCCCTTCACCCTGGATCACCAGGCAAATCTGATAAACGTGTATCAATTCCTGTATAGAATAAGATATATATGCAAGGGGTTGATGAGTTTACCCTCTGGTTATGGCTCTGCAGCTTCAATTACCAGCTAATCCCTGTAAGTCTAGAGTGACTGAAAAATGGCTCTGACCCAGCGAAAGCCCAATTTTAGAAATGACATTCAAAAAGTTTCAATAGAAGGAAAGAAAAAGACTTGCATCACAAAGTAATTTAGACTCTGGATGTTCAGAAAATGTCCTGAATGATGCAGGTTTTGATTCCTCAAACAATTGAAAGCACAAGTCAGGTCCTCCTGTCCAAATGCAGGTGGCCACCAGGAGATACCCACAGGATGAGATCCCTGACAGAGCTGTCATGTTCTGAGGCTGCTGAATGAATTTAGCTCTTTCACCAAGGGTCTCCTGTATTTCCAGATCCCACCTGGATGTGCTCTTTCAGAGAGGGTGTGAACTTACAGGCAGGAGTAACTCCACATCTCTGTATTGCAGTAAAACAGTAAAGTGCCTCTGTAACGGCAGTAGGAACAAACTGAAGCTTTCCTCTGATGTGAAAGAAAATCCTTCTGACTTGCATGGTTAACTCTTACCCAGTGTCCTTTTGGACAGCAATGTCTCCTGTTGGACCCAGGAAAAGATCACTGTTCTCTCAGCACTGATATTCCAAATGAGAAGAGAACCTCAAGATGATCAAAGACATACTAAAAAGTATAAACGTGTTCTGATTCTTATGTCCATTTTCTACCTTAATCAAGAATTTTCCAAGAAGTTGCAACACTACTGTAGAGAGTAGTGGAAAGAGCCAAAAGACCACGAGATGGAAGCTAAGGGATGTGCAGCCCCAGGAGCATTTCTGCTATTGCTGAGCTACAGCTACATCACAGCAGCAGACTGAAAGGCACTGGCTCACCATTTCTACTGGACCATTTTTCCAATGATTGAGTTTCCTGTTATAAAGCAGAGGAAATTATATTTACATTATCAGTAACGTAATCAATTGTAGTGAACCACTGCAATATATTAGAATTTATTTCAGGACCTTCTGTTAATTACCATCCAGGAGCTTTATCATTCAGCAGAACTTGAAGGAATTCATTGCATTTATCACAGGGCAGAGGTGAAACTTACAGGTTTAGATCAGGAGCTGTGTCCATGACAATAAGCAGAAATTAAATTAATTCAATCTTCAAGCTCTCTTTCTGAAACAATAATACTTTTGTCTGTCTTTTACCTCTTTCTTTCATCACCTACCAGCTGTTTTTACAGACACTTCCATTTTATAAACACATCATTCTTACTTGCTTTTATGATGATTATTTTTTCTCTATAGTCCTGTAAACTCTATAATACTCCAGCAACAAAGAATATTTCATTTTCAGTCTTTCTCTGAGGAGAACAAAGCCAGTCCTGAGACTTTTCTCTCCTTAAAGCAACTACTGATTATATTAAAAAGACCATCCTATTGACATCCTCCTGCAGTGCATTGTTGTCCAGGTCAATTAACTGGCATCACATGATCTTGAAATTGATATAATTTCGGTATTTTTCTGCCACTTGAAGGGATAGAAAAAAAAATCTGTTATTTTTCTTTCATTGCTTTTTTGTCTTTATTGAGCAAAATAGTAGGATAGACAGAAGCATTTCATGTTCTCAGCATCAAATTCCCCTTCATTCCAGTGAGGCGGTCTGTTTTCCAAGGAAAGGAAATGCACATTTCTGTGAGGTACTGCAGCCAAGCTCCCACAATGCAAAATATTAGGACATGCACAGCATTTTGTAAAATATGGCATACATTTCTGTTTCTCATAAACAGACTCTAATTCGGCTCACTCGCTACCCATGGACAGTAGGTGTCTGGGCTTTCAGGAAAAACAAGAAAAATGCAATCTGGAGAGGTTTTAAATGGAACTTGGTTTAGTTCAGCTCAGAGCAGCCTGGAAGCAAGGAAGGAAGCTGAGCAGTGCTCAAGGAGAAAGGCTACTTGGAGAAATTTTTTGTCACAGAAGACTCTTGCTGGAAGGAGAAAGCAGAAGTTTTCCCCTGCAGCAGGCATTCCTACAGAGATGTATTCACATGTGACAGGTTTTCACAGACTCTCGAGAAGCCACTGCTGTCTAGGGAAGGTCATCTCCTGCGAGCATCATCCCCACAGCTCCCAGCTGCATGCTGCTGCTCTTGGGAGGGATCACAACCCCAACCTTCACTGCACTCTGCAAGGGAAACTCTCACATCCCTTCAGCACATTTCATTCCTCATCCAGAGAATGGGGGAAACAAAGATATACAGCTTTGCTTAAAAAATTGTAATATCTACTTCTATTTCCCTAATGGCACATCAATGTCTGTCAGAGATTCAACAACGACCTCTGACTATTCTTGCTTTATTCACAATATCTTTTTTTTTTTTCCAGTCTTGTCCCTTTAATTCTCCTCTCCTGAGAGGGGGATTTCCTGCCCCACAGGGTAACTTCCAGTTAATAACACAGAGTTCACAGCTGCTTGGGTCACTTGCAGTCAGGAGCAGATGGAGCATGCTGTACCCTGGCTTCCCACCAATCCAAATTTAGGTCTCACATCTGCCATCTCGTCCTCATCTCTGACAACATGTGCTTCAATCCTCCTTCCTGGCTTCTCCACCCCAATGACTGATTCCCCTTGTCCATTCCTAAAATGACAGAAATGTGGGGACTGCCACAGCTAAGCATGAAGATGTTTTGCCAGCTTTATGCCAAGAGTAAGAATCCCCAGTCAGCAGTTTCACCTGTTACAGAGTCACTTCGTGCTGCTCCAAAAGCATCAAGAGGCCACAGAAAATCAGAAATGCAGGCCTTCCATGGCTCTGTGGCAGCAGGAATTTAGAAGGTTGTATTAAATTTACTGTGGCATGGATTCTTTATGACATCCAGTAAACTGCACATAAAAATGTATTCAGAAACATGAACTTCAGCTTATCTCCCCTGGTCTGCAGTCCCTCTCAAGACAAGAGAAAAGAACAAGTCCCTCTAGGAAAGGGTTTAGAGTTGTGTTTTAATTAAAGCTACTCTGAAGACTCTTAATTTCAACCACCCTCTTCTAACTCAATGAGCAAGAAAATCCAGGGAGAGCATTTTCTCAGAGTTAGCTGCTTAGAATAACCTCTCCCACCTGACATCTACACCAGAGCATGATGGAAGACATGTTCCAAAACATATGTGGGAACTGTGCCTCTGATTTCAGTATTTTTAATATTATTGTACATCACTCTTTCAATGTCACTAAAAAATGCAATTCCTTTTGGATTTCTCCTGGCCTTTTGAAATTCTACAGTTGTCAGCCATCCTAAGCCCAAGATTTTTTAATATTGCCAGTAACAGTTGAATATAAATCTTACTTTATTCCCAGTCTATGCAAATAGCAGTTTATGGACTGTGCCCTTTTTATGCTATGATTCCAGGGACAATGGCTATTGATTTTAATGCTTCTTGGAACACCCTGAATGGGAATTCAGGGAATTTCCTTGGTTTGGGTTTTTGTTTTGTTTGTGGTTGTTGTTTACTTGGTTTTGGGTTTATGTGGGTTTGTTTCAGCTTTTTCTTCTGTAAAATGGCAGAAAAATTATAATAATACCATTTCCAATACCACTTCTCTTACACAGGAGAGGAGAAACTTGGCAGTTACTATGTGGTATTACTAATTTGATATTAGTATTAGTGAATGAAAACACTACTAAAAAGATCATTTACATTTTTAGAGATTAATGGGATTCCTTGATGCATATTTAGTTTCTGTCATCATTGTCTAATTACCAAAAATTCTTTTTATTAATGAACAGCACAGAAATGTTCAAAAATAAACAGTTTTTTATCTCACTTCAAATCCTAAATCACTGAAGACAAGAAGAGACAAAGAGCTGGAGACTTTGTGTGGGGCCTGGCATTGCTTTTAAACATAATATTCTTATTATATAGAGGAACTTTATTAAGTTATTTTTATCTAAAGAAATCTGTTCTTCCTGAGAATATAAGAATGTAATGTAATTCTTTAAGGGGGAGACCCCAAATACGGTAAGAAAGGTTAATCGAAAAGAAACAATGCATCTGGTGGGTTTAGTTGAGTGACACACTTGTTTCTAACCTCATTTCCAGTCACACAGATAAGTTATGGTGTCCCTACTGTAACCACAACCTCAGGGGAAGGAAACTCATCCTCCAATGAAATGTGGGAACACTTTCCACCTTCATGGGAGATGTGTCCAGCTGACTGCCCAGGAGTTAAAATTCGTAAGTCAGGCTGTGACTCCAAAGGCAACAAGCTGTGCCTGGCAAACTGATACTTCCTACAAGCATACAATTGTATCAGTAACTGGTTTCAGACTCAGTTCCCAAATATGACTTCTTCCCAAAGATATAACATTCCACAGCACAGTGGAATTAAATCAGTACAATTACAGCATATAATAATAATAAACATTATCCAAAATTAAAAAGGGAAGTCTCAAAGGACTCTTTTTTACCACCAGAACGAGCATTCCCATGGGTTTGGTTAAGGTCCCTAGCCTGGGGACATGGCCTTTTAAGTCAACAATGGCACTGAGAATGGCACAACCAGAACCATCTTGAAAACCATAGGCAATGAGATGGAAAAAATATTTTGGAATGGTAAAGAACAGTCATATTCTTGCTGCTGAGGGATTTTGCAAACACTGCATCCAAGTTGGAACTGAAGACACAAACTCCAGGGGCATTGTGCTTTTTTCCAAAGATGCTTGCAAACCATACTCAGACTGAAAACCTAACTGCTCTTTAATCCTCTATTATCACCGAAAAGAGGAAAATCTCAGATTGCAAAGGACAGTACTGGTAAATACCAGGAGTGTGGAACCTTCTCAAAACACCCCTGAAGAGAAGTGTATGATGCCAGTTTTGTCATTAATGTACCTATCCTATTTTGTTTTGAAGACTCTTCTCCCAATAAAAGCACAGCAAAATTAAAGAAATGTTTCAAGGCAGAACATTTCTATTACAGGAGATACTACATCTTGGGTTTGCAGATGTCCTGTCATGTGTAGGTAAGATGCAAATTTAGTTACTCACAATCAATGAGAGGTACCAGTTTTTAGGTAATGTAAAATTTTGAAATTGAATAAAAATGTACTCAAACACCCTGACTACAAGATTCACTATCTTACAGGACACAGATTTCTGTCCAGTAACAAACCTTGAAGAAAAAATCCTTCCATCATCACAGGAAAATACTGAGATGTATTTTTAGCTGAGGAGGAGAGGTTGTCTAACCCTGCTATAAAGTGGGTAAATTCTACAGAATTTTCCTCAGGCCATTTGCCAATTGTTTGATTGCAAATGCTATGGAGAGCTCCATACAAACCTTGACCAAAATTTTATTACATCTGCTACTGTGTCCTTCCCTCATGTGCTCTTCATTTAAACATGCTATGAGCAGTCAAAGAGGAGACATGATTTGTTCTCAACAGATATTGGCAGCTTGTTTTCAGTTTCTACATATATACATAGGGATCATTTAAACTTACAGCATCTTCTTTGCTTTTCCTAATTAGGCTGACTGCTTAATATTTCCTGAAACTCTCTGTATTCCATCTGTCATTGGAAATAAGGCTTATTTTGTGCCTTCTCTAGTTCTCTGGGATTTTACCCAATTTTAAGCAGAGACATTGCTTTACTTAGTCCTGAAATGCCCTAGAGAAACATTCATCAGATCCTGTTGAGCTGAAAGCATCTAATTGATGTAAGAGTTCTTTGACCTGTTCTTTCTCCTGTTCCTGTCCCCTGTTGTGTTTTAATGATTGTATTAAAAATAATTAAAAATAATTAACCTTTTATGGGAAAACTTAAAGAGAATAGGCAGCTAATATTTGGTATCTTCAGTTGTTTACTCACCTTCCTCATGAAGTCATTCTATACAAGTTAAGCAGTAATTTATTTTAAATCTTTCTTTAAATTACATGACCACAGACTGTCATAAGGACCAAATTTCTATTCTCACACATCCATTTAGCCTCCACTATTTCCTGCCCTCTACTTGCCCTCCCTCATACCCTTTCCCTCCCTCCCACACCTCTTTGGCCTCCAACCACTTTTACAGCTCCAATTTTTTTATGGCCACATGTTGCTTTTCAGCCTCCAAACCCTTTTAGACCTCTTATTTCTTTATGGCCTCTAACTCCATTTCACCCTTTCCTTGCCCTGCCTGTTCCCCACCCTTGCCTTGCCAGCCCCTCCATGGCCTTGCCTGGCACTCCTTGTCCCTGCCTTGCCCTTCCCTCCCTTTCCTTCTCTTTCCCTGCCTTGCTTTGCCAATCCTTGCCTGCCCCTCCCTTGCTCTGTGCAGAACTCACAATCCTTGGCTGTCTCACACCATATACAGCCAGCAAGATAAAAATCTAGAAACTTCCCCCCAAATCTGGTCGCTGAATCACCTGTAAACATTGCTGCAATGTTTTTATAGTGGCTTTTGCATGAATATTAACTTTGCTCTTGGTGATGCAGGAATACTTCTAAAGGGTACTTTTCTGTCTTTTAAAACAGTGCAGTGTCAGCTGCTAAAAACCTTTGTTGGATACCAGCCATTGCCTCCTGATCATCACTGTGCATCTCTTTTCCAGTGCCTCAGACGGATCTGTAAGATTACTATCATTGCTCTCAGAAACAGAACTGGATTTACATAAATCTGCAGATTTATGTAAAATGGTACAGAAATCTTGGGCTTTGCTAGATCCCCATTTCAGGCAGTGCCACCTCAGAGTTCCCTGCTGACAACTCAATAATGTTGGGTTTTGCTACATATCACTCTAGTGAATATTTCAAATTCTAAAATTTACTTTAGTGCTGTAGTTTGCATGCATGACTCCAGACCTATCACTTAAATGGAGGATGAAAGACAAAGTATTTCATTATTAGCATCAGATAAGAAAAAGTGTCATTATGAAAACTCAATCTTCAACACTAAATGAATTCTTAATTTTGACAAAGCCCTTGTTTTGCCCTTGCCCTCATTACAAGATGGTCTTCATTTCACTTCTGCTTAACCTCACAGCTGTCAAGTAAAATATTCTATTATATTGACACACCATTAGGACAACCTTTTTAACCCCTTTTTTAAAAATTTAATACAAGGGGTAGAAACACAACTATTTCTTATGTGGCCAGAAAGAAGCAGAACACTGTTGTGAGAATTTCCTTCCCAGTCAACAATGAATTGTCCTTATCTCCCCAGCACACAATCTCACGGAGGAATTATTACCATTTGTACTGTGCTGCTGCTGATCTACAGTTTGAAACACATTGGTGCCATGGAAAGAAGCAATGTAACAACTTCCTAGATTACACAGTGGAGCGATTAGCCCTAAAGCCGATCAATAACATCAATGCTTTGAGCTCGAGGATAAATAAAACCTGATATTGGTAACAGGTTAATTGTGTTTCCAGCTGCTCATGGCAGCGATAAAAATTTGATAAGACTGAAGATTTCAAAGCCTTGTTGCATTTGGTTCTGGTTGGTTGTTTGGTTTTTTTTAATGACTAAACTAGAGGTCTAAGCTCAGACCATAACTCAATTATGCTGGGAGAGACATTAGAACAAGAAAATAAAATCACAGAATTTAATCTTATGAAGTGTGGTCCTAACTCTGCCACAGCAACAGCTCAGTGTGTCACTGTGAGAGTATGAGATGAACAGCAGGAAGCTGCTCTGCTTTGCCACTTACATTTTAATGAAGGTTTTTCAGTTTAAACCAGAATTTTCTCAGACAGGGGCCAGATTCTGACCTCAACAAAGCTCAGTCTGTACCTTGGTGATCTTCAGCGTGTGACAGGGGATTGTTCAGTGTTTGCTAACAAATCCTGTAAATGTTGGGAACATGACATTTTCCCCCCATAGCTATACTTAACTACTTTGAGGTAAAATTGCATCTTATTCAATGATCAAGTCTTTAAAACACAATATAAATGTAACAGATGTTCCCTTTGTCATGGTGTATTGAAATTAACATTCTTTTTCTGTCAGATTTGCCCTGCATTGCAGAAAGCCTCTTAAAAACTATGCTTGCAATATTAGTACTCAACTTTTTGCAGTTAAGTAAAAGTAGGAAAATCTCATTTACACTTGAACTCCTATATATTTTCCAACACTTAGAAATGTTTCTGGTAGCAGTGTGTAGCACAGAAGGGCATGTTATAAATGAGTTACATGAAGTAAAAATGATTTTTTTTTATGTTGAACACAATTTTTCTCATTTAAATGATCATTGGATTCAAGGTGACTCAATCATGTGCTGAACTCAGGGTAGTTCAGGAGTGAAATTTAATCACAGACACATCTCCTGAGAAACTAAACATAATCTTATTGTGATCATATGGAAGCAGTCTCTTACAGAAACATCTCTCATTTCAGCCTTTAATTCCCCTCAGAGTTTCTTCTTTTGCCCCAGACTCTGCTTGCTAGCTGATTACTCTTTCTACTTTTTCTGTGTTGTTCTTGCTGACTGGAAAATCAAATTTATATCTGTATGTGGCTGTAGTTACTTACATACACACATTCACCCCATTGCTCACTTAGGGTTTCCCATTTACTGATTAACTCTGGGGAGGAAATTTTCAGAGGGAACCCTGGTGGTTACATGTTCAACTTCCACTGATTTCCTGAAATATCATTTTTATCCCCCATAAAAATTAACTAGCTAACAATTGCAAATTAAAAAAAAATTGCCCACATAGATGCCCAACAAATTGTTTCAACATTTGTTAAGAAGCCTCATATAAAACTCACTGCAAAAGAAAAAAGAAGAATATATAACAACAGCATGCCTCCTATATTGCCATATTTCCTAACTAAGAAATAAGGCTAATTAAAATTCTACTCCATTTCAAAGGAAGAAAAGCACCTCGTTATGATTCTGTTTTCCTAATCTCTGGGTAAACAATTATAAAATGCAAATATTTGCCCATTTCTGCATAAAGCAATCACCATCTTTCTTTTCAAAATAAATAGCTGTGGAGGTCAGCTTTAGCAATAGCCCCTGGACTTGGTGAGAATCACCATCTGACCACCTCAGCAGACAAAGGGCCAGGAGCATCACTGATCTGGAATTCTGCTGCTGACAAATTAAACCCAGTTTACACAGTATTCTTATTCCACAGAGTTGGAAGCCTTTCACCACAGAATTATTTTTTATTTATTTATTTCTAGTCCAAAGCTTGTGCTTTAAATATATAACACTGGGGTATCTTCTAGCAACTTGCACTGTTTAATGTCACTAAGACGTGGTAGATACTGAGGAGCAATATTTCAAAACAGGTGAACTGACCTTTAGAGTCTTTCTGGGGATTCCAGTCGTATTTGTCTCCGACAGAAATTGTATTTTGTTCTGGATTTTATTTGATAAAGGAAGGTTAGGGAAATACAAAGAGCCAGAGCAACAATTGCTTGCTCACATAAAGATACACAAACATCAAATATCCCAGATGTTCTGTAGGCATATTCTTAATATTTCCATATATACCAACTTGCAGCTTTTCTCTTATCAGTTTAAGTTTCCACATTTACAAAATGTACTTGTGGCTGCTTTGTAGTTGTAGTTTCCTACTGGTCAAGAAAACAGGCCAAAAAGAGGCAATAAAATTTAAATAGACCACGGGGCAGATTGTCTCATACTAATGCTGCATATTATCTGCAATGTCTTTAATCACAAACACAGCAAAAGGTTATTTCTCTTATTTAAAAAAAAAAAAAACTTGCCACATTTAGATCCTTCCGCAGTGCCAGAATATTGCCTTATGGAAAAATTCACTAAGCTTTTTTAATTATTATGTGAGTAATCAGTTTGTGGGAAGAGAGAAAGAAATCTTAGCATCCTTGGAGTACAAATTCTGAGCCTACCCAACAAAGCTTGCGGAAACTTCCCAGCTTCCAAGGAGCAGCTTGTATTTCAGAGTCATTTGCAAATGCAGATGTAAACTAGAACTGATGAATCCCAGCAGAAGGAGAAGGATGAAAGGACTTGCAGCGAGATGAAAGAGAAAGAATAGGATATAGATCAATAAACCAAGCACTTTAATTGGACTGAGCCATTTGCAGAGAATATTTCACAAGAATGAAACGTTATTAGTTATTAACCAACACATTTACCAAGCAATTTTAAGCCATTATTAGGAAGTATTTAAAAATGGTATCTAGCTATATTTTCCAGTGAATCTGGTCATGAGGAGAAGTCTTTGTTTTCTAAGAGGCAGTGAACCACAACTCACCACCTGATCTTGTGGAGGGCCCAGAGACCAAGATTACATATTTATTGCTGGTCAGAAACAAGCTGATGTTTCAGGATGTTCAAACTGCTCATAAAACCCTAATATACTTGCTGTGCTAGGGTTGATCCTGGAAGAATCTCATCTCCAAAAGACTCCTATCACAACCACTTCAAAGATATACTGAAATTTTCATTTGAAATGCATATACACAAACACACATATGTATATGAAGTGCAGTTATCAGACACATACCTTATAAAGTGATTCTCCAAGACAAAATAATGATTTAAGGGATTAAAAAAATCCAGTTATGTTGGTTAACTAGGAACAGGACCAAACAATTATGAGAGAAAGTCAAGAACTGAAAAAAAAACCCGCCAGGGAGTAGAATGTCCACATAAGCCTATTTATGGAAGTTTTTCAAGGAAATACAAGGAACTTAAAAAAAGGTCATCTATAGACTGAACATCAAGAAATGGTCCTGGCAGTGAAAATGCAGGCTAAACAGCAAGAGTTATTTTTGACAGCAAAATTTTACAGTTATTAAATCAACCTTCTAAAGGAAGTGCTTCAGCTGGAGCCCTGAGAACTATTCCAAACAAGATAGGAAACACAATTTTCAGAGCCCTGGAATATACACTAATTGTTCAGATGCAAACTGACATAAGATGACTCTGGTTGATGTGAAAGAAACCTGTCTCTTTCTCATTTTCCTAGTTTTTGGTCAGACACATACGAAACTACCAATGTTACCTTATGAATTTGTCTAGATGATTTTTTTTCCTAAATACTAATTTCTATTATGGAAAAAAGTTTCATCTCCAACTACTTTACAATCCATTAAAAGACTGTAAGAAAGGGCATTTGTAAATGTAAAAAATGGGAATTTCTAACAAAGGCAGGAATAAAGCAGTATGCATTTCTCTATAATTAAAATTTCTGCCCTCATCACAGAAGTCACTAACTTTATACAAATCTCATCAGAATAGTCATCTTGTTTGCAACTAACTGTGAGACAGAAAGCATCTGCTGGAAAATCAGTTTTGAAAGCATCCTTTAAAAGAAATCCTATTGTTCCTTTTTTCTATTTTACCACAGATATTTTATAATGGTTTCCAGCAATACCTGGCAGATGTAGAATTAAAAACTCAGATCTATAAAAAAGAATAAACCTCAGAGGTGTTATTATAAAAAATAATAATCTTGTGGCTCCTGGCTCTGATTGCCAGAAGATTCTTGGTGTGTGGAGTGGGTGAGGGGAGCAGAAGGCCCAGCTGCCTGCAGAACAGCAAAGCACACAAATCTGCTGCCCCTCAAGTGTCTGTCCCAGCTGCACAGAGAAACAGTCATTTAGCGAGTAAATGAAGCAGCGAAATGATGAGAGCAGGGAGGGAGTCCCCCAAGGATGCCAATTTTCATGGGCTGCGTGAGGCACTCCAGGCATTTCCCACTGGCTGTGTTTCATGCAGCACTTGCACCAGTGCAACTCCAAACTCACTCCAGGAGCAAAAGGTGTTTAACCTGCGTTTACACCACTATAAACCCAGAGTTCAGCTTTGCCTTCTAATTATCATAGTTTCTGCAACGTTTCTCCCTTTTCCCATCCCATCTCATTCTTTTGAAGCAGCCTCAAAGCCCAACTGAAAGTTGGCTCCTAATAGAGCCATTACCTCTTCATTATTGGCTGTGGGGATGTCAACCTATAGTTACTGCTGGAGGAGTAACTGTGGGTGAAAACTTCCTCAATACCTTTGTTTTGGCTCAGTGCAGCATATAAATCGAAAATTGTTATGAACAGCTTGCATGTTGTTTACCCTCCAGCATTATTCTACCTGCATTTTAACAAGCTGAAGCTCAGAACAGGCACTAAGGGAGATTTTAGACACTCCAGGCCCCCTCATTAATGAGTACTAAATGTCTGTATGGACCTGTGAATTGGAAACTGTTCCAGGTCTCATCTGTGCCAATGATCCAGAGATAGGAAGATTATCTTATCCTACAGCAAATACCCTTGCAGCAATCCCAGTACAGCATGGGGATGAACTGTTTCCAAACTCCTCAGGTGTCTGAGTCCCAACAGGACAGCCTTGAGGAAGGAAATGCAGAACAGTGATTTCTCTCAGAAGAAACTGGGATGCTTCCAACTTAGAGATCTACAGACCATCTTTCAGGGTGGAGCACAGACCATTCCAAAAGCCCCCTTTCCTTAGGGCTGAAAGCTCAGCACTGATCCTAATTCCCTGTTTTCTCAACCCTTTCACCATGTTAGTCTAAAGCAACTCTGGGATAGCAGTTTCTTACTGTCTTCTCTGCCAACTGCTATCATGCAAAAGACTTTCTACATATGTTCTGTGGATGTCTCTGACAATATCAATTCTCTCCTACAGCACATCATCTGTGCACAAGCAGAGCTCACACTCTTCCAGGAGGGTTTTGCTCTCCACAGTGGGAAATGTATAGGAACTAAATTCTGTGAGAAGGTTTTGGAGTGCTTCACAGCCCCTCCATTTCACTTCCAGTGCAGCACCAGCACGTTATGCACACGGAAAGATAAAGTGGCAAATTTAAGCTCTTTAAAATATACTGATTATTTTTACCAGAGTCTTCCTATTATTAAGCAGCTTAACTCTGACAATGTTTTTCTCTTTACACTATGTACATGTCTGTGTTTTTAAGTTCTGCCAGATATAGCTGCATAACATACTTACAGAACATAAGAAATACAAAAACGCTGACTGAAAAATGACCTTAAGGGATCAGACATGAGGATTTTTGAATTATACCCATACTTCAAGCATCTTTGAAAAATTCAGCCACATTTTTTCCCCCCTAAGAAAGCACAGTAATGCTTTTAGATCAAATTTTCCTAAGGACTGCACATCACTGAAACATATAAATGAAATAGGCTGAAAAATATGTGGCATTTTCTGGTTCACCTGCTATGCATTTCAAATTTTCCATCCAACATATGTGCAGAAGTAATACTTGCACACAGAAATAATTTCAGTTCAAATAAGTGGTGGAAAAACTGAAGGAACAAGAAGTCACTCCTATTCAGAACCTTTCAGGAAAAAAGACAAGAGCAAAGAGTTAATTTGCTATTCACTCGCAATTCCAGCCAGATGACCTTTCTGCCTCAATTCTTCAGCAACAGGAAGTAGTTTCTTCCTGCTGATTTTTCTCAAGTTTTTTGGGTTCCTGACTTCTTCCATCAGGAGGCAGCTGTGTGTCCAGCTAGAGCTGTCATAACACTATTAGGCTTAATTAAGCAGCATAGTCTCCAAGCTGCTCTTATATTTATTCCTACCATTAATCCAATGGAGTGTTCTGGTTTCTCCCATATCCTATCAGTTCCTCCTGGGTTCCTCTGTTCTACTTTGCATTATCTTAATGATTATTTCTTTGCTTTATTATGTGTTCTTCTACTGTCCCCCCTGAGCTGTCACATTTAACTCTCAGTGCAGTGATTCCATCTACAAGTTCAAATCCAGCTTCCCAAGTATTCCTCCTTAGCTTGTGAAGATTTCCTGAACTGTATTACAACAACTCTCAGCAAGAGATTGCACTGAATATAAATATCAAGTAGTATTTCTGCTTCTGCCTTCGTACATACAACTTCTAAAATAATTAGTGGCAGAGACCAGACCTGGAGAGGAATCACAATGCCTCTGTTAGGAGAGCATCAATAACTCAGTGATAGCCAATAACTGTATGAATAATTATTTCCAGTCAAATCACAATCACATAGTGGGCATGATTTACCTAAATTATTCAACATGGACAAGATAGGTCACACAGCACAGTGATGGCACAGGACAATCAAAGAGCCTACTTTTTATAGGAGACCATCTCTAATAATTCTCTTGCTTCATAAAAAGTAGCTAGAATATTGCAGCAAACTTCATTAGCTCATTCTGCTTTAAATATTTCTAATTACATAATTTCTATCCTTAATTTTCAGTAGTGCCATAAAATATACCTACAGAAATACCAGCTCTCTTACCTTGCTATGGTTTCATTATCCAGCAAAGGTTCTTTGTTGCGAAGGAATAAGGGTGGGAGTAAGTAGAAGCATTCAATTAATATCTCAGGATAGATAATTAAAGACTAGCAAGGATTTTTTTTGTCATAAATTGTCACTGGTGTTGCAAAACATGCTGCTGCTAACAAGTTTTACAGGATGAGGTAGAACTGGAGGTGGCTAGCAATAGCACGTGGTTGCTATCATGTTGTCTGTTAAGGTAAACTTCCCTGACTGGAGCCCTCTAAACCTTTACATTTCACATCAAGCTCAACAGAAAAAAAATATTGACATCTTCAGATGTGAATTGCTTGCCTTGCTCTGCAACAAGCAGGATTGCCAGGGAGAAAAACAGAATCTGATCAGGGCAGAGGAAAGAAACAATTCATGGTAATTCCACCTTCCACACTGCCCCATTTCTTAAACTGGCTTTTCACAAAAAATACCCTTCACAAATGCTGCCAGGGGAGATCCCACTACAAGCATAAAGACAAAGCAAATTCAGGAGAGAGTGCAAAGGGTTCCTGCACAGTGCTCTACCTTATATTTGCCTTTCATTTTTTGTCAGAAACAATTATTCCATTTTTTACTCCTTTGCCATTTCCTTGGCAGCTTACATCAGCTCACATTAGGTCTATAGCTTTCTCCTTTGCATTGCATTTTGGGCATTCGCATCACTTTTACACAGCACTATACATTCTCCAGTGGAGAAATCCAGAAAAAAAGAATCCAAACACCCAAAAAATCCAAATACCAAAAAAATCCAAATTTCCTGGGAGCTGTGCTCTATGAACAGAGTCAGGAGGGCCTCCAGAAGAAGCTGTAAAGGAAGCTCATGGTGCAGCCTGAGACTTTACACATGCAAAATCAAGGAACTGTTGGATCTTGTAGTAAGTAGTTGGTGTGGAGGTGCAGAATTCGGATACTGGACATGCCAGCCTTCTGGCAGCCCTCTGGCTTGAATTGTAACTGCAGTGTGGCCCCAAAATGGAGCAAGGATCAATATCCCATGCGGCCAGCAATCCTCTGTCCATGCCTCAAACACACTGCTCTGGAGGGCACGTGTCTAACAAAGAGTGCAAAGCCATCAAGTCCCAGTTGGAAACAAGAGTTTTATGCATAGAAACTGTCTGCTAGAAGGTGGAGGTAGAGTTTGGCTTTGACATTTGAAGGGGACACAAGCTGACACAGCAAAAAAATCTATTTTTTCTGACTTCCAAGCTGACACTGAGCAAGAGGTGAGTGGAGGAAGATGGGAGAAGACTGCTTGCTTTTCTGCCCTGCCCTCATCCCATCCCACAAAGAGGGATCTGAGACCTTTTTCTATTTTGTTTCTTTGCACAGGGAAAACAAAGCCCAAAAGGAAGCTGAAAGCACACAGCTTTTCTTCTCCAGCCACAGTTAACCCATCCCTTATGTACATAAAGAAAGTCTGTATTTGTCCAGCTAAAATGTCCCAGTCTCAAAGTTTTCTCTTCATTATAGGGACAATATAAGTAGTGAAGTTTTTGTTTTAACAAAATGCTAATACCGAGATTTAGTGTTAGTGAACAACACCAATAAAAATACCAATACTTTCACCACAATAAAACAGGAGCTACATTAAAAAAATACTCAGAAGCATTGCTTGTAAGATAAAAAGTTATCATATAAAAGTTAGATAACAAGTGCTGCAGCTGTCTGAAGGTCAGTGGGCACTACAGATGATATCTGAAGGGACTTTATCCAGGTCTCACAGCCACACTTCACCTTGGGCTTTAGAGGCAACTGAACCACATCATCTGTTTTATATCATCCCTTCATTTGGTTCGCAAAACTCCCACTGTCTGCAACAGCATTTGAGGAGGGTGTGAAGGAAAAACAAAATAAAGAATCTGGAGAACTTAATCCTTCTTTAATCACCTGACATCTCAGAAATGTGGGAGAATGAAAAGACAGACTGACCCAGACTAGAAAGGAACATTAGCTTTTAGGTAGTTAAGGAAGTTAAACTAACCTTTCCCTGCTTTGATACATACTTAGCCTCTAGCATGTACTTCAAAGTATTTTCATGCAGTTTTGAAATTACAAATCAAACAGGTCAAAAAAAAAGTAGGTTTTCAAGCAGAAGAAAAATTTTAGACAAAGAGAGCCCCACAAAAATCAAAACTAAAGGTATGGCACAAAAACCTTGTCTTGACTTTTGATTTCTTAAGTTCAGAGCCTCGTTATTCCTTGACACAAGGCAATGACATCCTTGGCATTAGTGCCACCTGGAAGATTCCTCTACCAGCCCATATAAAGTTTGCTGCATCTTCATTCTGACTGCAGACAGCCACAATCTGCATTTCCACAATTTGTGAATAACAACCAAAGATTATATTTACCTTGGTGTTTTCTTCCTCCAGTGTTTGTCTACCCTCCCCTTAGTCTTCTGCTGCTACACATTGCTCATGGCTAATGGGGAAAGCACAACATTTCCTTCCCAGCCCAGATGAATGTAAACAGCAGCTGAAGGTATGGATGGTTTCTGTTCACACTGACTCACACTCGTGTCACACAAAGGATTGGTCACCATGGCAATGAGATGCCAGCACCCATCTCTAAACTGCCATGAATATTTAAGGATGGGCAGAAGAGTTCACAAATTACTTCCACATTTTGCTTCTTTTTTGACTCACAAGCTGTTATGAACGCCATTGCTATTTTCTTTGTCATTCATTAGTCACAATTATTTTCAGATTAATTTTAACAAAGTATTTATGTTATTATTAAGGCACTTGAATTAGAGTCACAAAGTGAAGTTCAGAATTACAGGACAAGATCACATTGCACTAGATATTGAAAACAAAATACAGGCCAGAAAGATGGGTATGGCACCAGTAATTTGGAGAGTATCAGAAATTAATCATCAGAAGTGTTACTGGAGAACATCACCCATTGCAATGTGATTTAGGGCCATTGGAACTGGAGGTCACAGTTCAGTTCTGCCTTCAGAAGAAAGAGAGGCATATTTTCTGTGCAGCCCTGGTGGTAACTATTCTGTCATTTTAGTCTGAAACTCTCATTCAACAAAAGGAAAAAGCATTTTCTGGAATTACTACCAAAAGCCAACACAATATGTAAATAAGCGTTGCTAAAACCCTTTTTATTTTACAAACTCACAACTGGCTACACAACAAAAACTTAGTTATGATGTCATCATAACTCAGCAAAACCTGCAAAATCACAGCTCTGGTGAAAGAAAGTATTTTCATTGTGACACTGCTAGTGTCTTCTTTATTTAAGGAAAGATCTAAGAACTTTTTTAATTTGCACACATTGCAATATTAAGAGATACAAACTTTCTAATAAAAGTTTCTCCTTTTCTCACTAAACACAAGGCTTCCGCTTCTCCCACACCCCAAATTTAAGGCAAATAACATTACCATACTTTCAATATTTGCTGTTAAATTAAATGGAAACACAACCTAGAGTGTCTGAACTGGCTCCAGATGATATTGTAACCTTTACAAAAGAACTACAAAAGCAAAGAAAGAAAATCACGTTTCAGCCATCGTGTGCCTCAGCATTATTAAATGCATAACCAGTTTCCAGGTCTTTCTAAAAAAAATCCAAGTGGTAAACTCAATCTCATCCTGCCTTTTAGCCTGAATCCTCACATTTACTGCATCTAAGACGGGAAGACATCCTCAAGCCAAAATTCTATCCCCAGCAATCCAGCTCACTGCCTGAGAGCTGACATACATATTTTCGTAAAATCTTTAAAGCTTACCACAACCAAAAGTTGTTCTGCAGCACTAAAGACAACAAAAGACTAAGTTAGCCACTCCTCCATGGATGGAGGGCTCCTCCACCCTTCCTCACTCAAACTTTGGTGGTTCTGCAGCATTTGAAGCTGCATCTAGAAAAAAGGATCCCTATTCTCTCCTAAGTGTGTCTGATAAGTAGAAGAATTGCCAAGTCAGGTATGTCATTGCATCAAGTAATTCAATGTCTAAAGGGATTTTTAGGCTTCACAGAGATACAGATGTCTATGTAGAGCCTCTATACATGGTATGTGAGTGTAAATACATATATCCCAGGCATTGAACAAAACCCAGTTACTCACTAGGCATAATCAGCAAGTAGCCACACACAGAGCTAAAGCACCAGCAGCATTTTACCCAAGATGATTTCAGGATATAAATAAGCCAAGGACTGGAGTGAGAGGTGATACTTCCAGCTGCTATTTCTGGAAAGAAACACATCATCTTTTGGACACTGGAGCTTTCTTTGATCTGAGCAAGAAACAGCAACCTTTAAAGCTAAAACAGATGGAGAACAAATGCTCAGAGTTTAAAGCTGATTACACTAATCAATAACGGTCTAAAAAGAGATCCCTCCTTCCTACAGATATTGCTGCTTTGGCAGGGCAGCCGTGTGGAATGCCCCAAGTTGCTCCCAGCTACCACTGTGCCCAATACTGCAAGGACACGATGAGGGCAAGAGCATTCCAGCTACATCCTTTTCAACAAACAGCACTGAAAAACAGCACACAGCCAGCCCTGGACCACGTTTCTCTAATTAATCTTCATTTTGGGTCTAACTCTGTTTTGTGCCATGATCTGCATTAACGTGCAGGGATTCAGGTCCAGAAAATGTCAATTGCAACGGCAATATTTGTTTTACGGGAAAACAAGAGCAGAAGTTCTTTAAATAATAACGTGATTTTTTAGGTCAAGTTTTATTGCACTAAAAACTTTACCTCTATCAGAAATTTGTGCTTCTGCAACTGCTTCTGTGTTGCCTGTATTACCTCTTGACAAGATAATTGTTGGCAAGACAGAAGCAAGCAGAAAACAAGGCATCAGACAGACAACACATCCCTCACCAAATTAAATCAATGTCTCTTTTCAGCTTAGTTTGTCTAGGGAAAAACAACAACAGGAAATTAAGGAGGATATAGCTCATTTTGGCCAGAATGTTTGGATACATTCTTAATTATTTTGAGGTGTGAGTGCACATAGTGCATCCTCTCAGTATCAACTCTTCATGAGTATTTTTATACTTTTGCTTTACTATAGGCCAGATATTAGTAATAATAATAAATGTTGATACAATTCAGATCCATTCTGAACTGACTACAAAATCATTTGAACAAATGCAAAGTCATTAAGAGACACAATCTGTTTCTTTTCCAAGAGAGTGAAAATTTATTTTCCCAGCCCTTCATTAATACAATCTATTTTTTGCTCTCCCGAAAATTGAAGTTTCAGCTCTGGGTTATTTATTAACAGTAGAAACAATTTTTAAAGGGTTATTTTCCCTATCCTAAATCAAACCTTGGACAATTCAAAGCACCTACTGCTATGAAACTTCAATTTTTTTTGAAAAAACTTTGCTGAAAACTCAGGGTATTTTTTGCATATTTCATAGACCGTAATTAAGTAATTGCAAATTTAATCTCCTTAAGTTCTTGAAACGAGGAGGATGGTTTTCTTTAATTCCAAATTCTGCATTTGGATGCTTAAATTAACATATGAAAGATTTTTTTCTAGAGGAAAACATCACTAAGCTGTATGAAGCCTAAATACAGCAGCCTGATGCTCTCCAATGTTTGATAGAGGTACATATCAAAGCATCTCACTCCATCTAAAGAAAACAGCCAGTTCCCTCAGATTGTAATCAATATTTGGATGTTCTCACAGCTTATGTATTTACCAAATTAAATAAGGAGTTAGACATGGATGGCAGTGGAGCTACTCTCACTTGCCTGCCAACTTCAACCACTTTTAAGAGCATTCAGTGATCAAGAAAGAGTTTGGATCTCAGATGAGAAGATAATTCCAAAAGGAGACAGAGCTGCTCAGGTGTTGGGGATGTTCCCCACCTTTTTTGTCCTCTCCCTGACCTTCTTTGAAGTTTATAGAAAAACTAAGTCTCCTTCATCACTTTAAAGGCTGTTTGTAGTTTGTGGGGGTTAGATGACATTTAGAGGAAATGTGTCTCTTTACCTCCAATAAATGAAATATTTATTTTTGCAGGAGAGTTTTGATCAGGACTTGCAACAAAACATTTAAACAATGCAAGTGATTCAAAATTGCTTTCTTATGTCCAATTCATATATTTGCAACAGCTTTAAAATGTAATGTGATCTAGGCTAACCTGAATATTTCTCTTCAATCAAGTTAATTCAACTAAGACTTAAGTACTCAGCAGTTAGAGAGTATGACTGACCATGGGAGCAGCATGGAATTATTTGGGGAGCCTGACTGGGGGAGTTTTCCTTGTCCTCTACAAGACTGGTGGTTTTGGGAACAGGAAATGCAAACAACTGCAAAGCCAGCAAAGCAGCAAGATTCATCTGTCCTTCTATAAAATATATTCAGCCTCTTATTTTCCACTGGGTTTCCAGTTGCAGAATAAAGCTGAATTGAAGTTTACAGGAACAACTGTATAAGAAGTAGTACAGCTATTTTTTTGATCCTTTCAATCTTAAGAGTTATGGATTTTCTTGGACTACATCTATTCATCTCTGCTCTGTACAGTTGCAGTATCCTTCTGTGTACAGAGCATTTCAAGCTGAATTTTTAAGCAGCAACTCTTAAAAAAAAAAAAAAAAAAGGAAAAAAGCTACCTGAAAGTTTGTTCCCTGAGCATAATTCAGAGAAAGTGTTGCTTGCAAAAGACTCCAGCTGTGAAATCTTCCAGCAGGTCTTACTAATTTGGATTCATCATGGCAGATTTCAAAGTCATACTCTGAAGAGCAAGGAATTAAAATAGGTCAGCAGCACTGTGGGAGAAGTACACAACAGCAGCAAGCAGCCTGCAGTGGCTCAGCATCTCAAGAAAACTCTGTATCACCATGAGCTCAGAGACAGACACAGAATGAGGAGCACAGATCAGGGCAGGAGCTGGGCAGAGTGTTCAGGGTGCTGCTCTGGACCTTCCCCTGGCTGCCACTCAGCTCCTCCCGAGCTGCCAGCAGACCTGCAAGGAGCTCTGACCAGCAGGAGACTTGGAAAAGCATTCTCAATGTGACCATTCTCAAAGTGACACTTTGCCCAGCATCATGTTAGAGCACCTGAACCAATTCCTCCCTCCTGCTTCTTGCTCCAAAGCAAACTCTCAATGCTCTGCCCATCATTCCTCTTTCAGCTAAAACCACCACTGGAAAATAATCACATGCTGGATATTTACACCATTCAGACCTATGGTTTTGTTCCAGCTTCATTCTGATTTTTGCAGCTAAATATATTCTCTATGAGCATGAAGGCAGGGACAGCACCCTCTTGTCTCTACAGCTTCCAAAGCCCTTCTTATTAACTCTTTCAGGGCTAAAAATGTATTTAACTATTTGTTAAATCACCATATGAAAATTTCCTTTAAAAATTATGAAAATTTCCTCTTTTGCACATCTTGGGCTTTTTAGACTCTTGTCTTGCAAATTTATCTTTGTTTTCATTTGTTTCTGCATTCATTCATGACAAGCTCTTTACCACAGATCTGTCACAGGAAAAACATCATCATTAATTTGTCCTAAACTTTTTTGGTCTAAATTTATTCAAAGAATTTCCAATGCACAGTGCACTCCATTCAGCCATAGTACACAAGGAGGGATTGCCTAAAAAGCAATAAAAAATGAAACCTGTTTGAGGACACCACACTGCATTCTGAGCTGAGCTCATTTTGAGCGGAAACATTGATCCCTATGGATTTATCACATTCTGTCCTCTTGGCTATTTCTTTTCTTACAACTTCAGCACATCCATTTTGCTTTGTTTCCAGCATCTACAGCAGCCAATTCTTCACATCATCTGGCAGCTTATATATTACAGCCTTCAGACTTAATTTACATGTGTAAGGTATGTATAAAATATTTTTCTTCAGCACTGAGAGTTGTATATTTGTAGGTATAGTTTCACATACAATGTCTCATGTTCAGATTTTGGATGGGGATTTTAAAATCATTTACACATCATGTTACAAGTATTTTTATTGCTATGATTAGAAAGTAATTTTTTAAAATTTCTATTGATTTTTTTTTTACATTTATTGCTACAACTAGCATATGATTAGCATTACTTAGAAGGGTGTCACCAATAACTTGTTTTTACCTATATATAAATACTGGATTTCATAGATTTTCTGCAGGATTCTTAAGACAATCTTTCCTGGGAGTACAAACAATATTTGTTCTGCTGCTAAGTATTTTTTACACATAAAACCAGTGTCTGACATCACTGTGAATTCAGAGAAAAACAGACATAATTTTAAAATTAATTTTTGCTGTGTTGAGGCCTTGAAGCTCACACGACAACTTTTAGACTAAGCACTGTGAGGCCACTGAACAGACCTGTTGATGCCAGAGATTTATATGCTTGAAACAAGAGGATAGACAAATCATTATCTGTATTCCTTTTGTAAATAGCTCACATTTTTCTACTAAACATTTCTCTACTTTTTTTCACCATCTATATAGTCTTTTTTTTTTTTCTTTTTTTTTGGGGCTTTTTCAGAAAGAAGCAGAGCAGGAGCATCACTGCATGTGCTGCCCCAGCACAAGGTCACCAAACTCTGTTCAACGTGCCCAACATGAGGTGCATCTTTCACACCAAAGCTGCTCTCAGACACTTTTACATGTTGCTCTGTGCCCCTTCAGCACCACTTTAGCAGATGTCTCTGTGGGATAGTTTGCTCCTCCCTCCTTCTCCTTTTGGATCTAATTGTTTAATGTGAAGGGCGCAAAAGGGGCTGCAGAGAAGGACTGCAGAGCACAGGGAACACCTTACAGGTGGAATTTGGATTTGTCTGTACTAATGACTTTAAGCCTGGGAGATGTTTTCTAGCTGAGGATGAATAAAAGCTCTATTTTATAACAGAAACATTCCCTGGAATGAAATCCATTATTGAGCCCACAAAAGTCATCCCTGGAATGAGGTATAAGATGGTCAGAGGAAAAAGAGACAAAAGCATTGTGGTGTTCAGCTAGTTCCTTTTGATTTTCATTTGTGTTAGAATAGAATTTAGTCTGTTGACATACCAGACCAGACCCTTAAAAAGTAATATGTCAGATACAAAATTATTTTGGCACTTTTACAACTAAGTTTAGAGTGCCCCAAGTAGATCCCTTAATATTCCTCTCTGTTTAGAGCATAAATATGGATTCTGTTTAGGCAAGTTTAAGTCACACCCAAATCTAAGAGCTGACCGGACATTGCCTGGGGGATGCTGCTCCTGCCTTACTGCAGGCACAGGAATTCTGGGTTAAATACACAGCAGCTCAGTATTAGATCTGTTCATTTCCAACCTCAATGTCCACCTGCCCTCCTACACCAGATACTGTGGTGCATTCATAAGGTACATCCAAAACAGGGGAGATCCAAAAGTGACCTTTTGGACAGAGATGCCAAATTTTTACACCAATATTTTTACTATCAAGCAGAATCTTACATTTCTAGTTTGCTGTCTTACCCTCCCCACACACTTTCCCCCCCACCTTCCCCCCCCCCCCCAAAGCAGGAGAATTTATTCCCTTTTCCCCTCACAATCGATGAACATAACACTTTCTTTCCAGTAAGGCATTTTCAGCTGAATCATGAATGGAAGCAGCAGACTGGAGCAAAGAGTCAAGTGCAACAAGAGACTCACAAAAGAGGAAAGATGGGTTAGAATATCATTACCTATAC
This sequence comes from Lichenostomus cassidix, assembly GCF_008360975.1. Lineage (NCBI taxonomy): Eukaryota > Metazoa > Chordata > Aves > Passeriformes > Meliphagidae > Lichenostomus > Lichenostomus cassidix. The sequence continues at coordinate 5,475,810 of NC_139488.1, read as the reverse complement.
TGTTTATTGTGCCTTAAAAATGGAACAAAACCCTTCTTTTGAACACACCAACATGAATAATAGGAATATCGACCAGGATTCCCTAGTGCAAATCTACAGCATTGGAGAAGCCCAGCTCTTTTGAGAGGATGCTTCCAAGAAACACTTTGAGGAACTGAGAAGGATATGTGAGAATCTGCACTAATGTCACAAGTTGTGACATACTGATATTGTCCAAAATCCGTGTCACTGCACACAGCAGCAGTACCAGCCTGTCCTCAGGGAGAAATGCAAACAGATTCTGCTAAAGCACCTGAATTATCTCCAGGGAACACAAATCTTAGCCTGATTTTTTTAACCTGTAGTAGAAATGCTTTCCCTTAAATAACAAACACAGGATGCCATGAGATAGTACTTCCAAGGCATTAATTATTTTTATGTCTCAGTAGGCTACCTGGTACCAGAGGAAGAGAGACATTAATTGCCTTCTGGAAGACAAATGGGAGCAACACTTGCATGCATATTTTTCAAGGAAGTTAATGTATACATTCAATAAAATCTCTACCTTATTGCCAAGATGATGTGCAATAAACTAGGAAAGGATCCATTCATGGCATAACAAGGTTTCATAAGTGTTTGATTTAGGATGCATACTCCAAATTGTACACTTCCCAAGGCAGGTATTGTGAGAAAAACAAAATACATTATTATACATCAGAGAGCTCAGTCATCTCTCTTACATTGGAAGGGCAAATCTGCCCTAGATATAAATTCACATAAATATGCACTGCCTTGGTGTCAAAGCAAACAGGGGATCTGCCAAGCCATATGGGGACAACAATGAACAATATTTCTCTTTTTACACTGCTATTGTCAGTGTAAGTGGAACACTGTTCACCTGTCTACCGAGGCCAGGCCAGTGTTTGGAAATCTGAAAGTCTGAAAAAGAGCATCAGTGGAAGCACAAGCTGCTCCTGCAGTCCTGACACTCACCTGGGACTCAGCACAGCTTTTTATTGATCCTTGCTCCCAGAATAAAGCATCCCAAGACAGCCTGTATCCACCTGCATTTATGGATGGATACAAACTACTGTCTCGTGGCAACGATGAATGAAATTACTTTTTTCATTTTTGCCTTGGGAGACGCCTAGAGACATTTTATTTTCACATCCCTTGTCATATGCCTGAATTAGTCTTCTCTAGAGTTTGTATCTGCTAATTGAGGCTATAATAGAGCCCTGAGCTCTGCTGGCAATTTGAAAGAGTTTTTGGTATTCCCTTCAATAGCAACTAATTTCTTTAATCCAGGTCTTTAGCATAAGAAATTGATGATTTTTCAGCTGAAGGTGTCATAGAAACAAGCCCAGACCAACCTTTAAACTACATTGTTTAGTGCTATAAAGCTGCACAACCAAAAATCTGTGCATACATCCCATAAACTTCCAGTTCAGTTTTTCACAGTCCAATCAACAGCAAAGATAGACCACTGTATATTCTGAAAAACTGAGTCCTGTGTTAGAAGTGAAAGCACTTAGAAGAACTGTGTTAGAAGAACAAGAGAAAAACTAGAAAAATCACAGAATCATTGGAAAAGTCCTCTAAGATCACCAAGTCCAATCATCAACCCAGCATCACCACAAAGTCCTCAAGTACAGAATCATGGAAATAAACAATATTAATGAATATTCACTGTTATTAATCATAGAATCCTTGAAGGGTTTGGGTTGGAAGGGACCTTAAACTCATCCCGTTCCACACCCTGCCATGGGCAGGGACACCTTCCACCATTCCAGGTTGTTCCAAGCTCCATCCAACCTGGCCTTGGACACTTCCAGGGATGGAGCAGCCACAGTTTCTCTGGGCAGCCTGTGCCAGGGCCTCACCACCTTCAGAGTAAGGAATTTTTTCCATATACCTTATCTGAACCTACGTTCTTTCAGCTTGAAGCCATTGTCCTTGTCCTGCCACTACATGCTATGTAAACAATCTCCTCGTCATGTTTGTCACCAGGCTCCCTTCAGGCACTGGAAGGCCACAGTTTAGCTCAGTTTTGAGCAAAGAAATATCTATCACTGGCTCTAGCATTTGAAGAGAAACAAACTGTAAAAGTAGGTAAAAATAAAATAAGGTGGTTCAATTTCAAGGACAACTTATTGCTTATTTTCAGCTAACTTTTATTTGTGCACATCGTGGCTAAGGAAATAACTTAACAGATGTTCCTCTATGCAAAGCTGTGTATTTTCCTCATGATTTTGCAGACTGGTTGTTTCAGGGGAAGGAAGAGGAGCAGCCATGCAGACAGGGTGTATTCTGTGCCAGAGAGGGGGAGCAGCAAGACCTCTGGGACCCAACACATCTATTAACATCTCTTTTATTCTGCATACTCTCAGTCCAGTGCGTTAACAAGCATCAGGACTGGCGAGGGAAGCTTAGCATACAGCCCCTGAGGGGTCAGGAAACACAGATGAGCAGCAGCAGTATCAAAAAGTAAAATGAAGAGGAAATTGTCCTAGATCTGAAGGAAAAAAAAAAATCATTAAGTGAATTATCTTTATAACTGTGAAATCATGAACAGAAGGGAAAAGGAGAAAGAAGGGGGGAAAGGACAACTCTTCCTGGATGTATCTTTAGAACAAAAGAAATCTTTAAGGTCTTTTCCTAAACTTTTAAGTGTAAAACCCAAAACCTTTTTAATTTTGAAATCATCAGAAGTGTTTAGAACAGCATACACATTTAATATAATATTGTACCTCATGGGAACAGTAGGAAAGAGGAATACAAATGATGAATAGGCTTCATTAATGAACATCTCTTAACAGGCAAGCTGTGGAAAAAAGAGGAAGAAAGAAAAGGAGACTTAAAGAGAAAAGTTGGGCTTTCTGTTTGTAACAGTGTATTAAAACTTCCTTGTAAAATACCTGATGAGTAACACATGCACTGACCTGTGCATTACAGTGGTCATTAGGAGAACACCACCATAAATATGTTTTGGTCACCTCAGCAGCTTTGGATTGCCTTGCTCTGCCTACTTTTAAATGCATTAAAAACTGCAGGCAGTGGATTCTGAGGGCAGCAGTGATGTAGTGGTTTTTATGGGGAGGGGCATAAAAGGGCACCAAATCACAGCAAACCTGTTCTAAAGAAGAAAACCTTTTCCTAAAACCTTTGCCAAAAGAGAAATATCAATACTATGATATTCATTATCAACACAGCAGAGACCACGAGAAGAACCACCTCTCATGAGCTTCCCTTTCCTTCCCCCACCAGACAGCAATGCAAAACTTCCAGCAGGAGCAGATTTACTTACTCATATCCTTAAATCTGGCCAGACCAACTTTCCAAACTCAAAAAACTCCGCATTTCCTGGTGGCAATCTGTATTGGCATCTGGAAACCTCTAACAAATACTAAACAACTAATGATCTATAACCAGAGTTTGAGATTCAAATATCTGACTAAATTTCTCTGTAAAAGCACAAGGTGGTCGATAAAAGCTGTTTGCATTCTCAGTGGTTCCTGTGACATGCCAAGACACTTGAGCTGGTTTGCCTGAAGCTTGGTTATGGGAAGATCTAACAGTAAAGACACAATGAGGCTCCCAAATTCTTGTGTGGGAATACCTACTGAACAGTTTGAGGAATATTGTTATTGGCCCTCACTTCTTGGTTTTCACCTAAGGAAGATCAAGAAGTTTACAAGCAAAATGTATTGTAAGCACTGGGTAACCACAGATAATGGGAATCTACCACATTAATTGGGAAAATACAAATCCTACATCAAATTAAAAATAAAAATAAAAACAACAGTTAGGTCACATGTGTAGACTCTGACTCTCATTTCACATCTGTGCACTAAGGTAACCAAATAAGTGCTCTTGACTTCTATCTAGTCACATTAAGAATTTAAGATTTTAATTAACGTACTTTGTTTATTTTTATAACCTTTTGAAGAGCGGAAGACAAATCAGGAATTTATGTAAATTACTCTACCTGCTTATGCCCATTGTAATTTAGGCACGGCAAGTACAAGCAAAATAGAATGATGTTTTAACAGGAGTTGGTTGAAAAACATTCATTATTCTTCAGAGATTTTTCATAACTAAGTTTCATAAAATTAGAGCTGGATAAAAGTAAAAGAATAAAGGATTACTATTTTTTCATGTCGAATCAAAGTTTTTCTTTTCTTCAAAATTTTCCAAGAAAATACTTTGATTTTGAAAGATGTCTTTAAATAAGATCTTTGGGGGGGAGATGAAAAAACTATGTACTTTCCACCCTATCTTTAAGTACATTCCCACATCTAAGAATAATGCTTGGCTAAGTCTTTTTTTCAATTAAAAATAGAAAGGGAAAAAAGAAAAATATTTCCATTGAAGACTGACAGAAAGCAATTGCTCAACATTTCCTGTCAACCTGCTTCAGAGGTTTTTGGGACCTAGAAAAGATGACAAGTCAGACAGTTTATTCCTCTCTAACATAAGGCTTTTGCAAGTGGCTTTCATTTCCAGGGCTGTTGTAACACATCTCAGCTATTTGGGATTCCAATCTGTCTAACCAAAGCAAATGCTATGATTTTTATATATATATTTAAAAAAAAAAAAAAAAAAAAAATATATGTATACACACACACATATATGCAACCACCCACCCCTTCTGAGCTGCATGCTCAGGATACCTTTTCTTAAAAAAAAAAACATGACAGCAGCCACCAAGTGGAGCGTGTGGCCTCGTGCAGCCTGTGGCACTCCTACCAGCCCTGCTCTCCTGGGGCTCTGCTGAAGCACAGTGTAAACTCACATCCACATTTTCTTCCAAGAACAACACAGGAATTCTTTTTCTATCAAGGAACTAGATAGAACATAGCCAGAGGTGCCCCTGTAGCCTGAACCTTAAGGCACATCGTACCCAGCTTCTCTGTGCTCACCTCCTCCTGACTTTTCATACTTTTCTTTTTCTCTTTGGTAGTTAAATGAACTCTTCATACCTGGCCCTGCCTTGCTCTGTGTTTCCTCATCTGTAAGAGACCTACATGTGCTAAATAAACTCCTAATTTCAGGATTAGGTCCCAGAGCTGCTTCAAAACCAAACCATCTCATACCCTTCAAATGCAGTTAGCAGATTACAGAGCGTCTTTTAATTTTGGTTTAGAAAACCAGCAACAGATGGGGATTTGTGATTTGGAGTTACTAGAAATGGCTGAGCTTTGAAGATAAAGCAACAGGAAATGCTTGGTGAAAGCGACAGACAGAATTTACAAGGGGCTGTAGCACAGCAGAGCAGCGAGATGAATACAACTGCATCAACATCAAAGACACAACTACCTGTAAAAGCAGAAAAAATCACCCCACTACAAACTATTCAAACAGACAGCACATTCAAAAGTCCTGAGCACACAGAAATGGTTGTTGCTCCAGTGGTTTTGATTTACACCACCATCAGCAAGAACTGAGAGGCAGCAGTACCCCCTTTATCTCCCTGTCTTGTTCAGCACCCAGCCATGGTGCAGAGCACACCCTGTACCTGCAAACAGCTCATTGGTATGGAACAGATCATTAGCTGGGGTCAATCAGCACGTGGTTCTAAAGTTTCCATATAAAGTCAACAATACAATAAGAGAACTCATTCAATTATAAGAAAACTGAGCATTCAAAAGTACTGTGATCTCAAAGATCACAATCCATGATGGATTCTGCAGGTCTGATGCCAACAGGGCACATCCTTACTTGTGCAATCAATTCAAACTCTTGGCCCCAGTAATCGAGATCTGAGCTGTATATGATTATTAGAGACTGTCTTCAGTGAGCATCTATGTTTTTATATCTACTCATTTATGATTTTAAATTATTTCAGTGCTATTATATTCCAGAAAAGCCATAAGCACACAATTCCCTACTTGTTAAAACATCTTTACTAACAAGTTGCCTGTTTCACTTGTTTCGGCAAGATGGAAATAAACATATTTTCATTTGTGTTTCATTAAATTATTCCGCAACCCATATGCAGTGTCTTGATGCAGTTTGAAAGGTGAACAGATGGGATTTTATTTTTAGCTCACGTTAACACAGCCCATCAAACACTCATTTGCCTGATATACTATCATAATATAGCTTACTACTCAGCCTTTAAAGTATATCTTTGCCTGCCTTGTAACATTCAAATGACAAAAGAGAACTGTATGATAAATATTTAATTACAATCATGATGATCACTTTGTCACTGAAAACTAGCAACTGTAAGTGAATGGAAGAACTTGGGTTTTAAAGAGGAACATTTAGCAACTGTGTGCTGCTGAAATCAAAGCACATTTTTAATTACAATATTTCAAATACAGGCTTTTCTAAGATTGGAAGAATGCTCAAGGGGACCAAATATATGATTTTTTATTGATACATGAGGCATCTGCAACAACTATTAGGTATTAGAAGTAGAGTGAAATTTTGTTTCAATACTTAACTCTAAGAGCTTTCAATTGCACATAGTAATTCTGCAATATTGAAATATGCAGTCGTACACAGAGCAAAATATATGCTCTGCAAAAGGTAGCATGATAAAGTAGATGTAAGGGCTAAAATTGATTTGTGCTTCCTCACTCAAATGATTTGTAAAATACAGTTTGGAGCAACTTCCACACCAGACTTCTAAATGTTGTTTGGTTTGCACTGGGTACACACACAGCCATGCACAAGAAAGACTGAGGTTTCCAGGTTTGCATGGTATGACTTTTAATTTTGCATTTTCTTGGTACATTTCACTCCACAGTCCATCTGCTCACCCCTCCAATGGGATCTGTCAGCCGAAGGATACCCCAGCCCCTCCCCAGCCCAGCAGCACAGAGAACATTTCTCCACACAAACACCTTGCTGATGGAGAAATGCAGTTGTGAGAGTGCTAAAGAATCAGAGAGCAAGAGCCCTCTTGGATATTGTGCTGGGATCACAAGGAAAATATGAAAGTGGTTCCCTGGAGCAACCTCTGTTCTCATGACCATCACACACATTTTAGGGAAACCTCAGCAAATACGGAGGAAAAAAGAACCACATGTCCTCAGCTGAGCTGCAGCAGGTGTTCCCTGTCCTGGGGAAACCACCAGCAGCTTTCTAATGATGTGTCTTTGACAGTGCTGAAGCACCAGGGTAAACACACAGGGCATGTTCTACTGCAACCACAAAAGAAAGGCAAGAGAGCAAACCCACAAAAACTGGGGATAATCAAATGTCTGTTGGCAGCTGGACCAGCTGTCTTGGCCCTACTGCACCAGGGCTGTGTCCTTCAGGAGCTACTTCAAAAGTACAAACCTCCTGCAGCAGGACCTGCCAGGACAGCACAAACTATTAGTATGTGTTAGACAGTGTTAGAGTCAACATAGCAGCTCCTGTGCAAATAAGAGAGAGGTTTCTGCAGAGAAATGGCTAATAATTTTCACATGACAGAGGAGGTGAAAAGTTGCCACACAGCTCAAACACTGCCTTTCATTTTTACACACAAAATGTGCTGTGAGGAGCAAAATACCTTGGAGAAAACCACCACAAGAACTGACAGGATTTACTTTAAAAATAGAGCTGTATCTTTAGTGATCATCAATGTTGCTCATTTGGAAACGTGGGGGGGAAATTGAGAAATTGCAGGCTGAAATATGAAAGGAAAAAGTAGGTCCTGGTGCCTCATGGAGCTTGAATTTCATATTTGATGGGAAAAGCTAAATGTGCTTACATACCACTTATTGCTAAATCAGCTGAGGGTAAGCAGATGCTACCCTCTCCCTCAAATTTTTGCTCATGCTTTGTGCTTCTATCTGTATTATGAATGTGAGAGACAATAGTGATAATAAAGTACCCAGAAATAGTACCAAATCCCATGTGAAGAAGATAAATCAAATGAGACAAGTCAGCTATATATAAAGACCCTAAATTATTCAAGCTGCCTAAACACCCAGAAGTGCATTCACAGCTTTATACTAATGATTGCAAATTCCAAACTGCATTGCTATATTTATTTCCAGTTTCTTTTTTTTCCCTCAAACAGTTAGGCACAGAGGAATTAAGTCTTTAAATCTGTATTTAGTCAGCAGACACTCTGTACTAATTAATATGGAAAACAATGACCACAGGAAAGGAGCAGATGGCTTGAAGACAGAGAATGAAGATAAGCTGAGAGAGATCTGTGTTAAAATACCAAGTACATACTCGAGCTTTCTTAAACACTGAAACCTACAAGATAGCTCTTTAATAGATAGATTTGATTCGAAATAACATTTTAAGCAAAAAGGTCAGATGAGTCTCCACATTTAGTCAGCAATAAACCTTTCTTCCAAGCTCTTTTTCTGATCAAATCACATGAGAGAGATAAGATTATTTCCCACAGGATGCTGATCATTGTGTTGTTTGAAATATTCTTATCCCACACTAACAGCTAGAAACATTTCTTTATCCTTTGTTGGTAACTTTCCTAATGAAAGAATTAAATTTAAAATAGAAATAAGAAATAAGGCAACCACTTTTGCAGTATTAAAATGATTTTTTTCCTGGCTCATGTTTCTGACACATAGGTTCAGAAGACAAAAGAAGAAAAAAGTGTTTTGATAATTTAGATATGAGTATTCTCCCATGTGAACACAGACTCCTCAGCAGAAGGATAAGTATGAGATTCTTCTAACAGAAGAATCCCAATTCCAAGCTATTCTTGGTAGGATCACCACAGCCTGCAGCCCTAGAACAATACTACAAGGCATTTGTATTACTATTAATTTATAAGTTAAAAAAAAAAGTGGGAAAATATCTGCAGCCACCTACTGTTCCTATTAATCAGGGAAGTGACTAGGCAACCTCAGGGGAAGCATCAGACTTCAGTAGTGCTGGGTTTCTCTGCCTTGACCTCATTAGTCAGGAGGAGAAATGCAGGGAAAGGTGTTAGGAATTGCCCATCAGCTGCTGCTGAAACAGCACCAGCATCATGTTAAGGGCATAAATAGCAGAGGCTGAAAGGGTGGAGGAGCATTGCAGAAGACAGTTTTTGGTCTGACAAAGTTTTACACCTATGAAAGCACTAAAGCAGTATGTTTAAACATCTTAAAATAAACAATCCATAAGCATTAAAAAAAAAAAATCAGGGAAAAACTTAATGAGTAAAACAACCCACGCAATGTTATGAAGAGAAACACAACATTTTGCTTTGTTTTTGCAGATATTTGGTAAAACACAGGAAATGCTTTGAGCAACATTTCTTGCACAAGTTTCAAAATAGGGAGAAAAGCAGTGGCTGATATCTAGTCCAGGTATTGAAGGTTTCACAGAGGCTTAAACCCCTGACTGGATATTCACACTTTATACATTTATTGAAGCACTACAGGATAGTGACACTAACTCTCTTTGGTTTTCTTTGCAGCCTCAGTAATACAAATTTTGACCCTCCCTTCCCCTGTGCAGGCTCTGCAAATCCTGTCACACCTGTACCCAACCAGCAGTCATGTTCATTCATTCTATTTGTTCATTAGCCATCCCTGCCCTTCAGGGTTTCCAGCATCTAATAGGAGCCCAGGAAGTCTAAACCTCTCCACAGGATTTTATTTAGGGCAAAGGAATAAAAAAAATTCTTCAAATTGTTAATTTTGTGCTGCATTAAGTATTCAAATCTTCACCAGTTCACGTTTTTATGCCATGATCACCAACTGATCTTTGCCTCATTTTTAGCATCAAAAACCAACAAAAATCATTCTAACAAAACTCAGGACTTTCTCAAGAAGTAAAATGGGATTTTCTTTCATCTCAACTGCATTTCCAAATTGACAATGACATTAGAAATTGCAATTTAGCAGGTTTTCACTAAGGTTCTTTGTCTATTTGACCTTCAAGTACCTTTCACATTTGGCCTCTGCCCAACCTTCTCAAAGCATAGTCCATGGGTTAGGTCATGCCAGGCTAGGGGGAAAAAAGGAAGAAAACCACAGAGGTACAGAGAAAAGTTGATTCTTAACCAAGGAAAGAAAACTTTTTTTCATCCTAATAGTGTGTCTCACTGAGTGTGATTGATAAGTAAATATAAAAAACACTATTCATTAATGTCAATTCCCTCTAATTAGCAAAAAAAAAAACTTTTCCTGTAGACAACTTTTCTAATAAATAGATCTACAATTCTGATCACACCAGGATGAGTTTTATATTCCCAGAGTAATTTTTAAATGAGTTGACTTGATTATAATTTCTCCATCAGGTTTAAACATTTTACAAAGCTGTTTCAATTGATGGCCAGTTTTCAGGGGTTTACAGATGCATTTCCTTATGAAAATAATCAAAGCCAATAAATTACATAATGGGAAGGGGGTTGTGGATATAAATACTGCAGTGAAATAAAGAACATACACACATAACCTGCACCTAAGAAAGCAGCTTTAAAATCTCTCTACTCAAAGTCTCATTAAACTTCAATTCGTTTCTATGATGTTTCTGTGTCCCAATATACAGCTCTCTAACCTTTCACCTTTCCAAGAAGTAAAATTAACAGTACTGACATTTACAGGATATTCGCTTAAAAATGTCAGTAGGGGAAAATAAAAAAACTGGAAAGAGAGCAATATTTATCAGTTGCAAAGATTTGGCCATGATAAACGCTAACATTACCCTTGACAAAATTACACACCTGGAAGTATTTTTCTCTTCAAAGTACAACTTTCTGTATTTCTGGCAGGTGACATTTATATAAAATGTATGGCAAGAATTACTATGGTAACAAAAACATATTTAAAAATTGATTATTTCTCCTATTTCTCTTTCATTTTTCTTCCCGAATAGGTTAACTCAGCACACTAAGAAATCCGTATATTCTTTTTCCTCGGCTCTGCTGTTGATCTTCCTGAATTATTGGCCTTTGGTCAAAGATGCTGGGCTGTTCAGGAGCCTCAGCACCATGAGGTGTTGCTCTGCTTTGTATTTCAGCTTCTAAGGCATGTTACAATCAGAGCTGTAATACTAAAGGATTCCAGCAAAGAGAGACACTTGTTAAAATTGCATATGAAAAATAATAGACACATTACTAGGCCCATCTCTTGGGATATTTAAATTAGATGAAGGAAAAAAAAATCCTGGTAGTTAACATACCATCCAGTGGAGAACAATCCCAAAGGAAATGGAAAGCACTTATTAGTTTTCCATATCGTTCTACTCCTCTATAACTTACAGGATTCTGTTCTAACAGACATATAGCTCCATTCTGCTGAAATAGGGCTATTTCATTGATTTCAAACTCTCTCATAAACTTGAAATATTTTAATTACCAAATAATCCATTTTGCATTTCACAGGCAGCAATTTGCTGAGCAACATAAACCTAACAAAACAATGCCTGATTGAAAAAGTGAAATATGTTCCTGTAAACAGAAAGTACCTGGTGTGTCCTTGAAGTCTATTGTTTTGGGAAGGTGCCAGAGGAAAATATTAAAACCCACAATGCACGAGAGGATTTTCTTGTTTTTAATAAGTCAACTTTTGAAATTCCCATGGATTAACATAACACAGAAACTCTCCAGCATCTGCACTTCAAAAATGCACAGAAAACAGGGTGGGGAGATAAAAGGGAAATATCTGCTATTAAGTCCACTCTGAAGGCAGACAAGAGAAAGCTGATAAGGGTCTTCATTCATTGCTGTTCAATATTTGTTCTTGGTCTAATGCCACTTAACTCACAGCAAGTTAATAGCAGCCAAAAACTTCCTTCGGCATCCAATACTCCTCTTAGCACCAGCACAGCACCTTCAAAGCCACATTTGGCAGCACAGTACATACAAAAGCAAATGAAAATCCCCTCTCTCCTTGTGTCAAGCCCTGCAGATGCCATGCTGGAGCCCCAGGCTGCCACAGGGCTGCTCTGAGCTCTCACATGGCAAGTCCCCTTCACAGCTCTGAAGGAGTTTAATTGCAAGAAAGAATTGCTCTCCCCACTTTGCAGCGAAGACACAGATAAACAGAGATGTCATATCTGCAAGTAAGAGATGTTAAAATGAGATCTTTAACCCCAAGGCCACACCAACATGCTGCAGGGTCTGTCACATTTCTCCTTCGTTAGCATAAGTAATTCTTGGTTGTGTCAATCAGGGTAGCTGCAAATGCATTTGAAAGCTTTTGAGGTCTGTACATAGTCCACAGGAATACCACATTACAGCTGAATATGCAAGACTATTATCTTTTCTAAAGTTAGGCCAAAATCAAAGAGTGCAGAGATGAATATAACAATTCTCCCCATGTTGCAGAGCTCTATAGACTCCACAGCTTTGCCTGAAGCTCCACAGTTCACATGATAAAGACACATGGATTTCAAATGCCAAGTGTTGCTCACTGTAAATACATGTACTAAGGAACTGAAATTACCAATCTGCTACAAATGAAGTTTTAACCTTCAAGAAGCACAAAAACAGAGAATAATCAGTGTAAGAATAAAGCAAGCAGAGGATTATCCTTTTAATTTAAGATGTGGGATGTTATAGCTTTTTTTCAAGATAAATTAATGCATTAAAATTGAACTCAGTTTTGATTTTTTTCTCCCTACTTGCTTTCATTTCCCATTTGATCTGAATGAGTACCTGAAATGTTTAAAACAGCATTGGGTTACCCCTTAACAAAGCTCCACCAGAAATCTCCTTTAAAATATTTCAGCTTTCTTTTCCTTTCCTTGTGCAAAGAGCAAGACAAGGGAACAGGGGAATTAAAACTAAAAGTAAATCCACAGTAGGTATAGCTGGAAGAAGTGCTGTGGTTCCTTTTGAGCAAAGTTACCTAAATCCACACCATCAGCTCCCATAAAATGGCACAAGGAGTAAATTAGAGGCACCCAAAGCACAGACCAGATCAGCCAGCAGCTGCCAAATCAGTGGAGGAGCAAATCCTCATGTGCTCTTCCAGGGTTTTCTGCTGCCTGTTATCACTGTGGTGTGTGACCAGCACACAGCAGCTCTAACACAACCATTCTGAGTGAAATTTTTATTGGTACCAAGGCAAAATCATTTGGATGAGCTCTCTCTTCACTGCCAGTGTCTGGGTGCAGATATGCAAGAGGCAGGAAGGAGAATCCAACTTTTCCGAGTTTGGATGCAATGTGACATTTCATTGCATTCTGCCTTCAAATTAGCATTTCAAAGCCTAAGCCTCACTTACCCTTGTGTTTATTTCAGTTGTTCTTCAAATGCCCTGACTGTCCCTTCTGTCCCCCTGACATTTCTGTCTTCCAGAGACAAAGCCAGAAATGCTAACCATAGAATAAATGAAGTGAGGGGTCACCCATCATCTTCCTTTTCATGCCACAGAGCTGTACGTGTTCCACACACCTCCACATTCTTCCTACAGCCTACATTGGGATTGTCATGTTTGCTGGGTGCAGCTCTGAGGCAGGAGAAGGTGACCCCACCATTCTTGGGGCAGCCGAGCCCAGGGGGGAGAGAGATCTCTGGTTTTCCCTTCTCACTGCTGAACAAAAGAGCAGGAAAACCTGAAAGCCTGGGAAGGGAGGCTGAAGGACAGGCAGTGCACGAGGAAAGGCCAGGGAACAGCAGGGCTCCTCTGCCAGATGTGGCTCTGCTCACAGGGCTTGCCCAGGGCTTTATTTCAAGCACGACAGATACACTGCTGGATTTTCTGCTTCCTGGCTCTGGCTTGGGATGCTGCCCACTGCTGTGGGAGCTGCATGGAAAAACCTCAGAGGGTAGAAGAGCCATCCTCTGCCACCCTTATGTCCAGTTTGGAGGACTTTTTTTTTTTTCTGATGGTTTTGGAGCTTTAAAGTTTTGGAATAAATCTGCCTTAACACCTGCACTTAAAAAGGCAAATAAGCTTTTCAACAACGAGGCTCCTGAAGAGGAGAGTTTATTGAAAATGTAAGGCTCTTACACACTAAGCCACATTATCCAGGAGGGAGGAGACCTGTGGGAAAAGGAAAAATAGTGAGCAAGCCCCATGCAAAATGCATGAGTCTTGATAGCTTCCTCTAGTCCACCATATGCATATTTCATGAATTCATTACAGCAACTACTGCATCTATAAGTCAAATAAGCCCAGTTGTTCAAATAAAATGACTGGTTTGATATACAGAAAACAGACACTGTTAGAGGAGTGCTGACAGTCTCCACACTGAAACTGCCACGTGGCTGTCAAGACTACCCAGTGTCCTGTAGTGTCCTGTAGGCTTGGCCAGAAGGAGAAACAGGAAAAGAATAGTTGTTTCCTCAGCATCTGTATGAATAACTTAAAAAAAATGACCCTCAGAAGCAACTATAGCAGCTGAGCTACAAACTGGAGTTCCAGTCATTGCTAACTCACATCCAAAATGAAAAGTTTGTAGATGACAGATGCTGCTCACTCTCAGGATCAGCACAGGGACAAACACTAGAGACATGAAAAGGACTGAAAGAAAACAGCCAGGCAAAAATACTTGGTGCTTCCTCCTGCCAGTGCTATGTATTCTATACATGGAAACAGCTGGAGAATAAAGTGGGAATTTCAGGTTGTCACAGACACAGTTGTTCAGTGTTCAGGCAAGGGGGAATACCAGCTTCAGACAGGGCCCTACACTGTATGGCTTCTGCATGGGAAATCATTTCTGATCATCCCCAAATCCACTCCAGCAGGCACCAGTCTCAGGGACACTTCCCACACCCTGAATTGATGGGAACTCAGTGTACAGAGCCACCAGGATCTGTAAGGTCTGTGAAAAAGTACAAAAGGTGGCCAGTACCAATGAAAATTGTTTTTCTGGCAGATGCATCCCTGAGAAAGGCCCAGTTTGTTTACCAGCATGGATACACAGAGATTCAACAGTATTATTGATCTGGCTGATGAGAAGTCTGAACAATGGAGAACAATAATCTAAATGCTATCTGACATCTGAAAATCTGAATCTTGATATTTAGATTCTAATGTAATATAGACTTTAAAAGCTCCAAATGTTGAGCAGCAAAACAGAATTCAAGGTTTTTAAGAGTGACACTCACAAGGAATGTCACGGGAGCATTTCAGCAGAGACCAGAAGGGTTTCACCACCATCCACACCAACCTTCTGAGTTCCTGACCTGGGGTTTTTTGGGGTGCAAAGAAGTAATAAAGCTCTTCTCCAAAAGTGCATCTAAAGCTTTTCCATTTGCATTTAGCAAGCTTTCAACTTGTCATAGTCCAAGTACTGCCTTAAAAAAAAAAAAAAGAATATTTAACCTCTCTTTTCTGGGTACCAAATAAATGAAAGTTTGTGAACTTTACACAGTAACATTTGTGCTTTGAATGAGCTTAATGTGCCTCCAGCAAAGCTCTGCGACATTCGCCACTTCACAGTTTAAAAGTGTGTTCTAATAAAAGGTCAAGGGAAAGAGAAAAATAAGGGAAAGGCCTTCGAGGTTATAAATATATTAGACAGGAAAAACATTTCTGCTCTGCTAAATGTCTGTTTAAATATAAATCTACTAGTCTGATGAGGTTAAGACCCTAGAATGCAAATTTACATCTGATTTTGAAGAGAGTGGTGGTATTCCCTTATTTTCCATTTTCTAATGCTCTTTCCTTCTTCCTCTTTTCTTTCTAAATATTCCTGAGATCTGCAGGGTCTTGGATTTTCAGATTTAAAAATAGAACCAGAAGATTTAAAGAAAACATCTCATCAGAAGCAATTAACTACTTTCTATGAGAAGCTGGTGTCAAATATTTTGAATGGACAAATAAACCAAGTGGTTGACCATAAAAAGTTTTATATAGATTTTCACTAATCACAAAAGTAATTCTTTTTCCAAAGTTTTAGAAGGGGCCTGAAGCATGTGTACAACTTAAATCCATTTTCCAGCCTTTATATCATGGAAAGACCTGCTTGGCACTTACTGTGTGTGTCAAAAGTGGAGAGGAGCAGATTATCTCTTCCCAGTTTGGGCTTGGGAATTAACAGCCCCACTCTGAAAGAGTGCCAAACTCTTCTGAACACCTTGTGACTGAAACCACAGGAAAGTTTCAGATTTCTGCAGTTTCAGAGGCCAAATCTGTCCAGCATCTGCATCACTTTTGTCTGGGACTCTCCACTAACCCAAAGCTCGTTAAATGTCTGTCATCCAAAGAATCTGCCTGTGACAGTAGAACTCTGAAAAACTACTAGCTTGTTTAAAATAATTTATTCTACTTCTCTTTAGGTGAGGTCTATTAACTAATATCAGAAAT
The DNA here is from genome assembly GCF_008360975.1 of Lichenostomus cassidix. Classification (NCBI taxonomy): domain Eukaryota; kingdom Metazoa; phylum Chordata; class Aves; order Passeriformes; family Meliphagidae; genus Lichenostomus; species Lichenostomus cassidix. The sequence continues at coordinate 5,459,665 of NC_139488.1, read as the reverse complement.
ATATCCAGATGTTATAAAATGTAGTTATAGATTGTACCTCAGTAAGAAATACAAACCTTCCATATAAAATTTTATAATGCCTAAATTCCTGCCTTATACTTCCTAATTGATTATTTTTATCACTGAAAGGATAGTTCTAGTATTTGTAATAGGAAATACTCATTTAAATTAATCATATATTTAAATTAATCATATATTTAAAAAATGCCATGCACAGGAGTTGATTAAATATCATAAAACCTACGCCACTCTGTTAATTTTTTCCTCAATTTTTAACCTTGTTGTGTATTTCAATATCTAATTTGTTTTGGTTGATATCCTGTGAGCTTTAAGATGTGTGATCAATCCTGCATCTGTGACCATTTTGGCATTTAGGTTACAAACTTCTCATCTTGTATTAACATGCAACTCTGAGCCTGAAAACTCTTGCAATGCAACTTCTTGCATCTCCTTTTGAAATATCCACCAAAAAAAGCAGCAATTAACCATGGAAATCCTGTACCAATTTTTCCTTTGCTAATGAAGTTTAAGAAAACATTGCAAAAACAACAAAATCATGCTGATTTACATGACAACCAGAATTCAGTGTTTACTTGAATATTAGCCATAAACAATCCTTGTTTTAAAAAAAATTAATTCCAGAATTCAAAAAATTACAGAAGAATAATCAGGTTTACAAAATACGGGGAAGCTGAAAACCGTTGTTTCAATTTTTTTTATCTATTTATTTAGATATTAAAGAAGGAAAACATGGGAATTTTGAAAAACTAGAGCAGGGAAAAAATAGATATTCATTTCTTCTATTACATAATGCTTACTAGAACCAATATGTTTATGTCATTTGGTTAGAACTTTTATCTTTGGTGCTCTACACTTAAAAGAAACTATTTTTTTTATTACCAGAACCACAACGAAAGACAAACTAAAGAAAACCTCATTTAAAAATTTCCTTATAAGAAGGATTAGATTCACTGCATTGGTTAAATTTGACGTATTGAGAAGATTAATTTCTTGAACACTCAAAGTGATTGGAAAAAACCCCAAATCCGGTCCTGTACCCTGCTATGTTGTCATTTTTCTGTTTCATTATTTGCCAATTGTTTAACTCAGGTTTGCTCTTAAAGCTCTGCAAGTGCTCCCTGGATTTTACTGAGGTATAGGCAAATAACCGAGTCAACTGGATTAAAACACAAACCTGGATGAAAAAACATTTCCAGGAATTGATGAACAGAATATCTAGCAGTGAAAATTTGCATTAGACTGTTAAAATTGGCAAATTTGACACTAATTTAGCGTGGCAGATCACAGAAAAATTTGCCTAAACTTTCTGTGGGCTGTCAGTAATGTGGTAAAGAGACCTTCAAACATGTCACCCTCAAAGGGCTGATCAAATTCATCTTTGCTACCTGGGAATTTTGAGGTAAAACAACTCTTTTAAGCGATAAAGACACTTTGTCAAAACTGAAAAATTTATGTGAAATAGAATTCAGCATGTTCCCTGATACATTTTTGTGCAGATGTTCTCATGCATCCTATTGTCACAACTGCAAATTGAAGTTTCACTAAATGTCAATTTTTTTAAAAAAAATGTTAAACACTTGACACATGCCTTTTTTTCCCTTTAAAAATGTATAAGATTTTGTGATGTCATCTTGATTTAGGAAAAAGATTTCAAATACAAAACCAAGTCAAAATATCACTTCCTGCTCAGTGCTACTGCAGATGGGATCTCATAAGTGGAACTAAACTTGATAAGCTATCAGCTTTCTAAAAAGTCATTGCAAAATCCAAAGAGAGAAAAAGGTTTGCTGAGAACTCAGAGAGATTTTCTGAGAACTATGAACTAAGTATGAACATTCATACTTACAACACTGATTACCTTTCTTACCACTAGCTCAACTCTACTCTTAGGTGGAGCTAACCTAATCATGGAAATAGCAAGAATAATGCTTTATGGGGGCATTTCAGCTTCTGCACCTTTTTAGGATGATATTCAGACACTCATATTTCTAAAAATTGCAATTTTTCATCTGCCATAAAACATGATTCTGAACTGAAAGTCAATTTTTGCCCGACTGCCTTAGAGAAGCTGTAAGAGTTCATGGCTGTAACGAAGATTGTGACCACTTAGGCACTAAATACATTGAAAATAAAAACTTAATTCACCTTAATGTCTAAACATCATCTGCTTGTTTCACCCTTGGTAACACCCACTATGTTTTTATTTTCTTTTCAGCAATATATCATTGTGCAACCATTTTCATATCCATCACAGCTTCAGGCAAACTTGCAAACATCAGATCCTTACCTCTTCCATGAGGACAAGAAAAGAATATGGAAATGCCTTGAGTAGGTGACTTTAGGGAGTTCAGAGTTATTTGTTGCTCTTTTAAATTGTCATTCTAAGCAATGTTTTCAAACTTCAGATTATCAAAGTCCCAGCAAGCTGCTATCAAGTTCTCCATAGTCCTAATAAAAATGGATTAAAGTGTACTGTTCCAAAGTCTCCTCTACATTACTGCAAAAGTACATTCAAAATGTAGAACAATTTCACACTATTTTTATAGAAATGCATGTTCATCTTTCTATTCCTCTCCATCTCCAGAAATTAATTAATTCACAAAAGGTGAGGAGCAATGAAAGTCACCAGTGGTTTCAACCAGACACATATGGGAAAGAACATGCCACTACCAAATTATGCCATACAAGCCAGTAATCATTGTTTAAAACTCCATATGCTATTTACAGTGCAGTATTAAACAGGAAAAGGTATCAAAAATATTTTTATAGTTTTTACGCAGAAAATATTTTTACAGTTTACAGAAGAAAATAATTGCTTTATAACATACCCCATCCTTAACACTGCTGCCATTTCCTAACAAAAAGATGTTTTTACAGCATTTTTAATAATCCTTGACTTCTAGCTATCATTTCCAAATAATTTTCCTGACATCAGGTGCCCTGTGTCCTTCGATGACACTTTCTATGACACTGTGGCAGAGAATACCACCTCCCAACAAGGGGTATCAGATGCCAGCTGACACTCAATGTTCTCCACTGGATTACTTCTCAAGCACTCTTGATATTAAATGTTTGAAAAACTATAGCAGCTACAAAGTACTTCAGTTTCTCATATTTAATGAGCTGCTAACCCTCCAACAATTTTCTTTTGTAGCAAAGAGATATTAATGACAAATAATACCAGTAAGGCAATTAATAAGTGACCTGTTATGCAGTAAAATTCCTGGATAACTTAAATATAATCCAAAACCAAAATAAAGAGGCTGTTCTGAGCCACACCAAGAGTTCATCCAACCCTAACTTCTTGTTTCTGACAGCTGTCAGCAACAGAAGTCTGGGAAAGCAAGAGAGCACCACACAAGAATTAAATGATAATTTCCATGTGACTCTCTTCCAGGTTCCAGTTATTACCACCTCAGCCTCAGAGGTTTCCAACACCAGGGATTGCATTTTAGACCACAGTCATTAAAGCAGAGTGCATTCAACACTCTCCTGGCTTTTCCTTTGCTTTTGTGAATTTTTGAAAATTCACAAAGCCTGAAAAAATTGATTACAGTTATTGGCCAATGATTCAGAAGTCAGACTATTAGAGGAAACTGGAAATGTCCTGAGATTACAAGCCTTTAGTAAGAGTAAAACCAGGATTTTATGACCCTGTGATTGGATGAAAGAGCAGGAACCTGTGCATGGGTGAAAGGGGATGCACACATACATAGAGCTGCATAAACATACAGATATTCTGAGCTGCACACCCCAAACCCACACCAACAGCTCTGATGGAGAAAACTTCAGGCTGTACTTCCAGGATGCTCTGAAGTTACTAGAAAATACATGAGAAGATAAACTTTGGTGGTTTGTTCCATCAGCCAGTTTTAATTCCTGCGTTAAATATGAGGAAACCACAACATGAGGAAATATCTTCAAAGAGGGTTACACTGTCTGGAAATCACCATTTTAAGCAAGTTTTAAATGATGGGCATACCAGACAACTATTCTAGACTTTGCTTTGAAATACACAAACACTGAAAAAATTATTTAATGTTTTCTGTGCTTTGTTCCATGTGCTTTAACAAACATATTTTTACAGAATTATCCCGCATTTTGAAGTCACATTTTGAGTGTAACCAAGCAAAACGCTTTGCATACAAAAATATTCACTAAAGTATTTTAAAATATATTTCAGTGTAGTTTATCACCTCCATGCACATTAAAAACAGTCCACAGATGAAACTATAAATACTGAGTATTTGAAGCAACTCCTCTACTGAGAAACGTGGAAAAATATATACTGACTTAAATATATCTTTAGAAAACAGTCAAAATAATGAATAATTGAAAACAGAATGAGTTCACTAACAATTTGCAAGAGAAAGAGCTACATTCTATGATGTGTCCTTTAGTCAATATTCTTTCTCTTCTCCTTCTTGCAATTACTTTTCATAGCACATTATCTAGCTTGACATACATGTTTTAACAATTATGTGTACAGAAAATTAATTATTCCATTTAATATTGTCTAAGACCCCCCAAAAAGTTTTTTTCAAATTAATAATGTCCTTTTGTTTCATCTACCTTTTATAATTTTTAAGTCTATTCCGGGACATTCAAATCCATTTTCTATGCCAGCTGCATAAATCTGAATGGGGGGGTGGGAAATTACTTTTATGAATTAGCATCTCAGCTGGAAAATCCAAGTTCTGTTCACAGTGAACTTGCTGGGAAAAAAAAATTTCAGCAATTTTCCAGCAGTTTTCCAGCTTGACCAGCTTCCCAAAGGTGGGGAGATGCCATGTTTGAGGGAATGTTCCTGAAGCTTTTTTTAATTGATTTTTGACAGATTCTGACTAAATCTAGGTGAAAAACAAGGGTAGTAGGTAAGAGTAAGGTAACCTAAAAAATTAGGAGGAAGACTCCGAAAAATCATGCAAGGTTCAAGTTCCAGCTGACTGGCTTTGCCACATTATCTCCTTCAACCTCCTGCCATCCCACAAACACTTGGGATCACAAAAACACTGTAATATCTTTCTGAGCAGCAGATGTTATTTGGCTCATACAATGGCTCTGAGCAGCAGATTGCAATGACTTACAAGAATCCAGAGCACACTATGTTTTTCTAATGCTTGGCAATCCATGGAGCTGAAAATAGGAAATAGCATTGAAATCAATGTATGTCTAATTCGTTTGATGGTAATTTGCTGTATAGGAAACTAGGTTTTTATTAGGAATTCTGTATTTCATGGATATCTATTCAGTACTTCCTAAAAAGAGAGATTTGTGTTGCATGTGAAGTTGATGGATTTATATCCTCCTTTCAGAGCATTTACCTGGAGCCCATTGCTGGTAGATCCTCCATCCACAAAGGCTCAAATTCCTGCCTCTGAAACCCTGACATCACAAGGAAATATGAGTCAGGCTGCAATTCTTCAACGTGCTGACAAAAATCCCAGGCTATCCAGGACTTTCCAGGTAATCCCACAGACCAAAACTGAGAGCTCCTGCATTTTGCAGGTGAAATTCCTGCATCTCAGAGATGCTTTTTTCCTCCCAGTTCTTCTCCCTCACTCCTTTCCTACATCAGGACTTTACTGTTGAGCAGTAAATATTCCAGAGGCTGCAAAACTCTTCCTATTCCACATCCCAGTTTGAATCACATTTAAATTCTGAAGGTTCAGAGTATAACAGAGTGTGCTGCAATGTTTGTTCAGGCTGTATATTTTATGACACATTCAAAATAATGTAAATATATATTAAAAAATCCTGTACATGGAGGGTAAGACCCTACTTTGTGCCATGCAAATACACTCAGGGAATAAAGGCTGTCCCCAAATAATCTGAAAGTGAATTTAGCTCTTCAGGTGTTTTGCTTGAAAACAAAACATTAAGCCTAAGCACAAGAAACTTGAAATATTTTGATAAATGATAAATAATAGAAAGATAATCAAAAAAGTGAACACATTTTGGACTTGGGGATTACACAATCAAAGCAATCACAAGCAAGTGGATTTATAGAAACTAAAGAATATTATTAAATGCATATGTTTGCATCAGTAGAAATGAAGGTGTGGGCTGAATAAGTGAATAAAAATTTGCATCTTATAACTATTTCTACAAAAAACTGAGAACATCATGTTAAATGACAGCTGTCTTTTTCTCTCTTTTCTTGAAGCAGACTTGTCACCAGCTCCACCATCTCTACTCAGCTGTCAGCAGATTATGTGGTGATTCTGGAGCATTTTGAGTTATCTACAATCATATTTTTAAGTTTTGCAGGGGGAAGTTGTTTGGGAGGTTTTGTGGTGGTAGTTTTTTCTTTTTTTTTATTTATATGCATTTGGTTTTTGTGGGGTTTTGGGGGTTTTTTTGCATGTAGATGAGAAATATTTTTTCCTCATTGCAGTTGCAAATAGAAAAATTATCAAGAACTGTATTCATTAGTACCATAAACTGGCATGCTGCCACCTGTGCAAGATGTGACAAGGCTGCTGCCATAATTGAAGTTTTATTAGACAGACTTTCTTCCAGCAAGATCCTCTTTGCCTGGGATAAACATCCTCGTAAATAGGTAGAACTGGCATGAACATTTGCATAATAGGGGGGTAGGGGGGAAGGAAATGACACAAGATTAGAAATCTCCATCCAGATTTTGAAGATATGTATGAAATCAGGAAAACTGCAAATGTTCCTTGGAACAGAAGCAGTTCAGGAAGCAGAGCTGGGATGCTGCTTCCCCAGAAGTGTTGCCAGCAGAGTTTTGTCAGCTGCACATGACATGACCTGTAGGATCCCCACAACCCAAATCCAGGCACGACTTTGCTGGCACTAGAAATAACAGGGAGAGCAGGTGAGCTCCGGCTGGGATTGCAGAACATCATGAAGTTTGCAGCCCTGAGCCAGATCTCAAAATGTATTTAAACACCGAGGGTGAGCTCTTCATTTACAGACAAGAGAGTAGGGAAGGAATGCAAGAGTCTTAAGCACGTTTTAATAATGTATTAATCAAGGTACTATTTGGACAGAAAAAGCAGAGAGATTAGACCAAGGATGCACAGAAAATATCAGGCCTTAAAATGAGTCATGTAAAGAGATTGCTACTCATCAATATATTGCTGCTACTTACTAATTCCGACAGTATGTCATTATTTTCTGGTTTATATGAAAATCTGAGTACTTTGTTCTAACAATGCTTGCCACATCCTGCAAAAAGCTCAATTCATGGTGAGAAAATTGATAATAAACATTTCATTCTGTGCTTAGATTTTATATCATATAGCTGCTACAGGATTAACAGATACTATTGATAAATACAGCAAAAGAAGAGTGAAATCTTACTAGCAGTCAGTGGTTGACTTTAAAGTGTGTTAAAAACCAAATAAAATTCAATTAGTAAGCAGTACTTGCCCACCAAAGCAGTACTTCTGGCCTCCTGTCAGAAAACCACAATTTTGAAGACCCACCGTCTACTTGTAGTGGCCATTTATTGGGAAGATTTTCTATAAAGCTATGCAAAAACACCTCCTGCTATTTCATAAGAAATCTCTCAAGACACTCCTCCCTCTGCAGGGCATCACATCACACAATTAGCACATTCAGGATGCAGAAGTAAAACAGTTTCGCCAAAGTGCTCACTTGCCAAATTGCTTTAGCTTATATTACTTAAAAATAGAGGAAATTACTCTATCAAGACTTTTCCAGTATAAAGACAAACTTTTTTGGTCTATCATAAAGAAGTTAAAAAAAAAAAATCTGTGAAGTTGCTCAAAATCAGAATCCTCTGTTTCTAGAAAAATCTTTGTTTTTAAAAGCATTTGCTACATGTGAAGTCATAATGTATTGCAATTCCAATTCCAATTTCTAGCTTTATTTGCATTCACAGCCTCATTAAGTTTTGAAGCTATTTCAATTTCAATGCAAAAAGGCGTATATTAATTTGGAGTTTGTCTATTGGGACTTTAAGGACAATATTATCTTACAGACTTTACATGGGATCCAATCTTGGTAGAAATATCACCACCTTTGCTACCCAGCAAAATTCTCAGTGTCTCAAAATATCTATTTTAAACTGCAATATTTTCTACTGTAAATTGATTTTTAATGGTAAGATTGCTCAAGAGCAGCCACATGCATCACACCCCCAGCAAAAAAATGGATCTTTATGAAAGAATAAACGCCAAAGTTGATGATGCAATCTACAATTTAATATGATTTTGCTGCAAAATGCATATTTTCCTTTGCTAGTGACAGTAGAAATATTTTGTGTTCTTCTCCCTTGCTGTATAGATTTGCTTGTAGGAAGTGTGGACTGCTCTGCTCACCTGCATTGTCCTCACAGCTGTGCAAAGTATTTCCACTCAACCACTAGCCAATGCCCAAAACAAAAGGGTCATCCCAGTGAGATCTGAAATGCTGGAGCACCCATTTGTCTTGATCTCCTGCACACTTTGTTAATGATGGACTCAACAACACCGTGACTACAGGCAGCTGACAGGAATTCCAACCTGATTAAATGTCCCGGCATGTTTTAATACCCTTAAATGGAATTTTTATGGCCTGTTCTGCAAGCATATTATTAATACAGAACCATCAAAAAAACCCACAGACATGCATAATAGCTCATCAATTTGTAGCTGGGCACTTTTGACCTTGAAAAATCAGCTGTCTTTCAGATTAACACAGCTATGTTTTGGGCAGGAAAAAAAAGCAGCTATAAAATTATCATACTTATTTTTGTCACATGCCATCGCTGCAGTAGGGAACAAAGGCCACACTGCTGGCTTTTTATTGATATTGCTGGCAACCCCTGACATGGGAATTAGAATCTGGGAGACCTATTTCTAATAAAAATCCACTTAGGCATTAACATTTCAGCTTTAGCAGGCCACAGGACGCACTGCTGGCGGGAAGGTGGTATTTAATGTGACTTCCACTCCCCCATCAGTGGGTTTTCACATTTCCTGTCCTTCACAGAAGACCTCAAAGCACTTAAAAAACCATTTCTAGTGTGGACCACAACATCCACCCACAGAAGAGGTCAAAAGCTCTTCTGGGGGAAGAGATGGTGAAGGGAAAGGACAAGTGGAAGTCAGGAATTCCATCCCCACCTCCAAAGTGGGTAGTGATAAATTAATAGTGTTGAAATATTGAGGGAACAGAACTGCATATATATCTTGGGGAACAAGGTTCCAAATAAGTATGTTGGGAAAGAAATGGATAAAATGAGAATGTAGGTTGTTCTGAAAGGTGAATTCTCATAGTGCAAAGAAGCTACCAAAGGGCTTTTTGAAGGGCTGGTCTCAGGATCTGAGAAAGAGAGATGCTTCCTAAGGTAAGAGGAATGGCAGATCATTCCAGACTATACAACATTTCCATTTATATCTAAGGCAAAGGCCCAGGGAACACAGATTTTATAAGCAGATTTTTAATTGACTTTTTTTTTCCCTTTCAGTATCAAACAGCTCACAATCAGTAATTTCTGAGCAGCCTCTCCCCTGGCATAAATAACAAATCTACCTCCAAACACCACCAGAGCACTGGACTTCCATTTTCCAGCTGCCAGGCCACTGGGATACAGCAACCACCTCTCATGCTTTCAAAAAATCCTCATTATATCACTAAAATCAAGACAGGTTGCAGCTTACCAAGGTGTTCAATTAAAGGAGTGTGCTTTAATTGCCAAGAACCTGAGCTAATTACCTTTGGTATTTACATTAATACTTTGCACTAGGATAGACTTACAAAGGAATTCTTTTTAAACAGATTTCCATGTACTTTTAGACATTCTGAATCTTTTTTTTTTTCCTTTTTTTGCACATGTTCCTTCAGAAAGCAAAGACAAAAATCATTTCTCTCCATATTCTGATCCTTCTAACAGACTTGTTTGGAAAATTAACTAAATCACAAATCAGCTATATGCTTTTTTTTAACAAAGACCTTTCTATCTCAATTTCCTTCCTTTTGTCTTTACTTGATTTGTTGCAAAACAGTGAAAGTGAGAAGATTCTGCTTCCCCTGGTCTGTTTTTTCATCTTTAGAAAAATTAATAAAAAGAAACATCAATAAAACAGAAGAAGGAGAGCAGTACAAGACATACTCCCACACAGGGCTTTCAATGCTCTTCTAGCTTGATTAACAACCTGTCCATCCAATCGATTAAAAATTCAACAAAGACAGGCATCTTCCATTCATTTGTATAATTACAATGCAGCATCCAGCAGAATCATAATGGTACCAGGTGACAGAATCTCTCTGGTACACAGAATATTAACTTCACCTGATCTAATGATTACATTGTGTTTTAAAGAAGACATTATCAGGGAGGCCCACAGGAGCATTATTCACACTGATATCAGTATCAGACAAGGTGAAAATAGCTAGGCCAGCACCACAAACCATCCCATTTTTGTCAGCTAAATTCAGCTATTCAAAGCCAGAGGCAGTGCTGATATCTCCCCCCTGCTCTGAATTCTGCCAAGTAAAGATTGGAGAATTAAATTAAAAGTTTAAGGTGCCTTTCTTGATACATTCAGGGTTTTCTGTGAGATCCAGAAAGGATTTTGAGTGGAGATCATTACTTAGCAAGGATAATTTAGAAGCAGTGAAGGTGGAAGCAAAAGAGTGAACAACAAAACAAAATCCTGCAAGACCATAATTTATAAACCAAATCAAGCAAGCAACAAAACAAACGCCCCTTACATACAAAAATCAGTACTAACTGTTCCTTTGTGATGTTCCTAAATTCTGATTTTAGCTAAATGTCAGTCTGCTCCAAACATGCAGTAATGACGTTAGCACCACCAAGTTCTCCTGCAATCACCTCTGACACTTTATTAGGATTGTCCCAGAAACAACACCTGAGCAATTTATCCTCATCAGAGCAAGCTCATATTTGTGCCAAGGAGAATCAAGGGGAGGAGAAAAGCCTACACAGAAATACCAGACACCTTCCCACAAACCATGGCAGGCTGAATAAAGGTTTCCAAGGCTTCATTTTATCACAAAAGATCCTCTGTCCTCCTAGAGACAATTTTGCCCAAGCAGGACAGTGACAATTAGTCAGAAAACACTTCTGCTCTGCTGGTAAGGTGACATACTGAACCATGCAATGAAATATGCACCATCCTGCCCAAAGCAGGTGTTCTGCTGCAGCTGCAATTCCCACTGCACTACCCAGGGACTTCTGGAAAAATGAAACCAGCACAGGGAGATAATGGAATCCAGGTCTTTGCAACACAACAGTAAGACATGAAAGGCACTGATTTTGATCATTTTTTAAAGAGACACCCCAGATCACTACAACATTTTTGTTTTCCCATGTCTTGAAGCATGTGAAGGGAATTGTTTGGAGATGAAATGGAGCAAAAAGGCAGAATCCATGAGCCAAACTAAGGTACTTTGCTCACTTGACAGGACTTGACCACAGATGTTACAGGATAATCTTTGTTTCAACATATTTAATGTGAAAGGAACATCCTCACACCACTTATTCCCCTCTCCCAGGTCTCTGTGGGCCCTCAACACTAGTGGACATGGATATACTGTCTCAAACATCCTTTGGGATATTTAGCATAGTGCCAAATAAGCTTCTTGCATGCTGCTTTCTAGCACCTGCACTGTGGGGTGGCATTTCCTACAGGTTTGTATTTCTCCTATTTCAAGTTTTAAAGCTTGAAAAATCTCACATGCTTAACCCAAAGCTGAATTGAATGCAAAAATCAGACAGGCAAAGAGCACAGTAAAACTGTTTAACCTTGGTGACAAAGATTTCTGAAGCTCGGAGTAACTACAAGCTCATTAGTTCATATGAAAAAGAGGTGGGAAAAGCAGTTGACTAATTGTGGAAGAGAATAAGTTCTGTGCTTCATAGCAAAAAATCCATAGTTTATATGCTTTACCCTCACATTTTGCCAGGCTGAACAAGGCTGATACTTGTTCATACCTCATAGCAAGTCAAATAAAGTTGACCACAACTCATATGTTTATTTCTTTAAGTTGCTCTTTGTTCCTGTGTTTGTGTCTCCCTGACACATCACTGCAAAGGTGCACATAAAAATCTGCAGTTACTAAGGGATTTGGGTATCACAGGACACCCTCAGAGGTAACCCCATTTGGAGAAACAGTTTGCAGGGGCTTTTAGTCCTTATTTTCAGTATCCCCCAGCTCATCACAGAATCACAGAGTGTTTGAGGTTGGAAGAAATCCTTAAGGATCATCTCATTCCATCCCCTCTGCCATGGGCAGGGACACCTTCCACTATCCCAGGTGGCTCAGAACTCCATCCAACCTGGTCTTGGACACTTCCAGGAATGGGGCAGCCATGACTTTTTTCCCTAATATCTAACCTAAGCCCATTCTTTTCCAGCTTGCAGCCATTCCCCTATGTCCTCTCACTACATGCTCTGGTAAAAACCCTCTTTCCATCTTCCTTGTAGGCTCCCTTCATGTACTGTACAGCTGCACTTTAGGTACCGCAAAGCCGCCTCTTTCCCTGACTGAACAATCCCTCTGATCAGCTTGGTGTCCCTCCATGGGCTCGCTCCATGCCAGAGCTGCATGCAGCACTGCAAGCAGGAGCAGAGGGGTAGAACCTCACCTGAGCAGAGGGGCAGAACCACCTCCCTCCATTAATTAAGAGGAAAAAACACTTTTATCCTCACTAATCCAGCTTTGATGCTAAAATGATGACAAGTGCTATATCTCTACTCTGCAGCAAGAAACTTTGCTAAAACCCTCCTGAGTGCTGTTCCAGTCTCCAGCTTACATTTCCCTTATATTCCCAATGATAATTCCTAAGTGAATGCTAAATGGGGTGAATACAGCTCAGAAATGCATCTGCACATGAAGGATCAAGGTAACAAAAGAAAGTCAGGCTGGACTGGCTGAATCAACTCCAGTAACACCCTGGCTACAAGCATAATCCAGAGCCTGGGCAGAAATTGTGCCCACAAGCTCTTGGAAAGCCTTTTCTTACCACCTTCCTACTCTTGAAGATTTCAAAGAGCTTCCTGGGAGGTGTTAAATTACTTTTGTTATAATATAATCTGCTAGGCAAACAGCATAGGCTATCTAGAGTGTGTAGCTCTTTGTCTTTCATGCAGCTATTCTACTCAAAGCAAAATATCTTCATGCAAACGAACCAGCAACTTCCCTTTGCTGAACTGGGGGGAAAAAAACCAAACCAAAAAAAAAAAAATCCCCAAACTACTTATTTCAGATAAAACCAGAATGTGCCTCAGCAAAGTTCACAACCAGCCTGGACTGGTTACACCCTGCAAGGAATGGTCCCATTTCAGACACACATACCCCCAAATATCCACCCATCTACCTATTAGCATTTACAGTTTAATCTTATTCTTATTTGTTTGGCAAAAATAAAAAGCCTTCAGTAACACTCTGAACAATATTTGATATTTAGCTTTCCATTTCTGATGGTTGCTTTTTTCCCCCCACTTCCAGTACTAAAATAGAATCACTATAAAGCCTCATTTTAAATATCAATTTTAGCAATTCAAATGAAAACACCCAAAAACTTGCACTGGCACAGTATTGTTTCAGAGGAATTTTGGATTCTATTCACTGAAAAGTAATTAAACCAGCATTTTATAGAGCAGATGATTTGTTCTCAAGGTAAATAGAGGTGAATCTGTGGTTATATGGGCAGCAAAGGGACATTTCACTTGTTATCTACATAGAGAGCTCTGTTTTCCTTGTTGGCAGAGCAATATTATTGCAGGGCTCTGAAATGTTTAAGAGTTTCAAAAAGAGCAGGTTAAGGGATAGATTTGCTGCAACCATTCAGGCCAAAATAAGTATTTATCCCTAAGTTCAATCACACATTGCCTGACAAGTCAAAAGTACAGCTCTTTCCAGAGACAGATGCATGTTCACATCAGTGCTCAGTCATAGTAAAAACTACTCTTAGACTTGGAAAAAGAGACAGAAAAATGCTGCTGTGTTGTGAAAATCACAGGGTGTGGTGTAAGGCAATGGATAATGTGAAGAAGAAAGAGCTTCTTGCAGGCTGGACAGATCCTGATTTCCAGTTGCTTTCCAGCTCTGCACCACCATAGCCCTCTTGACTTTGCTGTTTTTCCAACTCATGGCAACAACAACAAAATAGCACACAATGAAACCTAGCTACAAGCACTGGAAAAAGGGAGCAAGTTTCTGCATTAGGATGCTAAGGAACATCCAATCCAAGGCAAGTTCATGCTTTTCCTCAATTTTCTGTAAACATATTCTAAAGAAGTTATGTAGTGCCAGCAAAAAGAAAGCTGTCTGAAAAATGGCATTTTAATGACTTAATTCTATCATTATCATCATTTTTTTTCTCCTCTTTGTAAGTAACAAAAGACAAATTGCATTTCTTAACACTGAAAGAAGAGGCACATCACATGGTACACAACCTGTAAACAGTGAAAGAGCACAATATTGCAATTTGCTGGTGCTACTAAAGAGCTTGGGGCTCACTTTGCTTCCAAAAACAAGAGAAAAAAATCTACAGTAGTTCTTTAATTTTGATACACTGGCAAAAGGGACCAGATCAATAAATAAGCTATGTAACTTCAGTCATAAATACTACCTAGGTATTAATACAGTCTTTCATTTAGCATTCAAAGATTATTCCCTCCTCCAAGATTTGTTTTATTTCTGTGCATTTTATTCTTAGTTATCAAGTACTAACTTCCCATGCTTGTTTCTCACAGATAACCACAGGCACCAGTAGTATGGTGTCCTGTGGTTTCCCACATCTGACAGACATTTCTCCTTTGTTGTTTTAAGTGAGAAAAAAGTGTATGAAAACAAGCCAAAACCACAATAAACATAATAAAAGGCTGTACTGCATTTTTGTCTTTTTTATCAAGTATGTGCTAACACATTATAGAAAGCCATAACACGAAAAATTGACCTAAAACCTTTGCAAAAGAATGTGGGGACAGAGTGTTATTTCCAACTAATAACAAAGCAATTTCAAAGTCAGCCTCTATTTTGCTATATTTTATTATAAAAAAAAATTGGTTTACTACAGTAAATATATGTAGGATCTTGTGAAAATAGTCATGGTGCTGCTATGAACTAAAGGTGTACCCAGGATGGCTGGATGAATAACAAAAGCTACATACATGGTTTTTACCTCAGCCAAAGAAACGGAGTTACTTTTTGTGCTAAATTATTAAGAACAGTGACCATCTGCATTCACAGATGTGCAGAACAGATTGTTCTTCAATTTTGAGAAGGAATTCATGGTTCTGTACTCCAAATTTCTTACCTGCCTTTTAAAAGGAAACGAGTCTGAAGAAGAAGAGCCTGGCTTTGTGTTGTAATTCTGCTCTCCCACCTACCTTCCACATTTTAGCTATTACTGCTACTATACTTTTGTTGGTTTGATCCCCTTTTCCAGCCTCTTGTCCTATGTTTGCTTTTCCTCCTAGCTCAGAATTATTTCTTCCCACAGCAGGGATTGTAAAAATTATACAACAGATTTTTTTTTTCCTAAAATACTCTTATTGATATTTAGTCCCTCATAACTGTCAGCTTCACTGGCACTTAACCAGGATGTGGCTAACCCCAATAAACTGAGAGTGAGCTTGGTAAAGCCAGAGGAATGGCTGACCTGTTCTGGAGAGGTATAGTGAAGGCCAAAAGCACTTTTTCTATGTATTCCCAGAATCCAAACTTCAAAGCTGGCCAGAATTCATGGGTACTGGAAGCACTGCTTGTGCTCAGGGCACTGGGGATCTGGGGAGAGGGCTGGGCAGTGAAGGGCTGGTTGAGATCCTACTAAAGCTTCCAGCAACAAGAAGTCTTTGCTCTTCTATTCTACACAACCGCTAAATCCTATTGTGCACAACACATATGTCCAACTTCCCATTCTCCTGTACTATTTTTCAATTTATATTGTACACTTTATAGCTTCATATGTGTCAGCATGTATATAAACAAAATATACCTACCAGTCAAAATAAATTTTTTCTCATTTTTTTCATTCTAGCTCCAACCCACATTTTCAAATACTGGAAACAAGCGTGGTGATTTTCTGGACTGTAACTCAGTGTCCCAGAACACAGTTATTAACAGTTAAAGGAGAACACTTAAATCTGGCTAACACTTCAGCAAATCAGCACTTAAGAGAAGCACATATGGTTCTGCCTTCTGCCTGGCTCCACGCTGCCAACAGGAAGAGTAGGAACTTGATTTAATGTTGGCACTTAATAGGAATCTTTCTTTTCTTGCCAGCAGAACCTTGTTGCTTCACATCTCTGGCACAAGACGGACACACTTGGACTAGGGTGACTAAGCTCCCAATACACACAGGAAGCTTAATTAAAAGTAGTTGTAAAGGTTCATGAACCACATGGAGATCAGTGCATCCTGGAGGGGTTTAGCTTTGGGAAACTCGTGAGCTGTTTCATCCATTTGCTTGGAAAAAAGTAAGTAGAGGGTTTGCTTTGCAATAAAGAGTCTTTCAACTAACACGTTTTGGGTTCAGAAGCAATGTTAAACTCCAAACTCATTATCCCAGTCAGGATACACATATCCATGGGGAACAGTCAAATACCCAGTGGAATTCCATGGGACAGAAGCTCTGTTTGCACATGAAGAGGCTATGTCAAGAGGGAAGAGCAGCCTTCTTCCCTCCTGGACCCCAATCCATCTCCTGCTAGATAGAGTTGCACTGACTTATCAATCTTAGTTTCCTGTACATTGATATCATTCAAGAAACTTCACTTTTTGATGTAATCTGGACTTGCCCAGCGTAAGTAGAAGAGGGAAAAAAAGTAGACTTTTAGAAATACTTGACATTTAGAAAAAGTTTACTTCCTTAAAACTTCTGCAATCAGAGGAGCAGAGCTGATCCTGCAACTAACCCGCTTCATTAGTCCAAAAGCCCTTCCAAGTCCCATCAATTCCAAAAAAGGCTGGGTCTGCACTATCATAACCTCGTAGCCCTTAGACTTTTCTGTGCCAAAGCAAGGCACATCAGTAGTGTTATTGGTGCTGGTGTTGAAGGTGCTAGCAAGGGGAGATTCGCTTTAAGAATTGCAAAGAATCATAAAACTCAAAAGGTCTTTGAGTGAAAAAACAGTTGAATGACAATTTGCAACAGTTTTGTAATCCAATATTGCTCTCTAAGGAAGATTAGCATAAGTGAACTTCCTGTACAAACATTTATTAGCACTGAAATCCGTGTGACTGGAGTGCATGAAAGGTTTTATACAGAACTGACAATACATTAAGGTTTTAAGGTTTGCATCCATCTTTCTCTAAGTTTCCAGAAGAACAAACTTATTTTTGCAAGATGGTGGTTGGCAGTTGAAATTTTAAAGAAAGAAATCTCTATGCAGAGACACATTAATATTTTTATTTAAATTAGCTCACAGGTAAATATCCTCCTTTATCTCCCTTCTTTTAAATAATCAATTTTAAATATTTATGATCCACCCAAGGATTTAAGAAGCTAAGCTAAACCTTCTAAAGTCTTTATAATGCCATTTGATTTGCCAGAAATTTTCAAATAACAGGAAGAAAATGAAGGAATTTCCATTCATGCTGGATCAGTGCCTTAGGGCTCCAGGATCCTTAATACTGTGGCTGAGTTAGCAGCTTTGGAGCTGACATATGGGAGTTCAAACTTTGAGAGGATGCAGGCAAATGTATTGGCTATCACTTAAGTTCTAATAAGCTCTGTTCCCTAAAGACTTCATACACTGCACAGAAGAAAAAAAAAATTTAATATATGAATATAGGCTACAGCAAAATCATTTTTCTCTGTAACCTGACTCAGACGTGATTTCTTTAGTATATTGTGAGTCACACTTTGTCTGTGTGGTCCCAATTCTAATTAACACCTGTGACAATTACTGATTTTAATCTTGTTGTACTATATTAGCTCAAGTCCAAACCGCTTAAGAGACTTTTATTTCCTCCTTTGTTTCCCAAATTAATTAACAGAAGCTGCTGTCTTGCCAATGGACCACATTGCCTTTTGCTGCTGCTTTGCCATCCACACACAAAGCTCTGAATTCCAGTGAGTTGGCTGTGCTGACAACTTCACACTGGTCCTGAATGCAACTATACATTTTAACAGTTTGTATTTAATTTAAATTAATCCTCTGTAGGGAGCTACTACAGTAATGCTGTGGGTAAAAGCTCCGAGGCATGGACATGATTTCCAGGCAATGGGCAAAGATCTGATTGTTCCTGTGGTCACCATTACACTTTTCCCCATGTACTTTTGGCATTCCTTTGAGAACAGACTAGAGCTCTCCTGGATCCTCAATTCCATTTCTGGCTAAAAGCTTGTTCTTAGGTATTCCTCACCACTCACCTGAACTGCACTGCACAAGTGCCACAGATCTGTGGCCAACCTCTTGACTCACTAAGAAATTTCAGTGTAAAAGTGTCTCATTTAAGCACTATTCCATTAACACCTTGACCATGGGGAGGGAAAGAGCCAGGAAATAGGAAGACCAATGGTAGAGATCAGAGATAAAGATAGCCCTAGAAAGGGAATGGAGCTCATCCAGGCTTGCAGGGCTGATAGAAGAGTTTCTAGACCCTACAAGTAAAAAGAAGGGTCTTTCTTAAAAGAAAAAGAGAGAATATATAAGTCAGACAAGACAAAAAGTCAGAGTTACTACAGCTTAATTGCTTAAACAAGTTCTGTGCAGTTCAGACAGGAAGATAGGAAAATAACCATAAGAGCTTGCAAATATTTTCAGGTTAATAGAATCCCAAATTTCATCATTAAATCATAGACAATTAGTTTCTGCACAAAGGCTTTGAAGAGCCAGCCAAAGTTCTCAGGCTTCAACCATATTATCCAAATGTCAGTGTGATTCTCTCAAGAAAATTCGCAGAGGACAAGAAAAAGAGATAATCCCCAAGTACAGGTCATTTAATCTTTTCTTACACTGCATAAAATCCATGCCAATGCACTCTGCAGACCCTCTTTACAAAGCTGTGCTGAGACTTACTACAGGTATTAAGGTTACAGGAGTAGACTTGAGACCTCATCATCTTCTGTTCTTTCTTTCTCCAGGAAAATGAAGACACCAAAGTTGCCTTATAAATATTACATAAGCCTCAAATGAAAACCAAGATCTGCTCAGAGTCAAGCCTTAACTTCTTGATGGCTAAGCTAGAAATCTCTTCTGTGTGTTATGAGGAATTTTTTTGTGTAATGGTTTGGCCACAGAAGCCCCACTGCCTGTAAGGAGAGCTGGGACTGCCAACCTCCCCTTCTCTCCTGCCTGTCTTGCTTGTCCCTTTTCCCTCCACTATGAAGACTGACTTGCTGCCCTGGAAAGCTTTTTTGAAGTTAAGACCTTAATACAATTTCTTCCTTTGTTTGATACAGAAATCTCTGATCTCCCTCTCTTCAGGATTCTCTTCCCCAGTCACGTACAACTTGGAGCTGTGAGAAGATAGCTCTGAGCATTTCAACCAATTCTTATTCCAAAAAAATCTGGAATTAGTAGTTTTGGCTCTTCTCTTCACCTCCCCACTATTTCCTCTAGTATAAATAAAGTCTTAAATACCTTGAGCTAATTTAAAGCAAGTAAAGAATTCAGATCATCTCCGATTAAGAAGTTTTAAAATCTTTTAAGACTGCCATAATCCACCCATCATAAGAAAGATATTCATTATAAGTATCTTGCCAAATTAACTTTTTATAATTTTTTTAATACTCTCTCAGGTTAAAAAAAATGACAATTCTTTATTCTACCCATTTTTCACTGCCTTGAGTTTATATAGAGTGAAAGGAGCAGAGGCATAAATGTGAAAAATATACTTTATGTTATATTATATTAGAAGACAGAAACAAAGATCTAGATTTTGTCAGAGAAGAGCATTTAAAACAGCAATATATGAAACAGGATTATGTCTCTAGGGAAAAATCAGATTGCTCCTTTCTCAGCACTGCAATTGTAGATACAAATAGAATGATTGCATCTAATAGAGGAAAGAAAGAAGAAAACAATCCTAGACAAACACATTTTTTCAGATGGGTATGTGAGTTTCCTCCTCATACAGTTAAGAGGTGTGTCTCTGTATCAGTATAGATCTACACACATCTGAGAATCGTGGGTACAGCTGTATGCAACCAGCCCTAAGATGAACTAAGAAAAGCACCTCATTATTTCTACATACCCACATGACCCTTAAAAATTCTTAGCTAGCAAGAAGTGTATTTGCTCTAATTACCAGTTATGGGACAGCAGCGCAATATTGTCCACATTTCTTTCATATTAATGTTCTTCTATTATTTCTTGTTATTATAATTTAAAATCCATCTATAATAATCTTATTCTTGCTTTGCTTAACAGTCTAAAAAGTTATTAGATATGTATTAGTTAATTGAAAGTTACTTCCAGTTTAGTTTCCCACTGACAGTTTTATGAGATAACGTACCAGCTCAAAAATAATCTTTAAAAAATATTACATTATTAACATGATAATAAAACAAGAGCAAATGAAACTGAGGAAGAAAACTATAATTTTGCATTCCTGGTTTTATTATGATCATGTCTTTAGTCCCAGGTAAGAAAATATTTTGTCACTTTTGCTATGGCTTACCCTTCTAACTGCTCATCTCCTCCATGAACCTTAGCTTAGACAAAATGCTTGAAGACAGGGAATGCACAGCACTTTTGTGATTATCATCCCTTCTATAACTAGATAAGTCTTTCATTTTCCAATAGCTACCAAACAATGAATTATGTTGATTAATCATCTGAGCTAAATCCCCTTAACTCAGATAGGGAAAATTTTGCTCCAAAGTACACAAATAACTCCATTCCAAAAAACTCCAGAAGTGTACATACAGCTAAAGCACAAATTCCTGCTTGGGTTTGCTTTTCCTGTGGTTTTTTCAAATACCTTCCAAAGCATTGCTGATTTCTAGGAAATCTTTTGTGCATCACAGTATGGTGCTAAGAATCTAACAGCATCCTGAAGTGAGTTTTGCTAAGACAAGGAGACAATGTAGTCTCACTAATTAGAAGAGGTTCTATCATTTAAGACCTTGGAACTATTTTCAGGCTGTTTAGCAATTAGGGAAAACTACTCAGCACTACTGAAAAAGTTATAAATAGACTGCTTGCCTGCATTAAATTATTAAATAATCCATCTACTGCACAGCAGCTGCACAGTTCCACTAATCCACCTTCCTTCACTTTCACAGTAAATGAACTCCACAAGTCTGCTCCTTTCTCAATCTCACAGGTAAAAGGTTTTATACATTCAGAGTAGAATGAAGAGCAGAGGAAGGCACAGTTAGCAAAAACCCCTCACATCAGCACACTGATGTGGGAATGCTCGAGGCAAAGCCTCCGGAAGCAGAGCTGGAAGAAAGCAAACCTGAGAGCATCCCAGCCACTCAGCTGCTAGGGAGTGTCTCCTGGAGCAACACATCCACTGGGCTGTTCCCACTCTTTGTTCCAGCATGGACTAGAGGGACTGACTGGAAACAAAGCCAAAAGCCTCATCTCACACCTAAGCAATGCAGAGGATGAGGGTACTGTCCATGTGCTCTCTGACCTTGCTCACACACACTGCAGACACAGCTCAAGCCTCTCACAGAAGCAAAACCAGATAGAAATGAAGGATTTCTTATGCATTAAGTCCTCTAAAGACACAGCAGTAAAGCAGTAGTTCTCTGAGATGCAATTCATAGTGGTGCCACTACAGTGTTATACTAATTTGTGAATGTACATGATAATTTTTTTAGAAGCTTCTTCTGCTTTGGTGCAGAAATTAAACAGTGCCCAGCTCAGTTCTGCACAGGTCTGGGAATGTAAATTGGGTCTCCTCTGATTTTAGTAATGCCAAGAAATTCTTGGATTTTCCACTGGCAATCTCCCAAGGAGAGGAAGGCGGTGATTTATAGGAAAAGACAGCTATAAAAAGCTCTTGCTTTCCTCAGTTTTAATCGACTACAGCACCATTGGCCTTTAAGATTTACTTCCCCTCTAGACATCTTTTTAAGATACAACATGCATTTCGCAGAGTGCAGATTATACTGCATCTGTGTGTTCCCTCATTTCTCTTCTAGGAGAAAACCTCAAGAGCACAGATAATGAGAGAGTGGAAACCACAGCCGTGTCTGTCCCAGCCAGGCCCCAATCTGCCTGGCTGGCATTTCTCTGCTATTATCATTTCCTATCAAAAATGTGCACCATCACACTGTGGACACTGCAGTGCATCTGCCACTGAGTGTATCCATTGCATGTATTTATATGCATATATATGCAAGGCACGAGGCCAAGGCTGCAAATCCCTCTTCCCAAGCATACTGTTTAATACTGACATTAACACCAGGGAAGATCCACTCAAACAGTGGAGGATACTTTCAGCTGGAATAGCAGAATTACACACTGCTCTGGCCCGCTGGGACATGGGATGTTCAGATTCTTGTAGCAAACCTTACTCCAGAAGAGAAGCAGAATCCTTCTCATCCCTAAATCCAGATGTACACCTGGACTAGACCCACTTTCAATAATGCTGCACCCTATAGACCCACTGATCCCCCCACTTTTGTGCTGCTCCACAAAGAAATTTCAAAACAAGAGCTACCCAGGAGGTAGCAGGGCTTGTCCCTTCAAAACCATCCCAGTTATGCCCTTCTCTGTGCCACTGCTCTTGGTAGAGAAAAGTTTTCTGCCTAATAATTCCTTCTGCTGAAATCAGCAGTCTTTGCCTTCGACAGTGAGAAGCAGAGGTTTTGGTGGGATGCTAAGCAAATGATCACACTACAGAGAAATGCCTGTGTACAGCATGTGAGTGATCACAGAGCCATCCAGTGGACCAGGAGGAAAAGGAAGGAAAAGTCATGTAAAAAAAGGGAGATGAAGTTATATGTAAAGAATCAAATATCATTCTACTCTGCTGAATGTTTTCCTATATTTATCCTGGGCAGTGACTAATGATAATGATTTTTAAAAATCATTATTTAGAAAATGGGAAAATGCAGAGCTTGAAATAGGCACAGACTCTGCATAAATGTTAAAGGGCAAATTTTCCTAAACGATATCCTTCAGCTCCACTTTCTCCTTACACAATAAAAATCAGAAGAAAGGGGGGGCAAGGGGGTTTCCCCCTTTCATAATGTCCCAATGCTATTTTCATCCATTTCTGCCTCTGTAATCTTATTTTTACACTGAAAACTCCTTTGTGGATGAAATATTCATAACCAATTATTCTTGATCAGTCTTCACCTACTTCTACACTCCCAATATCAGAGACAAAACAAGCTCTCTTTAAATAGATTTTCCCAGTGCAGAGCCTACATTTAGTTTTGATCTGAAACAGCACACATTTTAACTAGCAGGATATGAGAAGCCCTGCACACTTCACAAATATTTACTACCTAAACTCCTCCCTTTTGACTTTAGCAAAACAGTATTTATTGTTACAAATGACACAAGAAAAAAGGTTTTCTGTAATGAAAACAGCATTTAGTTAATGGAGACAGCAGGTGAAATAAAAGAGTCTCACTGGAATTGTAGAAACACAGCAGAATTTAATTTTCCTGTCACCTATTTTGTCATTTTTATTTCAGTTTAAGCAACATGGTATTAATTTTTTGCCTTGTCATACACAGCATTGAGATCAACAACAAGATTCCTTTTACTCCAAAAGGTCTGAGATTTTTATTGCAACTGCCTGAAATTTTTAAGTAATCACCCAAGACTTTATCATTAAGTAATCACCAAAGAGGACCCAGAAGGGAGTTGTAGTTGATTAGATATCCTGATGGGAAAAAACTGCATGGAATCCCTGGATAGAACACACAGGCTGGTAGTTGCTCTCCTTAGTGGTCCCAGATTATGAGAGTGATTTAATGTGCTACAGTAAGCAAACATTTTTCTAGATTCTGTGAGCAAGAAACAAAAATAATACAACTCATCATTCTGCTAGAAGTGACAGTTCCCACCAGTGTTCCTGAAACGTTACTGAAATAAGCTGCAGTTATAATTAGATCTCTCCTCCAGGTTCCCCTCCCTTTCCAGAGCATCATATTAGCTCACCTTTGACAAAACAAATGTCAGTGCTTCAACCTGAACTTGCAAATTGTTCAAGCAGCACAATTGTTAACACAAAATGAGCATTTTGGAGGCGTGATTGAAGTGTTTTGACCTTGATATGTTCTTCCATATGGAGTTGTGCTTGCAGGTCTACTGCTCTGGGCTTGGTTGAGGAGGAGAGCAAAAAAAGATGGAAGTATCAAGTAAAAGACATGGATAAAAGATGTCTCCATACCCCCTCCATGCTTCCTAGACCTCCACACCACATCACACGTGCTCTTCAGTGATGTACTTGCAGCAGAAACAATCCTACAAGAAGTTGTCCTATGGAAAAGCAGCTGATTTCATTCCTTTGTTCTTTAATTAAAAAGAATCCTGCTATACTTAAGCAGAGCTCCTAGGGTTTAAATGCTTGCAAAGGGAGAATTTCACAGTTTGCAACAGAAAGACACCAAGTCCTGGAA
This sequence comes from Lichenostomus cassidix, assembly GCF_008360975.1. Taxonomy (NCBI): domain Eukaryota; kingdom Metazoa; phylum Chordata; class Aves; order Passeriformes; family Meliphagidae; genus Lichenostomus; species Lichenostomus cassidix. Next base: position 5,435,157 of record NC_139488.1, on the reverse strand, counting down.
ATAAAACTGAAATAGGCAGAATGGGACCATTCATGGTAGGGCTGTATCCCAGTTCCATGCACGTGGAATGAAATTTCCCTGGTGGGTACACATCACAGTAAAACAACTCATTTGTATTAAGGGATATGCTAGGTGACTGAATACCATTGATAGCACATGCTTACAGTACAAACCAGGGTGACATTGATATTATATTTCTACACATTTCATGGGTAAATTCTAATTGTATTTTGCCTTTTTAAGATCAAGGTATTTAGAATATTACTGAATGCCCAAGATCCACCTTTCCATAGGTGTAAGGAAAAATCCAACACAAAACATATCCTGTTTCTTCTTCACTTAGCAGTGGTTAATAAGACAAAATAAAAGGCTCCAAAAAACCCCACAGGTTTGTTAAAGATGAAGATTCACACATCCCAGTAAGACACACAGGTGTGTATTCCAAAACATCTTCCCTCACCTCACCAGATTCCCATTTAAGTGGTACTTGTTTTCATTGCTAATCATTAAAATCATCTTATTATTCCAGCTAAACAGTGTAAGAAAAACATAGAATACAGCAAAGGAAATAATCAGTCACAAAATAATGATACTTATTCATGTTCAAGTACAGTAAGAGGGCAGTAGGTAACTGGTATGTACAAACTGCTGCAGGGAAACACAGAGGCAATTGTTATACTTGGGTCCCAAAATAAAATTATTCCAAAGGAACAATTGCAGAATCAACCATCAAAACCCCACAAAGGAACCCCTTTTCCTCACTCTGTGTTACAACACAGACAAAAGAACAGTACAAAGCATCCAAAATGGTAACACAGGCTCTCCAGAGAGAAAACAAGTAAAAAGTCTTAGATACCCTGAGCCTCCACACACAAACTCCTATAGAGTCCTTCATGAGGATTAGAAATAGAGGAACCATCAAATTCCTCCCCACCATGTGCAATACTGAGGTTTCCACTACGAAGAGGTAAATTTTGGAGGGGAACTGCAAGAAGCATCATTTGAAGATAAAACCTGCCCACAGAGAAAAATTGTTTTCTGTCCTAAGTATTTAATGATTGATTTACGACACTTGCTATTTGATATCCTTTATGAAAATTGAATCCCAGTGCAACTGCAAATGATTGGACTACATCAAGAAATATGTGCTCCTTTTTTTACCCTTTTATCTTGCTACAACAACACAGAAATTTGGGGTATTAAGTTGTCTGTTTTGAAAATTGAATTCTTGAAATTCCTTCTTGTCCCACAGGACAAAAGGAAACTGGAACCAGCTGACATCTTTTACACCCAAGTCCATCCTGTTTCCCTGGCAAACACCACAACTCAAAAAGCTTGTATTGCACTTAACAGTCCCCGTTTTTGAAAAGTAATTTACTTATTCCCTTTCACCATTCCCCCCAGCTTTGATAGTCAAATAAACTGAATTCAAACGGTGCTGCTGGTATTTGAAACTAGTCTTTTGCAAGGCATTATCTTTTCAACCAGATATGAACACAGGGCTCCTTCAGCAGGCACCTGGGTGTGTACAAAGTGTGCTTACAGAGGAAAAGGCAAAACACCAAAGTGCAAAACACCTTCATCTCTGAAAACAGCATTTCCTACAAGGTCTTAGACCCTTGAGAGCAGCAACTGAAGTAGTAAGGATAAGGGGGAAACAAAGAGATCTGAGGAATCACGTGTATTTAATCTTCAAAGCACCATAAAACCAAAGTGAAATATCTTTCTATTTTAAATCAAAGCTGACTTTTTAAAATCAGTGTTCTGCCCATTAACAAAGATAAAGCTGACAAAACCTTCTTATTGCCAAATGCAGATGACTATTCCACACACCAGGGGCTGAAATTGATGGAGACTTGCTTTCTTCAGCAGCCACCCCATTTCTATGTGTCTTTTTATTTGTCACAGAAATCTAAGCAATGGGCAGAAAGCCAGGGGTAAACACCCCACTTCCCCCATGCACATCCCACTTGGCCTTTACTTCATATCCAAAGGAAATCCATTCCAAGAGTTTGCCTAAATCTCAGCGGGCAGCCAGTTTAAGCATCATGTTTTCCTTCAAAAATATACAGCACAGCTGACATGTAGAGTAAAATATTTCATTTTGGTCAGACAGACTTCCTCCACCTCACCTCCCAAGTGAGACCCCTGAATGGCAAAATGATTTCCAAAGCCTCAACTCAGTGTGTGTCAAATCTTACAAAACACCAAGACATGAGACGGCAGTGCTGGCACAGCACCAGCTCTTTGACAGAAATGAAAGCAGTTTAGTGTTGTTTTGCTGATTTGTGGAAGTGGATTGCAGCCCCAGCTGCTGTGCAAACTGCATCACACTTTCCACACAGAGGGAAGAGGAAAGGACTCTCCTTTCAGAAGTTCTTCTCAAAGCATCACCCTGTACAGGGCACATTTCCTAATCTGCTGCAGCCAAAGCAGACAGCTCTGCAGGAATCACAAAAAAACTTCAGCTACCAAGAAGCCCTTCAAAGTTCTGCTGGTGTATCATTCTGCTTAACAAATCTTCTGTAAATTTTGGGTAAATAGACAGGTCTGGGAAAAACGGTGATGAAGATTTTTCTGGTTTTACTGGGGGAGGTGAAAGGCAATACATCACACCCATAGGATCCTGTGACAGTGATTCACAGAGGTTGCACCAGGAAGGATCTCTTCAAGAGCAAACCATCCTGGCATGTAGAACAACATACTCATCTCTGGCTTGTTGTTATGTGTGAGTTAGTGGTTTTTTGTTTATAAGGGTTTTTTTTGTTATTGTTACTTTTCAGGTGGGTTTTTTTTCACTAGAAGTACTTGGCAGCAAGAAATTACTTAAATAGAATAATACATGTAATATCCAACATAACCATATCAGGCTGAGAAAGTCTCCTAGATAAAAATTAATCTGGAAGAATGAGGGGAGCAGGAATACCATATGAGTTTGTCATAATACTGCTTTTTTCTATGAATCCCCTTATGACAATACAGACACAATACACAGAAGTGAAGGAAAGCAGAAATACAATAGGTTCAGCAGAAACTACCAGAAAGAATGTGTAATAGATTTTCTTTGCCTTTTTGCTATAACAATATACACCTCATTCTCACTGAACTAAATCAGTGTAAGGCTACTGTAGTCAATATTTGGTATTTTTCTATGAGTTTTCATTGCTGTAGATGCCATCAACAAACTCCTTGTTTACCTTACCTCTTCTGTTCTCAGGTAAGGATAATAAATGAACTCCAAAATAAAAATTTGCAGAGGCACCAAAAGGTAGAATCTGTACTTTCTTATTCCAGACAGAGAACTCTGTCTCAAGAGAAAAGCCCAAAACAGCAAAAAGTATTTTTTTCAAGGCCAAGAGGATCAACTTCAAGCTGACAAATACCAAGAAAGGGAAACACTTGTCAAAAAACACTCAAAATGACAAAAATGTTCATTATTAAAACAGCAGTTTATCCCTGGTTATTAAAAATGCTGAACTTCCTAGTGGAGTCCAAATTCACCATTATGCTGCATATGGATGAAAATATGTACTTCTACATTGGATCATCCACTATTGTTCAATAATTTCTCCTTGTCAAAGTAAAGGTAATCCCAAAAATTAGAAACCATGGCTTTGGCCTTTCTTTCTTGTTAGAACAGGAGCTCCCACTGGGGCAGTTACATTGCAAGAGATATGCAGGAGATTTATCAGAATAGACAACAATTTCTTTATAAACTGTTTAAAGAAAAACAAATATATAAAATGCACATATTTTATTCCCTTATTAATTTTTAAAATTGTTTCTCTGGCCTGCTTGCCTTACAATAATGTTTCACCTGATTGCTTATGTCAGATATATTACAGACATGTCACAAACCATGCTGTATTCCAAAGTAGATTAATGATGAATATTTGGTTAGAGATGAGAAAACAACAGTGCACTGATTTTTGGAAAGCAAGGTCTGAGCAGAATTAATAAGGCAATTTGCACAGGGCAGAGATCTGCTTTGCACACAATCTGTGGCTTGGCCAGCCAGAAAGGCAGGATGAGACAGTAAATAAGTGTTTTCAGACAATGAAACTTTAGCAATTATTTTCTAATGTCAATAGGAATTTTTGTTTGGAGATCAAGGTCTCAGTGATGTAAACAGGACATTCAGCTCAATCCATCACACTCTGCATTCATTGAAATGAATGCACTTGCTGAATGCAAGCAGCTGGGAGAGGGCAAAACATGGAAAATCTTACCTAGAGCTTTGCCATTGCATCTGATCATAAACCAGTTTATGAAATTACTGTGATTTTTTTTCAAATTATTACTTTGCCACTTCCCCCTAAGGTATTTATTCCATTTCTTTTCCTGTTGAGCTGAAGCAAAACAAATTTAAGCCACTATATTGAATTTAGCGCTGCTTTTAAAGACAGACACAGGAGGAAATATCACTATTTTAGAGCAGCTCTTCTCTAAAATTTCCACTTATTTGGGGAAAAAGCTTTCTAAAATCATAATTCATGAGTGCACACATTTTTTAAATGTTGCCAAAACAAAAATGCCCCAAACACCTCTACATTCTTTATTCTTACACAAGAAGCCAGACACAAATGACAGTGATGAAATCTCACCAAGGATAAATGGAATTCTGTCTTCACGTTTATCAATTCAAGATTTGACACACTCCAACACTCTGCTTTTCCCTCCCTACTTTGCAGCATCCCTGTTTGAAATCTGCTGCTCCAGAGACTCTCAAACTGTTTCCCAAACCTGTTTCTTAGTGTCAGTGCAGCATTCAACGGTCAGGCTGCAATGTGCTTATCTGAATTTGACATTATGAAATGGAAGTGCTTGGCAGGTAGAAGAGGAAAAACAGTTTTCCAGATGCTATACTTTGAACTCTTTTCTAGATAAGCTGCATGTATGTTCCTAACTAAAAAGCTTGTTATTTTGTCACAGGATTGTTTGCACATGTTTGGTTTAGCCAATTTTACTTCAGAGTCAAGAAATAACTATCTGAGAAGGGCATGTAATATTTGTTCTGTTTGTGCTCTTAGTTAAGATTTTTCTACTGGAGAAGAAAAAAAGAATACAGATTTTTCACACTGTACTATTGGTGTATCAACTGCATCATGAATTCACCTATCCAATTCCCAGAACGATCCAACCAGCTGGCAGGGGACATACCACCCTGCATTTTGTTGAATGGATGCCACCAAATATCTAATAGAAGGTGGGGGGAAAAACCCTCTGAAAGTAATTTATAAACTGTCTTCCAGGTCCAGAGCAAGTTTGATTGGGAGGGAATTGCTTTGATTATACATTCACAACACTCCAGCATCATGGATGCATCAGGCAAGGCAGATAAGTCCTTGCAGGAGATAAGCAGCTGTACCTTTAAAAGCTGAGGTCACTTAGGTGTCACACAGGGTCACTTAGGTGAGCCCTGCACAGAATATGTCCCACATGATGTTTAGCTGAAGTTTACTTAGAGCAATGCAGTGACAAGGAGCCATTCTGACATTTGATTTAAAATCAAAAGCTAGTAAATGCTGGCTTGGTGGTTCACCACCACAGATTTAAAGCATTCCTTCTCTTTATCCCATTACTTTATTTAGCCTTCTAGATGTGGTAGGAAACTAACAGAAAATGCAAATATGTGGCATCTGAATAAGAAGTTCAAGGACTCATTATATCCAAGTGAGTGAGAGCTGTCTCAGCAAAACACTCCATTTTTCAAAGTGTAAAACACCTCCTCTTGAATTGCTGAGCTCACAATATCTACTCCTTATCACAAGATACTTTTCCTCTGGTCTCTCAGTCATACGCTAAATGACTACTAATATAATTTGTCTCAGAAATTAGACAAATCATTCTGGTTCCTCTGAAAATCAGGAAAAACTTTTCTATACCTCTTAGTCATGCCAAATTTAGGCTGGTTATCTACAGAGAGGATATTAAAACGTTCATCTTCATATTTTTTTCAATACACCTCTCTCAAAATCATATGCAGATGTTGTAAATCACACTTCAAATTCAAAATACATAGGGAATGGTACTTGCTCAGGATTTACAACCAGAAGCTGAAACAGACACTTGCTGATTGCATCTGAAAGTCCCCAGTCACAAAGAAAATCCATGTACCAGCTCATGCAAAATTATCTTTTGTTACTTATTTTGTCTGTCAATCTTCATCCAGACGGTTTAATCTTCTCGTTCAAGGTGTGTCAAGAACCTGTGCCTGAATCTTAAACCACTATTGAAAAGCTTTAAAGAATCTGCTATCTTACTCAATTGTTATTTTGTCCTCTAAATAGATATTACATCAAATTGTAGCTTGTAGAATTTGAATAGAGTGAAGAGATATGTTTGAGGCACATCCTTACTCCAAAGGATGCTACTGAGAACCACTTGGTTGGTCTGACCTTTTACTATTTTTGGTATAAAAGGAATACAGACAGAAACTTTAGAGTGATTCAGTGTCAGTGAATAGATTTGACACAGCATCACCTTCACAGTTGAAGGACATTTTGCCACTCAAGGTAAATGGCAATAGGTATTTTTTTAATTATTTGGTGTTTTTAAACTGCTTTATCCAACAAATAAAACTGGAATTTAACTTGTCTACATTATTAGTTTCCCACTCTCCAAAACAATTTTTTCACAAAAAAAATTTCCATCCTGAAGATAAAATCACAGAATCACAGAGTAAGCTGAGTTGGTAGGGACCCACAAGGAGTTCTGGCCAAAACCACAAATTAGGTTTGATTCAATTGCAGGAGGGAGGAAAACAAAAAGAGGATATGGGGCTGATGCAGAGAAAAACTACCCTCATGGTTTTAGCCAGGAATTCAGCGTTGAGGACAAACTGTGTGAGCAGATTTGAACTCCTGACAGTCACATTCCAGAAGATGCTAGGATAAGCAGTGTCACATTCCCTAAACACATTCTCTCTGTTGTGTTCCACTGGGCAGATCATAAAACACCTGCTGCAAACTTTTATTCCACTTCCATACAAGAGTCAAGCATGAGAGAATGGAGTTACTGCATCTCTCCATCTCATCAAAGACATGGATACACGATAGTGAATAAGAGTGAAAACACCCAAAATCTGCTTACCCCAACTCCCATTACAGTGATCATCTCACAGCAGCCCTTATCTCTCATCTAGCTACCACACTGTAGATTCATTCTCTCCCTGGTTTTCTCTGACATGATACATTTTCAGCTACTTCACACAAAACACTACCATTGGACACACACCAAAAAAGAAGTTTCAACCCTAAACTCTCTATCACAGGCATTCTGAACAGATTAGGGCTGTGGACTCCTCAGCCAGAATATAATGATACAAATCACCTTGGTGAGTGCCGTATTTCCTGGGTGGAAGTGAAAACAGCCTCCCACAAAAACCAGTTTACAGCTGTAGTCTCTGTTGGAAATGAGACTTCTGGGAACTCAATGCTCATGCTACCAAGAAACAAAAATATACATCTATATATATCTTATAGAAATCTTATCTAGAAATTATTATATATAACATAGGAATATATTGATAATTTATTATAAAATAATTATATAGAAATACCATATTATTAGGGTTTACTTAGTAGGCAAACTAATATGGTTTGTGCAATGCATCACTGCTTGAGCCAATATATGGAGCTGTGGGGTTTTCTGATGCCATTCAGAAAATGTCCCCACATAATGACCACCACAGCCAAAGCTCAGTGGAACAAGGACGTGCCACCACAAAGCTGCAAACCTTTCCTCTCCTCAGAAGAAGTGAAGCAGTTGATGATAATTTGCTATATATGACCACCTAAGAAAACACTGAGCAAATGAGGATTGTCAATAATGCCAGAAATTCAATCCCATCTGCCAACTTTCATGACTGCATTTTGCAGTTGTGATTATCACTGAAGTTACACAAGTATTTCAAACTTTTATATTCTTTCTGTTGATTTCCATATGGACAGGCAGCACCTGCTGGAAGAGTTTCAACACAGATAAGCAGGCCATCATTATCCTTATTTAATTCCCCTATGGTTCCCCTCTTTGCTGCTTCACATTTATAACAGGAATATAAGATTAATTGTATGCAAAATTTGAGATGAACTTCCAGAATTTAAAACAAACAAGACTTAACAGGATCAATATGTATATTATTACAATAGTAACATTATATCTCATTCTTTTCCATGTGAACACAATACGACATTCTTCTGACTTGATCTTTCTGTAAAAGAAATTGTGACCTTTCTCTGTAATAGATTATTCTGAAGAAACTCCTACCAAGGTGTATGAATATATTTCAAATCAGTTAAAATACAGGTTTAGTAGTTAGAGACGTGACAGTGTGAGCAAATAATTCATTAGACTGCAAGAAGTTCCTTATCAACTGAAACATATGGAAAATACACCTAAAATAAGGAATATCTTGAGATCATTTTATTTGACTAACAAAATCAGCTCTTTATTTAGAAGTTATTATTTCAGCCATTTTTTTATTCTGATCTTGCTAATGAACAGTTGTTTACTATGTCCGTGCTGATTAAAACCCAGCAGCACCATTATGTTTGCTGTATGGTCCTGACATTTTTAATAGAGAAATAGTAGAGTGGCACCAGGAAGAGTGATGGGATGGATAATTATGCACAGCTGTCATATTAGCCAAAGTGACCCCCAAGTGTTTGGGATATAAAATCCAGTGGGGTTAATAGATCAGCATATATTTTGTTTCACTAGAAAGAATAAAGATGAACTAAAGACGCTTTACTTCCATCCGGGAAACTCAGTTTTACAATTTATCTAGATGAACACAGAAATAAATGCTTGTGACTATGCTTCTGCATCCTTAAATGTATTTACATTAATTGTTCAGTCACATATTGTATTTTATGTAAATATTCCAGCAAGAAGTTTAATGACAGAATGTTTGTGCAAATATAAAATTTCAGATGAGCTACTTTCTGTAAGTTCTCTAACAATTCTAACAGAAAGATTCATTGAAATAGGAAACAAAAATAACCATGTGATTCCTGCATCCTATCAAATGGCTTCAATTTCAAATGGCAAGTATTTAACAGTAATTATAGAGAATTATAGTCAATTTATGCCCCAAAACTTGTCCACACTCACTGTCTGCTCCACATTGCTGGATGCCAAATATATATGTTTGAAGACATCTCAAGGTTCTTAATGGAATTCAATTACATAAATTACCAAGTGATTTTTATTAGTGAAATATTTCTGCACATCAATTCTTTCATCACTAAGAGTATATTTGAAATATGGGGGGGAAGTAATACTTATTTTAAATGACCACAGCAACACTAACAACTTGAGTCATGATGGTGAAAAATCAATATGGACCCCAATGTGAATGTGGGAATGCAGACCTAGATATCAAAAATCCATCAGATAACTGCAGGGTTTTTGCTGAGAAAAACCCCACAGTAATAAAATTCCCATAAAGGCTGAAGCTCACAAATACATATTGAGGGTTAAAAAAGGTAGAAGCATTAAAATGGTGCTTCTATTTTCTTACTTGCCGATCTGAAATGTTAATTTTAGTACAATTGGAAACCTCAAACTAGATGTGTACCTTCCTATGGTTTAATCTATTTTTAAAGTAAAATCAGGAGATCCCTGTTCTATTCAAGCCCATTTGTTATAAGACCACAACCATTTAATGTAAGAGAACCTCATGGTGTAATCACAGATGAGAAGAACCTGCACAGCCTATGGTTTTGAGTACAGGATCCACAGCAAGAAACATTTCAAGTGTCAGGAAGTCTCATTTTTAAGTTGATAATGTTAGTCCTAAACAAACATGATTGACCATTCAATGATCCCAACAGCTTTACCAAAGACATCCCAAAGCTGACATCAACTACTGCCAGGATCTGAGTGCTCCTGTCAGCATTGGAAGGATTAACACTGAGTTCCAGTAGCTGATGGCGGATCTCTAATTAATCTGAAAGGAGCATTTGATCCTCGGTCACTAATCATCACTACCCAGCAGTTTTAGACTAATTACTTTTACACACCTGACAGAGAAACTGACTGTGCAATTCTAGTGAGTGACTGGACACAAAATTCGTGGCTCTTTGCTTGGATGGGTAAGAACTGTTCTACCTCATGGAATCACCAAACAGCCATTAGTGTCACCAGGGACATTAGTGACAACCCAGTTCCAATCCCCCTGCCACGGGCCAGGACACCACTGCCTAATAGTCAATTTAATAATGCTTCTTATAAACCAGCTTGTTAATTCTGACAAGAAAACATGAAGTCCTTCACAGTTACCTAAATTTTTCTCACACCCCACCAGCCAAGCTTGGTTTTGATTGGAAAAGGAAATATCACAAACAACCCTTCTGGGGGAACGAAAGAGCTCAGGTTTTTTTCACTTGTGCAATATAATTTATTTTCAATTTATTTAAACTGCAGCAAGTCCCATAACAGATAGACCTGCAGTTCTTAAAGATGCATAGGACTTTTTTTATTTAACAGTTATGCAAATCCACAGTTATCCCTTTGACTTTTGGAGCTTTGCTGCAAGCTTCCTCCAGTTACTTTTTTGATGATAACAGTTTTGTAAAATACCACACTGTTTTAACATGTCATGTTTCACACACAGAGTGAAAACACCAAAGGCCTGATGTGTGATTTGTTTCCACAGCTGCACCTCCTTGTATATTCTGACCACATTAAGGACTCTCTTTTAACATTTTGACAGGGGACTTCTGAGTGGGATTGGAGATCAGGGTGAAAACTGGAACCTGGAAACACTAATTCCCTAACTACTTCACTACATGCTTTGATTTAGAGTCCTCTGCCCTAAAATGAGTGATTAAATTCTTGCCAGTTGTACAGGAATTGAGGGAAGTAAAAGCATCCAAAAGAAAACAGAAAAAAAAAAAAAATAAAACCTAGCAGAAAATTAACTTCAAAAGGGCTAAATCCACCTAAAGTGTGGCTATGACACAGACCTCAATTATTCTGCTACAAGAGACTAGAAAATACTGTTCTGGAATTCCCTTTAAATAATATTTTCATCTCTCTGCATTATTCTATGTAATACATCACATAGAATAGGAACGTCATCTAACAAAGCATTTAGCATTTCAACTGTAAATTAACCCAATCAATAAATATAGCAAAACCTAGAATTAAATGTTGATGCTGTAAATTAATATTGCCATTTTCTAATCAGTGACTTTTTCTCTGGAGGAGCAGAACCATGAAGAAAGTATAACTGCAACTTCTTTTTCAAATATCACTGACATTCTGTCTTTTTCTTGGCTACAAAGCAGCTATTGAGGACTCCCTTATCACCAGCTGAGGCAAACAGATTTTTGAAAATTACCCTGTATGCTCTGTGTGCAGCAGATATGTCATTTCTCCCAGTTTCTCCACACAAGTGCATGCACAAGAAGCTGCTCGTAGTTTCACACCCATTGCTGGTAGTTTATTCCCTGAAAACTGAAGTTTGGGTTTTGCAGAAAAGGAAACTCAAAGCTGGGAAAGCTCAAACACTTCAACTGGATATTTTAAAATGAATCAATGAGAATGAATCTTGCTAAACATATCACGGAACATTAAAGGAAACAAAGCCAAAAAATTCCTGATAGTTGTCTGTTCTATTTCAAGTCTGAGTGACAAACTTGTCACTTCCCAGCTTTGCACAAACTTTTTTTTAAAAAATCCAATTACTAAAATGGGTGGGGGGGAAGCCATTTCCTAAACTACTCTATTTCCACTAGAAACTGATCCATTAGAAATAAGATCAAGAGGATGGACATTACTTTCTTGCAAATGAGCAAACTAGGGCCAAGAAAACTAAGAGCATCTTAAATGGTTGTTTTAAAATAGGAATAATCCTAGAAAAGACCAACCCAACATTCCCAAGCATTACACGTGCTGGCATTTGAATCATACCTTGTGTGCAATCAGTGGCTTTGAATTACAGAAGAAGCTGTGATTTCTCAGCTACAGAGCAGGTATGTTGTTAAGATGCAATGTTAGATCAGAGAAAACTACTGCTTAGAGGCAAAAGCACAAAGACTACTCAGAACTGTACTTTAAATTTTCTTTTAGGACAAAGGCTTTATCTATAATGAATATACTCCATAAAAAAAAAAAGGCTTTCATCTTTTTATAGGTTTAATCAATCTCAAGGGATCCATATGATTCAATACAAGAAACAGTAAGATAAACACCTTTGCTTTCCCCACACGTTTGTGGCAACAGTTTGTAAAGAGAGTGGGCTGAGCTAAGCAAAAAAAAAAAAAAAAAAGAGTTATAAGAGCTTAAAAAAAGGCCAAACAAAATCAATACTTTTATTTCATTAGCTGTTGATAAAGACATTCAGTCAATACTATGTATGGGAAGTAACTTTGACCACTTACAAAGGAATAATTTCAAAAAGATCTTCATTCTGATCCTCTCTCTTATTTGAATTCAGAAAAAAAGTATTGGAAAAGTAAGAGACTATTAAAGTCAATATGCTACTGGCTAATAATTATTTTTAAAAATAGTATTAAAATAAAATTAAAATATCTATGAACTATTAGAGTCCAAAAGCTCCACTTGTCTTGGCTCAGTCTTGTGAGCATTCTCAGGTTAAAGGATCTGCAATGATTTACTCTTGATGATCTGGTCTCTGCAGCTTCACTTCATTTACTCTAATTGCATTGGCATAGACAAAGATAATATTTGGCTTGAATACAAAGCCTGTGCCTGGACCTACTTTATCAATCTGACTTCTGCCAAATTTTAGAGAAATAATTCCAAAGTGGATCAAAGAAAAAACAGGACAGACTGGAAGAAGAATATTATGATTCCTTTGACATTATACTGATTTGAACAGTAGGACTGGGACTCTGAACAGCTTGGAACTGCTTTTCTCAAACCTTCACACAAAACTGAAGGAGTTGCTCGGTGCTACTGCTGTTGGATTTAGAAACTTCCCTTTGTGTTCCTCAGCACAGGAAATGAAAAGCATCTCCAGACACTGTCATGAAGGGGGTTTTACCTTTAGTGTATTTATTTTTAATAGCAGAAGCATTTTACTTTCTGTGCTAACGACCAGTTCAAACATCTAAATACACAGTTTATGCAGTCATATTCCCTACTCTACATGGGTTTTCTGAAAAGAAATGAATAATATACCTTTAATTCATCTTGAATGTAATCAAATTATTTAATTGAATATATTTTAGAAACACACATGTTTCTGTCATCAGAAATAAACTTATTTAATGGAGAAGAAAATGCAAATAACCTTGTCAGAGAGAAGTTTATAAATCTCTAAATCAAAGAGACTTTTATCCCTATAATTTCTCTTTGTTCACAATATTTCATCTTCCTGCAAAGCACCCAGCCAGCTAACGCCCTGATACAAGTGACAGAGGTTGAAGTTTGACTTACACATTTAAATTCAACGTCTGAAGCTGAGAGATGCTGAGTCTTGAGTCTTGCTGCCCCAGAACTTTAGTATGGCCACAGTCAAAGCTTGCCAAGACACTTGAAAGAAAGGCAGCTCAAAGTTATGGAGGGGTTGAATTGGATCAGGGAAAGAGCCACAGCACCTTTTTAATGTGAATTATGTTGCCTTGGCAAAACCAGCCCCTTTTAAGCAGATTTCTAAATTAGAAACACTCGTTCATTGTTGAGCAAGCCAGTCCCCAGTGTCACCTATCACTTGTCAGCAGCAGTGGAGGATCCCAGCACAGGTAAGAGCACCAAACAGCCACCGTGGGGTTCACACAACTCAAAGTGTGTTTCAAGAGAAAGAGCAGATGGCAGCTGGAATGGCAACCAGACTTCCAGGAAAATGGGCACACTGGCAGTTTATTGAAACAAGGTGGCAGATGGAAAGAGAGGAAGATGCACAAAGTGCTATTAGAGATTTTACCAGCTACTAATTTGATCATGTGGAGAAAATTGCATTGAAAATCTTCAGCCAGCAAATTGATTTATTGGTTACCCCACTGGGTAGGTACTCTGGTGCAATAAAAGGCAGCAATTTTACATCATGAATAGCCTGAAAATAACCTGATCGTTTTGAAGCTATTAAACAAAGAGATTTAGGCATGATGAAGCAATACTTATGTGTCCATTTTGTGTGAAGAATGTAGCTACACCAGGAGCACACAGTTTGGCACAATGTCAACAGCAGTACAATGACAGGGATGAGTGTAACATCTGTCCCTTACAGTGTATACATTTATCCAGATACAGAGCTTAAGACAGAGATAAATAGTCCTGATCAGAGTGAACTGTCATCAATAGCATCTACAGCTCTCTAAATTCAGCTCCAAGAATAAAGAAATCAATTACAATTATTTGCAAATACATTTCATCCAATGTGATATGATCAGCCTAAAACTACTTTAAGTTGCCTATTTGTAAGTAAACTAACTAGGAAGCACCATTTCTGTCAGCTTTGTTCCAACACCCTCCCTTGAAGCACCAGTGACTAAAATCAAGGTGTGTGTTACAAAGACTCACTTTTCAAACATAAGATAAAGTTATTTGTGCTGGTTGTACAAACATGCAAGGTGCTGTCAGTTTTAGTCAAAGCAGTATCAGTAAGACAACCAACAAGCTAAATTTGGGTTCAATAGGTCACATCAATCCCTTGCATGTTGTTTTTATTTTGTCATTTTGCTTGGATAATCAGATTATACCTGCATTTCAGTCTTTCACAATTTAATTAGGCAAAGCCTTCATTCATTCAGGCCACTTGCACAATTATGGCAGATAATTTAGAGAAGTAGACAAAGATGAAAAAGAAATCAAAGCTGACATGATGTAGGAAAAAACCTGAATTAGCATTTTCTCTCTGTCAGAGGTTCCTTCTCCACCTGTGCTCCCTCTCCTCCTCTCAGGCATTTGTCTAAGCAGAGTATTCACAAGTGGTGACAGGTTGGCAGATTTCCTTTAATTTTTTGGACCTGTAAACATCCATTCTTTATTTAGCAGTGGTGCCTACCAGTTCCCAGCTGCTCTGCAGTGCAGCTGCTCAGGACAGTCTGGAATCACCAGCACAGTGCAACCTCTCAGAGCCACCCCTGCACAGTCCCAGGGGACTTGTGCTGGGCAGAGGAACATTTCCAGCCTCTAGGAGATAAAGATTCAGGATGAAAACTTTGGCAAGTCTAGACAATTCTGCCTTTGCTGTATTTTAAAAATGTTGCCATTTTAATCCAGCTGATTTTGCCCTTTTTGTAGAGGGAAACCTGACATTCAATGAGCAATTGAATTGCACATTCAGTATGCAAGCCCTGTTAGCCTAGTTTTTAGTGCACTTTCTGTTTGCAAGCAGGAAGCAGACAAGTAAGAGAGGGAAGGCAGTGTAAAGTGTTAGAGTAATTACTTACAAGGTCTGTTACAACAGCCTCTAGAGGTGTTATTTGTTGTACACAGCATCCACATTTGGATAAGCAACTGACACTGCACAACTCCAAGCCCCTGCTCAGACACTAAGCCACATGAAAGCACTGAGCTTTTTGTTTGTTAATTTATTGTTATTTCTGCAAGTATTCCAGCAGTGGAAGGGAAGACTCCCCCAAGATTAGATACACCTGATTTCAAAGTAATTTACACAAAGAAAATAATATTTTCCTGCATTTTAGATGTCAGATCAATTAAAATTTCTCAGGCAGACACAGATTAAAACTCATGAGCTGGAAACTGTACATGGCACAGCTTAGAATACAACAGCCTGAAACTCAGTAAAATAAGCAGATAACTACAAATAGCTTCAGGATTGGAAGAAAAGAAACAAAGCCCCAACTTTAGCAGACAACACCTCTGAGCACCATCAGGCAGGCATTAACAGAGGCTTAAAATTCCCACATTCAGCTCAGAGTAACACTGCTCATTATAAAAGAAAACAGGACGAAGCAGAAAGTGCATAGATACTACTGAGTCCATGATGGTATAGCAAGTAACTATAAGGTGTTTGTATCAAAAACAAAAAGCAGATCAGGTAAAGCATCTACAATTATTCAGTAACTAAAAGAACTATACTAAGTCCATATATACCTATATAACAAACTGCAGCTCTATCACTGGTGTTAGGACTGCTGCACCTACAAGTTACTGCAGTATAGTCATACATTGAAGGATGTATGTACAATTCTCCACTAGGAGCTCTGAGGCTGTAGTATTATAATCAAAATATTTGATTGTCTGCCAGTACCAAACCAAACTCTTCAAAATTTGTATGATTCCAAGAGGACCAGGAGACTTAAGAGACCTGTTGGTCTCTCAGAATACAAGTGGAGAGCCACAAAACACCCTGTGGGTTCTAGGAGTTCCCACTGCTCCAATGCTCTGCAATGTTTCCACTGATGGTTTTCACATGTGCACATCCTCCATGTTTACAAAAGGGTACCTTCATCCTTCAGTTCAACTGCACTCAATTGCTATTTATTTCCAATTCTCCTGCCCTAGAAGTCCAGGATTCTCTGCAAGTCACACATTCAGGTGAACATACAGAGCTCAGATATAAGCTAAAACAAAAGCTTTTCTTTTTGTTGTGAAAAGCTCAGCAATTATTTGATGAATGAGAAAGGTACTGCTGAAATTTATGAAGGGCTTCTATTTGAATAACACTGCTGAATAAAACTTGGACAGTTCTTGAAACACCTGAATTTACAGGAAATTACTGCCAGACAGCTTCTCAAAGACTTTATATCACAGTTTCTTTTATCACTTGCTGGATCACTTTGTTGGTTTTTTCTTTAATTGAAATAATTTGTAACTGACTCCCTCTCTCATGACCTCAAAACCAGATAGAGTTGTATTTCAGGCAACCACCAGCACCTGAGTGCAGAATTCATAATAAAGACTGAAGAGCTTCAAGCACTCTTTTTTTACTACCTCTTGGATTTGAAAGGAAAAGCTCAGCTCACAGGGCTTTGTTTCCCAAAAGCCTACGAGCACAGAAGGGTTTCTTGTGTCATTGCTTGATGAAATTAATGACAGCTTAGGTCATTTATCAATGTTTGTAACTTGTCCAGAAATACATAAATACTGACAGAAGTACATTGTGCTTTGAGAACCCTCCAGCAACCTTACCAATCTTTCATCATGAAATAACACTTGATTTTGATCCTCCCAGTGTTTGGGCTTCACTTCAGAAGTTTGCTTTCTGCTTTACTCTATGCCTCAGGCTTTTCTAATTTTTTTTAATTTTTTTTTTTTTTTAAGACTTCAGATTTTCAAAGAAAAAACAAAATCCAGTTTGGTAACAAGACAAGATGTGGCAGGAAGTTGCCAGGCTAGGTAGACCTCTTGGACTGAAAATTAATTCTTTCAAATTCTTTCGCTTTCAGGACTAAAATATTAGGTCAATTTCAGTGAATTAATTTCTTCTCCCTAGAGGGAAAACAGAGCCAGTAAATGACAGGGCAGTTCCACTGCTCAGAATACTACATCTATAGTGTGGAGCCATACTAGGGATAAAGAGTGTGAAAAGGGGAGGAGAGGGAACCATCTATGCCAAAGTATTTTTCATCCACTAGAGCACTGACCAAATTCAGCTGCTACTCTGTGGCTGCCTGGATTCCTGCATGGTCAGCACACAGCTGGAGGGACTGTGCATCATTAGAATGATTTATTTGGTGTTTCAGTCACACAGGAGTAAGATTTTATTTTACAGTAAGAAAGAACTGGTGAGTAAATACTTCCTTGCCAGCTTCAGCAATGAATTGGTGCAAAGAAAAAAATCTCTGCCCAAATATGAAGACTACAGTCTGTATCAAATGCAATTTTTGGCTCAGTCTTGTGACATTCAGGATCCTGGATGAAGGAGGAAATCCACCCAGCTGTTTCATTCACAAAGAAAGGAGCATGCCATGTAAACCTGACCTTCCCTTCACCCAAGTGTATGGAGGGTGTTTCAAAACACAGCATTCTTGAGAAATATGCAAGTGTAACATTTCCATTTGCTCTGATATTATCAATTTAACATTTCTGTAATGGCACTTCTACTCATTCCCTTTTGCAGTCACTGCTGTCAAAACCTTTATTTTTTTCACATGCAGATACAGATTCTTCTAATAAAAAAAAGCCTTTTTTCCTTACCAGTAATCAGAGCTCTTTTCAATCCCTCCATCTTGCTCTTTCTTTTTCTTGCTATCCAAAATAATTCAAGGTTACTAATAGAAGACAAGCTGACCAACACAAAATCTTATAGAAAAAGAAAAAATAAGGAATAGCTAGTTTTGTGCAAAATCTAAAAAAAAAAAAAAATCTGAGGGAGAAATCACCCTGTAAAATTCCAGAAATTAATACATCAGCGACATTAAGCATATTTTTTGAAAGAAAGACATATTATTAGTAGGTCAGAACCCCAGCACAAATGGTGATGGAATAACTACAGTTATTTTTCTGTTCAGGGTGATGAGGGAACAATAACTGATGACAAGAATGGCATCTAGGAGAAAAGTTTTATTGGCAGCCATTCAAGAACACATCTCTCCAAACAAAAAAAAAGAGTCAATATGCAGCTAAAAATAATGAGTTTAAAAGTTAAGGCAGAAAATGTTTAATCTTAAAATGGTGTCAATTCAAAAAGAATAAAGAATGCAAAGTTACTACTAAAAATATCTGTCAAGTGGGAGTACAAAAGAAGTATAAGTTTCATGACTGATTTTCAAAGATGTTCCATACTTATTCCATAAAACAGAGCCAAACAGTCCATTTTCTTTTGCTTATTCCATCTGTAATTTCAAGTGACTTCAAGTCTGGACATATCAGCATCACAGCACTCGATTTCTCTGTGCAAGTAACATGTGCAGAAATGAATCCTGGAGTTCATCAATCAAGCAATGGCTTAGGTTATAGTTCCTTGTTCTGAAGGATGTATGGATGCATATTCCATTAAAAACAGAAAAGGAAACCTTATGTTCCCTTCAAAGGTATGAGAAGCAGATGGGAAATATACACCACTGCAAAAATTTCCATTACAAAGTTCTAAGGCAGCAAGTGAAATCAGAAGTTATTCTACTTTTGATACCCAGCTTTTTGACAGATATCACTTCTAGATCACTTATTTTAGTACAAAATATCCTGGAATATACATATATATTAGTTACAACTAAAAACCAATTGTACTCAATGCTTACCCTAAACTTCTTTTAAAGGGAAAGCATAAATATTTAAATTACACACCAGAGGCTTCTTTTCCCAGCTCTTAGACAAGTACTCCTTAAATCCAATTCTTTTTATCAGTCCTGCCTCATTATTTCACATTTGATCCAGTGAAAGACCAGCCATTTTGGAATTATAGACCTGCTGGGTTGTATGCTGTTTCCTGAAGAGGCCTCATACATTTTAACACGAAACAAATACATTTGTATTGCATTTAATGCAAATTTTAAAAACAAAGCACTGAAAAACCACTGTATATGCAAGAGCAAATTGAGGAAAGAACTAGAGCCCTTACTGAGCAGACATAGTGATTCTCATACCTTGGGCAGCTTCTCACCTTCTACAGACTGAGCTGAGGGAATTATAAAAGAAAGGGTGCTAACTGGGGCAGTGAGATGAAAGGGATTATTGCCAGCAGGTGAACCTTTTCCTGAAAAATTAGTTATCACTGTGAGCCATTACATGACTATCACCTGGCTCAGAGATAATGCTCCACATTTGTCAGAAGGAGAAGCAGGGAGAGGGTCAGAGCAGAATATAAAGAATATATTTAGAAACTGGACTAAAGGCATCTGGTGAAAGTCAAGTGCTAAAATATTTCTGGGAAAGAAAGAAAAAGAAAGGCAAAATAGGAAAAAAACCACAATATCAATCACTGCCTATGAATGATACAGGAAAAAATGTTTAGTGAAGAAGTGAAGTATTGTGTTTGAGGCACAGTAGAGGCACACAGTGGAACAAATGACATTTATTTTGGTCAGCTTATTGGGAAAGCAGCAGGTGATTCCAACGGTGATTTGAATGTCACAGGAATGTGATGAGGCATACCTCAGAGCTCAGTAAATCCTGCACACAGCACAACCAGAGGCATCTCAGTCTAGTAGCAACTGCATGTGGCACAGATTACAGAACTTACTATTTTTCCCTGGGATTTGTTCTCCTGAGACACAGTCCATTACAATGTGTTCACAGCATCACAAGCCATACAGACTGCAAATTCACAGAGTCTGATTCTCAATTTAGTGAAGAAAAATTTCAGCCAGCTATTAAAAAAATAAAAAAAACCAACAAACCCTCTCTAGAGTGCAGTAGAGCTGCCCCGGGAAAGGAGAATTTGAGCAAATAAACTATTTGCCCTCAAACACTCTGATGCTCTATACTCTTCTGTCCTTTGCCTTCTTCCCAAGGCAATGCATGTTTGGGAAGGCTCAATTTCAGATCTGCCAGCCAAAGCCACTGCTCCAAGGCTCCAATCCCCTTTGAAGCTCTTAGTCTGTTGACTAATAAGTCACTTGGATGTTTCTAATATATTTCCAGTAATACTGACTGTCATACAACAAGCTGGAACCAGTAAAGTCAGAGCATCAGTGCCATGGGGATCCCCAGCATGCAGCACAGCATTTCTACAACAAGCAGAGATTTCCTGGTGTGGATGTTACACCTCAGGGAAGAGACAAACCCAAGTCCAGAGTTGGAGGCATTACTGGGAAATGCTGACAGTACTGAGATTTGGCTTCACTGATGCAACATATCACTATTTGGAGATGGAAAACATGACATTCATCTCAGCTCAAACATAAGAGTTTCACTTTCATTTAAGAATCAGAAAAGCAATTTCATTGGTGTTATTTAAGGTACTTTTAATTAAATCCATCCCCTTTATCTGAAAAAGTAAGGTTTGATAAACTTCATTTCCCAGGGGGAAAAATTGAATTAAAAGAGACAATTCTGCCAGCTCTAAAATGGCACTTTATATCTCCATATTAAATAGATTAAATTACTTTTAAACACTGACGCATTAAATCCCAAATAAAAGACAATTAATCACTACCAAGTAAAATAAACAGAGCCACCATTAACATATGTGACCATCTCCTTCAGTATGTTTGTCTTAGTAAACATCTAATTTTATTAAGAAATGTAAATTCTGGTATATGAATGTATTAAGTAAGAAATAATCTTTGCATATATTTCTTGTGTGTATAAGAATATATAGGAGGTAGGGATCTATAAGTATCATTAAACCAAATTGTTGAAAGAAAACATATGCAACAGAGTCTAAGTCAACTCTAGCTTTAACTGGCATTTCACCAGTCCACAGTGCAAACTGAACTCCTCCAAAATGCTTTCCCCTCACTTGGCAGCCCTTCATAAAACAGTAGTATTCCCTGGATACAGCTGCAGGATGGTTTTGGCTGTCCTCTATAATCTGTTAGCCCCAGTGGTTTCTGCTAGTCTTTTTTCCAACCTGTGCAATGACAGGCTATAGCCTTGCCTGGCTGCCTTGTTGAGGTGTTTTGGGGTTAAGTGTGTTGTTTCCCAGCAGTAACCAACCAGCCAGGCACATGTTACAGGGGCAGGAGAGCTGGGCAAAAGAGATCCAAGGGAAAGGAAAAGAGAAGATGCTTGCTCTGAAAAGGTTGAGAGATGCTGAATTGGAAATTTCTCATTGCATTTATTTATGCACAGGTATCTGAAAATAGGCTTGTAAGAGAAATGTTTCTCCTTTAATTTTCCTCAAACCAGCTATGCTGTACATTCAAGAGGTAAAAAATAAAGTTATACACCAATCATTGATTAGTACTTTATGGCAAAGGATATGAACCTTTCTGTACTCAAAACTTCATGACATCTGATAAAACTGTGAAGATTTTTGATCTATCTACTATTTAATTAATCAGAGCAGAAAAGAGCACTCAGCTCCCAAAAATACACAGTATTGGTAACACACTGTCTTCTCAACTGAAGATTTTTTTTAAAAGAAACCATTTTCTGATAACTAAACCTACACCTGCCAAATAGATACATTTCTAAGACAAGCAACCATCAAATGGTCACAACCAACTCAAACACAGCTTCTAAATATCTGGTTCACACTTTGTCTTCTCAGAAATAGACTGGAAGGAAAAGTGTGAAAACCCAGTTTTAGCATAAACAAACATTATGGGGGACTAAAGATATGCAAAGCAAATAGAGGAAATCCTTAGACATAATGTTGGGTGCTTGAAGAAAATTAGTTTTCTATTGAAAATTCTTTAAGAGTTGTTTCCACAACTAGATTTGAGCAAGTTATTTGCAGGGAGCAATTTATTCAAGCCTGGATTTGCCCCTACACGAAAATGAGCTAAAAGAATTACATTACACAGGAATAGCTTTAGCTAATCCCTTATAATGCACCAGGGATGTATGCAAATTAATTTCCTTCTCAAAGTTTAAAACATTGCGCAGTGCAGAATCATTTTATGATTGTCTGGCAAATTGTTGTAATGTTTGTTTATGCCTGATAATGCATACTACAAAAAAAGCAAGAATTTAACAGCAGTGTACCAAGGGGACTTATAAAGACATGGCAATTTTTTCTGTGTAAAATGAGAGAATCAAGTCGTCTAAGGATGGATTGTTATAAAATATCAAAAATATCTGCTGCATCTTTATGGAAAAGTCACTATGGGAAGCTCCATATAACATGTTTGAAGAGAAAGCCCTGGGGTGACCTAACTGCAGATTTCCAGTACTTGAAGGGAGCCTACAAGAAAGATGGAGGGAGACCTTTTGCAAGAGTATGAAGTGACAGGACAAGGGAGAATGGCTTCATTCTCCTAAGAGAACAGGTAGAGATTAGATATTAGGAAGAAATTCTTCCCTGTGAGGGTGGGGAGGCCCTGGCACAGCGTGCCCAGAGAAGCTGTGGCTGCCCCTGGATCCCTGGAATTGTTCAAGGCCAGGTTGGACGGAGCTTGGAGCAACTTGGTCTGGTGGAAAGTGTCTCTGCTCATGGCAGGGGCTGGAACTGGATGATCTTTAAGGTCACTTCCAACCCAAACCACTCCACAATCCTACTGGTCTTCAATGGCACATCAGAGGCTCATACAGAAGCTGCTCTCTGTGGAGATTTTCAGGAATATTTTCATTTGGGATCACTCCACAATAAATATTCCTAATGGGAACCAGGTTTATACAACAGCAATCATTTGTCTCATGAAGAAAACCCAAAAGCTAGACTTTCTTCATGTGATGATTAAAGCACGAATGGAAAAGCCATCTCCTTTGCTGAAGTATTTAAGTACCAGCACAGCTCCAAGCACCTCCCTCGTACATAAAATACTCTACTGAGAGCTAATGCTTAATGAAATGACAGCTCTAAAGACTTGATTGCTAATTAAACCATATCTGCTCTAGAATGAGTACTCCTGCAAATGACTGCCATCAGCTGCAGAGTCATCTGTCAGCCCACATGACTTGGTATTGAAGGCTATTAATTAAGAGAATAAATGCTACAAGTCACACTGCCATCCCACTGACAGAGCCTCCAGATTTTTTCTGGCAGTGGGAAGTCCAGAAGTGAGGAGTTGTGCTCTATAAATTATGGCTTTTCTTTTTTTCCTGTAAAGTACAAAGATACCAGAACCTCAGCTGTTGTGACCAGAAGCCCTCCAATATAGCCATGGTGAAGAGGAGAGTCACAGCATTTACAGTTGAGGATGGAAGCTGACAAAAGAATACAACATTATATCCAATGGGATATAATATAATAAATTATGACCTTGAGTCTTTGTTTCTGGCTCATCTTTGTGGCTCTGAAGCACATTTTGCAATAGCAATGAATTTACCAGTATGTGTCTATGAAACGCATTAGAAAAATGCCCACAGAACAATATGCAACCAAAAAAATTCTCCAAAATAATTCTATACAAATGTACCAGAAATGGAATGGACTTCCACATATTTCTAAAACATTTCAGAGTTTAAATGTTGCTGTGGTGTTTATATCCTTATTCAAGGCCAGAATAACTCCATTTATTGCCACCTAATGAGCTCTTTCATATGTGTACTTGCCAGGTCTCACAGTCAGCCCCTAGAAACACAGAATAATTTTCCCAGAAAGGAGAAAACTCCTTCTCTCCTTTCATCTTCCTCCTCTCCCTCACCTATTTTCTTGCAGGGTTGATTCCAAAGCTAAATGTACCCTAAGCATAACATTGTACAGAAAAAAGGAAATGAGGACAACTATTTGGATATTAAATAGAGAATTTGCTAGTAACATTTTGGTTTGCATTTATGTCAACATCTGCTTGGACATTACCTAGTCCTGAGTCACATCAAATTGAAGAAATTCAATTTATTCCACATGATATTTTCTTCTATGCCAAGTGTCACACAATGATTATGATGAAGGCAAAGACTGAATATGTACTTATATTAATTAGCAATTATTAAAAGACAGGTCCCTGTGATTACTGCTTCACGGGCATGAGAATGAGTTCATTATTAAAAGACCGTTGCCACCGCGTGAATATCTGATCAGCGTTGGCAGATCAAAAAAGCATATTAAATAAATGAGTAATCAAATGATAATGTATCATTTGTATAAATTACCAAAGGACAACCTCCCCTTCTGATTGAGATACAGATTTTACAAAGACCATTTAGGTAGTTTCACACAGCAGCAAATCCTTTGCTACCACGAGTCAGGCTTGCAGAGGAAATTATTGTTACAAGAGAGAGGGGAAAAAGACATTGATTCAAATAAGTTTTTCATATTCTGCCTGATGGCTCCACAGCACACAACTGCCAAAGGTCTAATTTTAAATTAATAGTCTTTTGACCCACAACACAAAATATTTCTGTTTCAAAACCAAACCAAACAAAAAAAAAAGAAAAACAAAAACAAAACAAAAAAAATTAAAAACTGATTGGGAAGACAATCCAAGATATTCTGGATCACAACCAAGAGAGTATCCTTGCATTTTTGCAGACAGTGCAACACAACACTTATTTTCAGAAACACACAAGGCACTGCTATTGAGATAGCCCAATACGACCTTAGAAAGGTTACATTCTAGAAATAGAAAGAGAATTGAAAGTTTTCATGCCCACGGATGTATTGTTTGGTATTTAGATACCTCACAAATGTATGTGGGCTTGTCTTCATAATTGAAGTCTTTGTGAAAAATCAATAAACCACTGAGCTATTTCAGAAATAGGCAGCATATAACCAAAGGATTCAATTGGCAAAGAATTACAGGTTAATTGGCAACAGAGGCCACAGCTTGCTGGCCAGTTATTTATCAGATAACAGAAAAGAAATGGGAAGGAAGGAAGTTATGGTACAGATCTGATCCATGCACACTTGAACACATATGTAAGAAAAAAACAAAATGGTATTTGTCTCCTCAAAACTGACTTTAAGTTGCTATTGCATATGTTCCAGAATTCCTTCCAGCATGCCTTGCTTATATCTGAATTATAGCCTCAGAAGGACTGATATTTCAAGTTGATCTAAATTTAGAGCCTGTCCATTTCCTGATGAATTTATGTTTTCCAGAATTTATTATCAGGCATGTCTCATGTAAAAAAGGCTTCTTTCTTGTCAATATCTTCAGCAGCAATGGAAACTATTATTATCATTATTTAGTCTGATGATTAGCAAGTTGAACCTTACTTTTTTTTTCTTCAGAGAAGGACATAAGGTGCACAGAAACTGGCTGAATTTATCAACTGTGTCAGAAAACAATTTATCAGATCTTCAGGTAAATTCCCAAAGCTCTGATTGTGATCATTGGTCTAATTATACATCCATTTTTTTAGAGAGTTTAAAGTCCAACATTCTCTATCCCATAACTTATCCTCCCTCCTAATTTCATAGCTATATGTAAACATTATTAAGGTAAAATTTTTTTAAAAGTACAAAAATTAGATTTTTATTACATATTTCAATTTAAGAAAAGTTTTTTGCTGTTTGTTAACATCTTTCTCTGTATATACTTTGCTGGGTATCTTGTTTTGGATATTTTGATTATCAGTGTATTTAGTGGTTTTGCTTATATAATACCTTTGAGACCCAGCAGAACATTATTTTTTATTCTGAGTATGAATGGACAAAAACATTCACCTTGGCTTCTGCTTCAGTTAAAATGCAATCAGGATCTAAATACACATTTGCATTAAACTGCCAGTTGTGGATATGTTGAAATATGAAAATGCTGCATATGCAAGCACAGAGTGAACAAAGAGCAGAATATTTATTGCAATAATTTTGAAGCTGCAAATTTGAGTGTATGTGAGGAATGGTAAAAGTCAAACAAGGAATGTGGTTTTTAGTTGACAGGGTAGAGCTGGGTAATTTGTTCTGGCTTCTCTACAAAACCAAAAAGGAGCTGACTGGGCAGGTTCAAGTGGGACAGAGGAATTATTCAATTGCTATTTCCATTTAGTTACAAAGTTTGATTAAATTAGTAGCATCCAGTTATGCTGTTTGTTGCAGAATCATTGCTCCTAGTTATCCAAGGTCTGTAATGAGCCTTAAAAAGCCAAAGGATTAGTATAAAATTAGCATCTGGAAGTCCAGTCACTACCTCTTTGGGCTCTGGTGCTCTATACCAGAGCTCTGGCTAGCACAACAACAAATGCAAATGCAAAGCAAATAACCATAGCAGGAACAAATGGGAAAATCAATGGGAAAGGCATCATCATGCCATTATTCCACCACACATGGCACTTGTCATTTAGCGACTTCTTGAATTTGGAATCAGCCTTAGATTTGTCTTTAAAGGGAGAGAGAATTCATAACCATCCAATACTGCAATAATGAAGTTACAGAAAGACACGCTTGGAGTAACACAGCTGCTTCCGGATGTGACAGTCAAGTGTGATTTTTATATAATATTTGCAGGAAGGCATAGATCAGCAAGTATAAAGTCATGCACACATTTCCTTTGCCTTCTGATACCATTTAACTACATTTCCTAATTTAGGCATCCTTGCACACAACCATTCATGAAATCTGGGTGTTTTCAATATCCTTCAGAATCTGCATTTTAATGTGATGCTGAAACAACTTCCCTCTTCAATATTTCAACATAATATTTTTTTCCTTACTCTGTTCTTGTTTGGTCAAAATAGGTGCACACAGTCTATGTTTCCTCATCTGCCAAACCTATGGCATTCATTCCAGGTTTTGTTTATTTGTCTAGATTATTACTAAAATCCATTCACATTGAGATGTCTAGAAAAAGTTACATACATAATCTACTTCTAAAGCATCATTTCATCCCTACTGCTTTCCACTCAAGTTTTCTTTTTCTGCAGTGTTTCTTTATCTTTTGAAGCTCTCCCACCTATTTCCACAAGACCATTTTCCTACTATTAATAATGTATGTACACGACTGCAATGCCATGCTGGAGCAAAGTGAGTATTAACCGTATTGAACAGCTCAAATAAGCACAAATTCAACGAGCTGAAAATTGTCTACAAAGTTCTAAATTTTTGCAAATACTTGAAAAAAATTTGAGCAGCAATATTTACAGAAAGTTTTATTTTCATCCAAGTAAATTTTTTATTGCAATTATTTGATACATTGCAACTTAGAAGTTTTGTGAGGTTGATAGACAAAGTGGCATTCCAGTTCAAAATTACAGGAAGGCATGTCATGATTGCAGTTAAACTAGAATCCTGAAATTCCTTCACTGAAAGTAGACAATTATAAAGTTTTCTAACATACAAATTTCAGACTCTGGAAAGAAGGACACATCTAACAACATTGGTCATACCACATTAGGGGTAGAGTCAAAGCTAATTATCCAGGCATTCTCTGCATTCAGTGGAGGCTAATGGACACCAGATGACATTTTGTTCAGAAGATTGATTAATTAGGTTGACCAAATCTGTTTCTTAAAATGCCTGATTTTCTGTCTTAACACAGAGGGAGCCAAGGCCACTACCTTAAACTAATGGCACCACTTTTAGACAGCTGAAGGTAACTGAGATGAATGCCATCCTAACAGTGTGACTTTTAAAGAATGAGCAATTCCACTTTTCCTAAAATTCACAAGTCACTATGATTAATTGATGGATTTTCATAATGAAGATTGAGTGCCCTTCTCTGCAGAAATCCATGATGGGTAAGAGTAGCAGCACACAGCATCACCATTCAAAACAGTTTCCACAGCCCCTAAACCATGGGCAGTTTCTGGATAACAAATGCCATACGGAAAGAAGTTTGATTATTTAGTCATTAGTAAAGTTAGTCTTATTTCAGTGCTAAAGACAAGACATTAAAAGCTTCCTTTACAAAAAAGATGAAAGTATTGGCCCACAACAAGTACTACTTATTTGTTACATTCATGCACAGGAGAAAGTATTCACTGCACCAGGATCCAGTAATAGTTAAAATGTGCTAGAGTGCAACACAACTAATGTTCCAGATGTAAACTTTTACCTGAATAGTACCTGTAGGATGATAATTACAGAAAACCTCATGCCATCACACCATCACAAAGCAAAAAAACATGCTGCTTTCAGAATATTCCCACTTTGCCAATTAGTCAATGGTGACACAAGGTAGAAATGCAGTAACTGTTCTCAACACCAAAACATCATTCTTATGTTTAAATAGATCTAATTAGAGTAAAACACAGACAATGTATTGCCTGCGTGTAACATGTTGTGCCAAGACACACAGGTCCTGATAATTATTGTATTTTAATTGATTCTTATTAAGAGCCACTGAACTTTTCTGCCTACAGGTTCTGTCAAATTAGAAAGATTCTTTATAAAGACCCACTATCCCATTTGCAACTTCTCCAGGTACATTCCTCTTCCAGCTAGGAGATAGAAACCACAGTGGTGCCCTAAATCAGGAGATCCTGCTAGAGAGTGGCTCTGCTGTTTTAAGGAGCTCTCCATGACCAGGTCAGACCCTGCAACAGCAGAGACCTTGGTGAGCTCCTGGTTTATCTTTTTCATTAAAAAATTAATTCCCTACCCTAGTGACAGGACAAGAGGAAAGGGACATCTTTTATTCTAGCATCAGGACTAAAAATTCCTTTAATTCACATTTAAAAATGTGGGAAATGTAGTCAGACTCCTAACTACATCTGATTAAAATAAGGATTTCTATCTTAATATTTATTTCACATTAGAACTCAATACTTCCAGTTCTCTGCCTCAAATATATCACACCAAAAATTCAAACACCAATAACTTTCCAGGAAAGCCAGTAGCTTTCCTTTCACAAGCTCTATATTAGACCCTTATTCTTTCAGCATCACTCTTGTTTATGTTTCCAGAAATGCCATCACAGAAAAGGTTTCAGCCAATAAGCCTCTCAGCAAACTGAGACATGACCATCAACACCAAGGAGAGTCAAACTCCTCCTAATCAGTTTTAATTGATCACATATTTCATCTTTCATACAGCCAGTCCATCAGTAAACACTTCTTAAAGCAAGTTATCAGCACTGCCTGTCAAGCACCAGATGTGACACACCTTCCCAGCCCAATGGCACTTCTTACCTCAGCACAGCCCTAAGTGACAGACAGGATGTGAGTTCAGTGAGAATTCAGTAGTTTGAGTTACTTTTGCAATTTGCAGAGATACTGACAATACCAAATACTCACAGAAGCCTCACACATCTAAGCAAAACTGCAAGAAAACCATGCTACCTTGTAAAGAAAGATTAATAACATGCTCAGCATTAGCACACATGCTCTGCCACTTGGAGCAGCCCAGATCCCAGAAGAAATTGGAAAATGCAATATTGATCTAAAAGCCAGAATATTCATCAAAACTATTGGAAGCATCAGCTATCTAATTAAGTGATTAATCAGAAGCCATATGACTGCTTTAGCATAAAGCATCTGGGAGATGGTGAACTTTCATTAACAATATTTGCATTTATAGGCCCTATAATATATATTGACAGAACTGAAGATAGAAAAACCTGTTTGCAAGCTGGGAAAAACTGCATTTGGCCCTCAAACTGTTTCCAACTGTCAGAAGTCTCTTGTGGAAACAAGCAAGAGTGATTGAGAGCTCATAAAAGATATGCATGGGGAATTAGGAAAGCAATACATTTAACTGGAGGCAGTTGAATTAGCAAAAGGAAAACTGAGAATATAAGAAGCTGTTCCATGTGCATCAAAATTTCTCCACAAAATCCTTCTTCCAGGTAAAGTACACTTGGTAAAGTGACCAGGCAAGTTTTAACTGGTCAACATCACATCATCTTAAGGGACTTTGAAGAGAAATCTCTCAAAGGACATATTTCCATATGTACAAACTTGCACCATTCCAGTTTCACTGAAACTGCAAATACAATTTTACATTTACAAAGATGGTCATCAAAAACTGCCAGGGATTACAGTGACAAACTAAATTGCTTGTTATGCAAATTTGTAATCAAGTACCTCATCAAAAATAAGCAGTAAGTGAGCAGTTGTGTTTCCCTACCTCATCACTGCTTCTCCATCAGGAAAACTAAGCTATGGGAGATCTGGGGAGGAAAGAAGGCAAAGATATTCAGATTATTAGAATAACAAAAGATAACTGCATTGCAATTTTTCCATACTTCAGTCACAGAAGTCTTAGATTAACACTTATCCATTAAACAAATGCTATAGGTTTTTGGTTTTTTCTAGAGTAGGACTGTGTGAGAAATAAGTATCACTACAATTATTCAGAAAAATATTTCACAACAGTTATTTTGGGACATTTGCATATGTAGACAAATCACTAATCTCTCTACTTGAATGAAAGAAAAATCTTTGCCACAGGCTGGACACAATTCATATTCTCTTTACCTCATTAATTTAAAACAGTTTAGTTTAATAGGAATGAATTCATCCTGCTGCAGTTTCAACTTGCCTCTAATTCACTTGATAAGTACTTTGGAAATTGCCTGATTATCCCTTAAGTGTCTTGGCTATATATCAGCATCACAATAAATAAACAAACAGTAGCTTTCAGAAGAAAAAGAACCCCACAGCATACAATTTTCCAATCCCTCGATTTTAAGCGACATAATGGAAATAATTCCCAACTGAAGAAAATAATGTTTGGGCTTTATTCAGCTGCTTAAGTGACTGGAAGTGATATGGGGAGATATTAGTCCTTTAAACAAATTACTCTCAGCATCATTTTCAGCACTTAGAGTATGCACAGCTTCTTTACAAGTGGAGTGTGGTGTGATTTACAATTAGCAAGTTATAAAGCAAGAGAAATTATAGTAAAACAACCTATCCCACAAATATTTTATCAGAAATTAAGAAAGCAGTAGAATATATAACTGGAAATGGTAGATCTGCCCTCAAGAGCAGAAGCCTAAATCTTGTTATGCAATTTGAAAACAGCCTGTAATAACATGTGCTTCAGACAAGAAACGTGCTCAGGGTGCAAAATTACTTCTCTAAGGCTTCTTTCACACAGAGCAAGTTGGTCACACTGATTTACAAATATATGACTTTCCAGTTACATTTACATCATCTGAATTTGACTAAGAATTGATCCCTAGAAGGGCTCTGCTTTCTAGCAGACCTCTGGTATAACTTCTAATTAAAATCTAGTTCATGGAAGTAACACAAATACACCATTAGCATGGACATTACACATGCCTAATTTCCATTAATTGATAAATATTTGGGACTTCTGAATATTATACCACAAAAAAATTCTGGCTTGTTAGATAAGGGGCGTTTGGGCTGAAGCACTGGCAAGAAGGACAGATTGTGTGAAACACAAAATTAGAGGTTTTATTTCAGAATGCAAATGTCCCAAATGCTTGTTCCTTTCCTCAGAACATGGCAATAGGAATTGCCTCAAATTGATGCTCAGTAAAATTCCAGAAATGCAGTGCTGGAAAAGCTG
This sequence comes from Lichenostomus cassidix, assembly GCF_008360975.1. Classification (NCBI taxonomy): domain Eukaryota; kingdom Metazoa; phylum Chordata; class Aves; order Passeriformes; family Meliphagidae; genus Lichenostomus; species Lichenostomus cassidix. The sequence continues at coordinate 5,403,368 of NC_139488.1, read as the reverse complement.
CAAGTTTCAAAGGAGACAGAAATGGTTTTCTCATTCTTCCTCTTCCAGCTCCAGGATAGGTATTTTAAGGAGACAATAGCCTAAACCAGCAATTAAAAAATTAAGCTAAAATTAAGTGTGAAAGGAATGTCACTGGCAAAATAATCCCAGTGAGTGAACAACCTGACCATATGTGCAATCACAAGGTAAGAAACTAATTTTCATGGACCTCTGCTCAATTATTGCTAGCTGGCACACTGTTGTCAGTTCTAAAGGTTAATGCAGTAATGAAAGATGACAATCTCTCCTAAGCGATTACTGAATGCCCAAGCAGGTATCCACTTTTTAAATTAAAGGTGCTCCAAGCAGCCTGAGGATATCAGGTTTGTCCCAGGGCTCTATCACAGCCTGTGGCCAGCACTGACTGAGGCTCCACTCAGGTACAGCTCACCTGGCAGATGGCAAAGCTCCAAATGTAATATACTGCCCCAAACTGAGACAAAATATTTAAATCACTTCAACAGTTCATAATTGAATCTGCAGTGATTTTTCAGAAGACAACACTTGTGGGTATTTGCTCCTGTCTAATGTTGATCAGTGTTTCCTAGAATCTCATTTCAAGTTTGTGAGATGCATTAGGTAAATGGGGAATTAAATTATAAATTAATAATCACAATTCCAATTCCCATTTTAAACAAACCTTTACAAGCTAATCTGATCTCATTGACGGCTGCCATGTCTTTATCTGGAGATAATGTTCTCCAGGGACAGATTCAATAGTGGAACAGCCAGCACCCCCAAATAAATGCTCCATTAGACACCCATAAATCACACACAGATAAGTTACACGGGGTGGAGCTAAGGGAGGAGGAGAGGGAACACCATCCACTCACCCTCTGGGTAATCTCTAGTCCACTGAAGTCTTTATTATGCCATTCATAAGTAAAAACATAATTAAACTATAACTAGCAGCAATAAACTAGAATTAAGGGGCTCTTCAGGCAGACATTTCAATTGCATCTGCATTCCTGCCAGCACTCACACCACCAAACCCACTGACCACCTCAGCCTCAAACAAAGCAGTGATAATCTCACATCCAGGGACATCACTAACATCTACAAGACACTTACTAAATACCCCCAAGCAATTCATATGAGGCCAAGAAGGACAACAATGATAATATCTCCTTTTGGAATGAAAGGGCTTTGTAATTATGCTATTAATTGATCCTGTTTTGACTATTTTTTGCAAGTCTTGGATCATTTTTCAAATTACTTCTGCTGTTGAAATCCCAGAAAGCCAGTCTAAAGTTTGATTTCAAGGTTAGTTTGTATTAGCTTTAAGCAGATGAGGAGGGGAAAGGTTTAATAAGTGAAAGAACACAAAGACAGCGTAAGTCTTCACAGATTCCTCCAGAAAAATAAACCGTTCTAAGCTTCCCAAAATGTCATAAGATGTGACACTGAGAAGTGTTAACCAAACAGAGGGTATGAAGTTTGATACAGAAGTAGTTTAACTTGTAGCTTTCAGTAATGCCAAGATTTAGGGATGGGTAAATAGCAAGCTCTCCCTGGAAAGTAAACCAAAGGGAGATGATACACACTCAGTGATGGAGGAAGAGGTTCAAGAGAGCCAAAATAAAGCAAGCCAGTTTGATCTTTCACACCCCTTTTAGATATCATTGTAGTTAGTGGTTCTAAGACAGCTATTAGTTTTCACAGAGAATATCTTCATTTGAATCTCATGCAAAGAGAAAAAAGGACAATTGACTTTTCCCCAAAACCCTTCACTGGTTTAAATTCCAGCTTTGTCCTAATCCCATTGTGACACAAGAGTCGCAGATGAAGTGGCAGGGATGACGTGTCCCGCCATGATCTGAGGGCAAGTTTAATCCCAGATCAGAATTACTTTTTATGATGATTAATAACACAGATTTGTAATTATTAAATGTCTTAAAGATGCTGGAATTCAAGCTTCTTCATGACAGCATTACAGACACACTGAAGAAACCAGTGAAAATTATAAAAGGAGATATTGTTTTAATGTTTCTCAGTTCCAGGAAAAATAGCAAACCAGTAGTTACTGCTCAAGTTAAGAAACATTTAAACTTTTTTTTAATCTGTGAACAATCCAAGAAGCAAGCACTTCCATGTGCTACACATTCCTTTAAAAAAGCTAAAAACAAGTTTAAAATAAGTCAATTACATATTCAAATCTTAAGCATTTAGCATTGATACATATTTTGCTGCCAAGATCACGTAAATTACATGGTGCTCCTGTTAAGAGCAAAGGTTAATACATCCATCTGTTGCATTGTGAGCAAGAAAAATTGCTGATAAAGTGGTTTGGAAAAAGCAGTTGTGTTCCCCTCTTGGAAACAGGAGCAAATAATGAATGCCCTGGTTCCAGGTCTCCCTGGGTTTAAGAGCTAATGAGATGTTGATTTTTAATATTGACATAGCAGCATACAAACGTTGGGGCAAGAAGAATTGCAAAATGATGAAGTACTAGTTATTTTGAAGTCACTTGGTCTTTTGTTGGCAGAGATGGCAAAAAGCTTTGATTTGGAGAGTAAAGTTCTTATCAATGAAAAAAAAAGCTTCAGGAGTGCTGAGCTATTCCTTGAGTGGCTGAACTACTAAAAAACCCTCTTACTTACAGAAGTACATCTTTCCTCATGGTATTTCTCAGTAGGGAGTAGTTACTGAAGCCCACAGTAGTGATAAGAACACCCTCAGGTGGCACAATCCTGACAGAAGGAAGAACTTTCCCATTGTTAGAGCCTCATCCACAGAGCTCAATTACAGATGGTCATCCAGACCCCCTGCAATTCTCTTTGAGACTCATTAATTCCTCCCAGATCACTTCATGGGCAGCCACAGCAAGTCTTGTTCTCAGCAATACACACATAACTGTGTATGTCCAAAGCTGCAAAAAGCTACTGAAGCTGTGTCAGCTGAGATGATTTGTTATCTGTCCAATATTATTTGGGTTTTCATTGTTAATTTTTTCACCAACGTGAAAAATTTCTCTGCAATTCCAGTTCTGGGAAAGATAAGAAAACACATGCAGTAGTCAAGTGAAACATTCCTAAAATGTTTCTAATTGTTGGGAGTATGAAAGTACATACTGTGAGTCCTTTCTAATAAAATATTGAGACAGAAGGTTTGTGCAATAGCTGGACACGCTGATAATTTTTTGGAGGGAAAAAACAGTGGAAAACAAGGAAAAATAGAGGAATGTAGTGACATTTTATTTCTCAAACTGAGACTTAACTTTAACATTTTCAACCGTGTCATTAATTACCACATCCTTTATGTGAATGTTTTAATTTGAAGAATAAAGAGAAACTAATTTTATTATATTTAGCACCTGGCAAGCATTTATTGACTTCAGCACAAAAGGGTTGCAAATCCCACCCAAGTGGAAAAGATTAAGCGTAAGGTTAAATAAAGTCAATTCCTACCAGCTGTCCTTTAAATAAACTGAACAAAATGGATGGAAAAACAGAAAACCGAGCACAGAATATAAAATATTTAAAGCTGAAAAAAGTTGTATGTTTTAAATTAATCCTTAGAACAAGAAAAAAGAAGCAAAGGAAGAGAACAGAAGAAGCAGCTAAGTAGTAAGCACTTTTCTTTTAAATGGTGACTATCAGTGGTACCCTTTATATTGCCTTCTGCTATTGCTTACTCTTAATTTTTTTTAAATAGTGGAGGTTGATGGAGGATAATGAAACAATCAGGTTTAAAAGAGCCCACATTTCACACAATATTACTTCTGTCATTCTGCTCCCAGGTCATGGTCAGACAGGGAAATAGTGCTCCCAGGATCTCTTTATAGTCTCAGTAGTCTCCCTAATGGAGTAATTACAGCCGGTGGAGCCTGACTGCAGCACCACATCGAGGGGATGCATTTGCACTCCCAGCTGCCACAACAGGCTCATTCTGCTCTGCTCGAGCTGAGCTTTCAAAGCCTTCCTTTGCCAAATGCAGCTCAAGGTTTACAGACAGCAGAGCTCGCAGAGCTACGTCTGAAAAACACACCTACAGCAGGAGTGGCCAATGGGATCCCAAATGCTATTGCAACTCAACACTGCAGCTTTAATTAAGTGTGCTCAGAAGGAGAGACACAGCAGAAAATACCAAAGTGTGTTTTCTGAACCCTCAATAAAACAATGCACAACTTCTCAGTGAAGGTGGGTGTTTCAGCAGCACAGGTATAAACCTTTGGTGGTTAAAGCAAAGGAAGACATTGAGGTGCCACCCAGTCCTAGAACTTGCCCAACAGCTGCACTCCTGGCCTCCTCTCAGAGGACAGCAGGACCCAAGAGTCTTCACAGCCTGCAAATTGCTTCTCTACTGTTAAACTATCTGAAAAAATGCATTAAAACACCAAATAGTGTCCTGGTTTGAGAGACAAGTTTCTGACAAGGAAGGCAGAACATCCCTTGGAATAGAGAACATGATCTCCCTGCCCTGTGAATTATTTTAACTTTGAAATCAAGGGGTTTTCTGCAAAGATCCACCCCAGACACAAAACAAAAGGAAAAAAAAATGAACAAAGATGGGATGGGATAAAAAGACATCCCCAAGACAAAGAGTTATGAAATTACATTTGTATATAATTAGGTTACCCAGCTGGGGTTTTAAATAATGAAATCTTTCACTTCATGTCCTCCTCACCCAGACTACTCTAAGAAACTGCAAATCATTCACATGCACCCTACAGCTGCATAGTTATATACCATGAGAATTTACACTGAAGGTGAAACGTGACATTTTTCTTATATATTCATGCATCTAACTATCTTGTTATAAACACACCTTTATACTGCCAGCATGAGTAATGTTATAGAAAATAACAAAAATCAGAGTAGATGGAAAAACTTCTAAGTTCAGGTTATAAACTGTAGCCTTTTACTTTTTTGTAGTAGAAAAATACACCCATTTTACTGCTATTTTACAAAAATACACTAATTTTATTGCTATTTTACAAGACCTTCAGCAGTTATGCTATTCTTAAATATAGCAATCGTCCAACAAAATATTGTCCTTTTACTCATAAGCCTTTATCAAGCTAGTTGCAGATGATATCACATTCACTTTTTAAATAATATTTAAAGGTCAAACCAATAAGGCATGGAAAATGTTGAACATCTTGTACAATTTAAACAAGGCGCTGCAGAAGCCACAGGGGGGTACTTGCTAAAATGATCAAGCACTTTTTAACATATTTGTTCAGTGATTACCAGGGGCACAATGTAATCCACTTCTAATGGAACCCCTCGGGAAGGGAAAACTCTGCTGAAAATTCGTAAAAAAACATCTTCAGAGTTTGTTCCTCACCTGCTTTCAAACTGTATGAAGGAGAAATTGTAACTCAGAATATATCTAAATTACAGTTTATTATATAAAGCAGTCCAAGCTAATTTGAAATTGCTTCAGGCAATAGGGATTTCCATATGAGGAAGGTGACCGAGCTGGGAAGCTCAGAGCAGGGAAGACATGGGAAAGACAAATCCCACCAGAACCTCCCACTGGGAGATTCTTGGTGCACTCTGAGCATCACTGCCAACACAGGCAGTGCCTTACACAGGATAAACTTTTAAGCCACACACCTAAGTAACTCAGTCTCACTGGATAATTACAGCTTGGCTCTGATTACTATCAGTTTACCCTGAGGAGCAGAAAAGAGAGATAGCAGAAAGGGTTCATTTTTCCAGTTCTGACTAGTGCAATTTACCAACATAAACCTTTAGCCAGCTTGTATCAGATGCTGCTGAGGGCATTTAATCTACATTGAGAGGTAATGAACAGGTAGATATTAAACTACAATCCTGCTCCTATTTGAGATTAAGAGTGTCCATCTTTTCTTCTGCCATGAATTTGTCCAGGTTAGAAAGGACCTTATGGGAGCACATTACCTGCTTCTCCAAGGGTCTCCTTGCTGCTCAGGGCTTTTTCCAGACCAGTGTTTATGGTCTGCTGTGCCAAGTTCTAGATGTTCAGCCTACAGCAGCAATCCCCAAAGCTGTAAAATCCTATGCACATACACTCCTATGCGCATAAAATGCATTAAATAGGTAGAAAAAAATTCAAAAAAACAGTAGCTCAGAGAGGTGTGTTGAAGCCAGCACCTCCTACCTGCGCAAAAAATAAAGCTTTCAGTTCCTCTGTGAGGAAACGTTTACATCAGCTTGCTTTCTCCCTTTGTGAGTAATTGCTGCAGCTTATAATGCATTGCCTGCAAAGTGCCAGACATTGCTCTGCTCTCACTCACACATAACACAAGAGAAGAGAGAGGAACAGACCTGTGTTCCACCAGAAGCTGCAGCTTGCTAGAACACCATGTAGGATGCTGAGCCTGCAGGAGATGTCGATGTGCCAGCAGGACACTCCAGTGCTGACAAGAGGCAGCAGCCAAGCTCCTATATCTTTTCAAAGCTGAGATAGTTTTGCCCCACCAGAACAACAACTCTTGGGTACCAAAGTTAAGGGACAGCTTCGAGGCACTGACAGATTTTGACTACCAAATATTTTCCACCATGGTGAAGTGAGCCCTCGTCTAGATCCCTGTAATTCTGAGTGACAACTCTATTTCAAGTACCAGTTAGGAAAGTGATTAAGCACAGCTTTTTTTCAAGCCTTCATTTAAATTAAGCAAATGCTGAAGGCACTGTTCAGAAATGCATTCTCTTTTATTGGTACAATAAAAAAAAAAGCCTTCATGACAACACAGTTATGTTCCTCGTTGAAAACTTATATATGGAGGGAAAAAACAGCATATGGAAAAAAAAAGACTTTTAAAGTAAAATTTTACTTCCACTATTGGTGCCGTGTTAAAAAACATTTCAAAGCACACATGTATGCTGGATTTACTAGCACTGTGGAAGTGTGGAGACACCTGTGCCTATAATGCATACTTATGCATTATATTTGAGAATTTGATTTATATCAAAGAAATTAACATAATTGTAGATATAAATGCAAGTGATATTTATGCACTCAAATACCATTACTAGGGTTTACTGACAAAAAGTTAACTTTAATGTGTCCCCTTGCTTCAGGGGAGAAGTGTCTCCAGACACATGGGTTTTAACACTTGCTTAAAAATGCCTCCTAGCAGGGTCTTTGAGAATTTCTGTTGAGTAATATTTATCAGTTTTCGCAGACTCACCTTTCTGTTTCTGGAGGATCCTGCTCTGAATTTGATTGATGGAGTTAATTATTTTGCCAGCATTATCTCACAGCTGCAGCACAACTTCCTGCTTAGCTTGTTGTTATCATGGATATTGAGTTGGTATTTACAGTCCTGACACAAAAAAAAGGAATTTTCACATTCTCATAATGTTAAAATATATTTAAAAAAATGCTGCATCTCATTCTTTGAAACAAATTCTCTTGCCTTTCACAGAGATCTTGCATACAATATTTCTAGTAAATTTTAAAGTAGAAAAACCTCCATCTTAGGCAAAATAAAACTCATCAGAAATAGTTTAACCATGTAGAGATTTGTTAGCTTGCTTAGACTGAGTGCTTGTGTAAGTGGATCTGTCCAGTATTGAAGATATTTTGCTCTGAAAACCAAGGTATTCTGTGATCTCCTTCAGTGAGTAAGAGATCTATTTTCTATTCTAGACCTCATCTTCTTTCACCAGATCCTCACTTCAATCACCAGCCCAAGCTCCCTGTCCCCTCAGGACCTGTCACACCACTGGAGTCACCAGCTCCTGATAACAGCAAGGATCTGAAAGCCTCAGGAACACAACAACAGCTTTTCCAATGACTAAGACTTGGCCGAAGAGCCTCACAGGATAAAGGCAATGAACTGCACCCCAAATTCAGTTAAGGATCCACAGCACACATTTTGGTTAGTGACTTACATCACTAGATCAAAAGGTCTGAGGAAAATCAGGATAAGCAACACAATGACATTTTGGAGGTGTGTCTTCTGGGATCCAAATGATTGATCAACCCTGTATCAGATGCCCCCTGTGCAGAGTGCTCCAAATATATCTACAGTAAAAAGAAATTCTGTTTGAAAATCAGCAGTAAGTAACCGAGACTTGTAGCTTTGCTGTGCAGCAGTTAATGGCTAAAGCTGATTGTTTCTTCTGACATTTCAAGAAATGGAGGAGGGAGTGTCACTGGGGTTAATTCTTCTTTGCAGGGTAACCCCAGAATGAATATCCAGTGCCTACATTAAGAATAAGCTCAGTTTTTATACTTTTAACCCCTAAATCAGTGGTGTTTACACAGATCCACCCATTTTAAACAATTGAAATTGTCCCAGCATTTGAAATACAAAGCTGTATGTTGTGACAGACACTTCCTTAAAACAGATGTGTAAAATTTTACTGAAGATAAACAGAAGAGGTAGAAACAGATGAATATTTAAAATCTAAATCGTGAGCTGTATTTCAATGATTCTTTCTTGGCTTCCTTTTCACTACAAAATTTATAATAAAAATCTTTTCCTTGACAGGCTTATAGATATTAAAGATGGTATTAACAGCTACTTTGCAAAATAAGAAAATACATTAGTGAAAGAGCTTTTAATCTCTTGTTACTGTTAAAATTTTAATCCTGTTCTGGAGAAATGACATTCAAAAAGAGACAGAAGAAACAGCATAACAAGACACCACTTCTGAAGAAGCAGAGAGAGAATAGATGTTCTGATCAGCCACTCCTGAGCCTTTGTCTACTTGTTTCCACCTCTCAAGTGCTGAGAGTTTCTCAGCAGCCCTGGAGGAAAGAGAAAAGGCATCAACTGAATTGTAAATTTAGTTTTTCATTTTCTCAACACAATGCAGATGTTGTCATCAGTTTCTTCTCTTGGCAAGTTCTCTCAGTCTGGCTTCATCAATAAGTTCATAATATTGTTTAGGAATAGGAGATGGCAATTTGACTTGTAGGAAGTTGTTTAAGCACTAACAGAATAAGTTATATGTTATTTCAATCCCTAAACACCTTTTCTCAAAAGGACAACTTGAACATCTTATTTCCACAAGAGCTTCTCCATTAACTGGATCTACTTTGTTATATTCATATCATTCCAATCATTCCCAAATGCTGCTAATAGTGTTTTCAAGTCACAATCTAAATAGGTACTTGAATTAAGTTCATCACAAACAGCTCAGTTCTGAAGCAAGTAGAATCCTGTGATATACAGGAGACAGCAAGGAAGTGAGAGAGAAAAACATATCCTTGGGTTGATAGACTTTGTTGATGCACTTGGTCACTTTTTCTTACAAAGCAGAGTAAATATTCACTTTTTGCTTGTTTTACAGCAGTTTCCTAAGTAACTTTTAGAGGGTATAATAGCTCCTACTAGTTTACATGATTTGAAAGCAACTAGAAAATTTTATAAAATAAATAACAGGCTATTAAATACAAACCCAAAATATATTTAGGTCAGAGTAAATAAACTGCCAATTGTTAATGGCTGGCAGACCCCACTGAGGAAATCTCACTAAAAGCTTTCCTAATTAATCTCTTTTTCCCAGGCATGATCTAGAGGCCATGAATAGACAAACCTTTCATCTGGTCAAGCTGCTCATTTGTTCTAGTGGGAAAAAAATATGCTGAAGTATTCCCTGAGGGCTTTTTCTTTTCTTAATCAACTACAACCAAACCCCAATGTGTTCTACAGATGGCTAACCAGAGACATTATCTTGCAGAAGCTGGTTAGAATGGGTAACAGAAAAATAAAAGTTCACCAGTTTCTTAAACACATGGATCTCCTCCCTAAGCAGACATCAGACTGCCAGCATTCTACCTCACAGCACTTCTCCCCAGCCAGGCTCAATTTTTATTTCATGTGCTCTTTGGAGGAAAAATTGCCCATTTTTTCTCCATTTCTCTGTTCTCAATTAGGATTGTGGTAGTGGTTACAGTTGTGCCTTCACTTTTCAGTGGGTTTTGAGAAGTGAAAATCGTGCTGGTTATTCTAAAATGTAAACATTGACACTGAAGCTGTACAAGTCAATTCTCTTAAAACCACATGACAGCAAGATTTACCTTGCCCTTCTCAGAAAAATCAGAACGAAGTTTAGCAAACTTAGATCTTGCTGTTATTTTTCTTCAGAAGCATTTTATAAATGGAACCTATTCTAATTTATCTGCAAGGCTTTGCAGAACAATAAGCAAAATATGACAGCTCCAGATGTTGAAGATGTTTAGGGCACACTCAACTGATCTGCTGAATGTGCACAGCAAAGCTGACACCTCTGCTGGGTAACTCAGTGCTGCACCACACACAGGAGGGCTTTGCATGCCTGCTACACTTCCTTCCTACTAGTCTCACAGTAAAAAACCCTGAAAGAGTGCTTTTGTTTCATTAAATGGTAGTTCAGAACTGTACACTTTTTAAAGTGTTTTCATTGCACTGTTGGGATTTTGTTTTTCTCCTGTTCCATTCAAGCTACTGTTTCTCGGGAGGTAAATTCTGTTGAAGTGACTGGATGACAATTTTTTTTAGTAATAACTTCATTGTTTAGGTCAAATCTACTGCATGGTTAAACATCAGTGATTATTTGCACAATCTTTATAATTAAAGTGTCCTCAGTGTGCTGGCTGACTTTGCTATGTGAAGCCCAATATACACATTAATCACGTCGCTAATCTAGTTCTCATCTGACCTTGATTTAGCAAAACCACAATATTGCAAAGAAATTAGGTCCTGTGGAGATATTTTATCAGACTCAGAAATCTTTATTGCTACCTACTTTTTCACTTTGCAAAAGGATTGAAAGGTTACTGAGTACTTTCTCATATTCTGCCTCTCACCTCTTTCTCCTCTCTGGTTATGAGTTTCAGTCAAACACCTCTTGTGGGGTTTTCCTTCTCCCTGAGAATTTCAAACTAACATTGGGGAAAACAGGTATTTTCATTAGGGTTTTTATTAAAAGACTCAGTTTCAGGCAAGTATACATAACACCATGACAGTGTAAGTTCACAGGGCCAGGTCATAACCTGCTCCCAATAACATTGCCTTGACATGTTTAATATTAACACCCAAACTCTCACAATTCTGAAGATTTTTATAGTAAGAACATAGGGAAGGGGAATTTGCTCATTAATTAGAATCCAAACACAAACATTCAACTGAGCCCTAATCTTTCTTGCATGAATATTTATAGCCCAACAAGCATCAGTTTAAAAGGCAGGGAGCAATGGGACAGGTTCACATGGGACACAAGCTCTCCTGGACTGCAGAACAAGTTCTTAAAAACCCTAGGTATAAAAGGTGCAAAGATAATAACCAGTACTGGAGGGATTAGGTACGGAGTAGAATAAGTGTTACTTAACCCCAATTTAACCAAAATCCCCTCTCACAGAGCAGCTGGAGAGGCTACAGAGAGTATAGCAGCAGCTCCAGCACCCTCCTCCCATTGGAGAAATCTCTGTGCTCAGCCTCTGCTAAGGATTTACGTAACAGAGAGGAGCTGTTAAAATGCTCTAAAAATTGTTTCAAAGTAAGAGTTTTTTTGACCTTTCAGTGATAAATGTGAACTGAGAGATGCTAAGGTTCACCCTATCATGACGATAATCCTCTTGGAAACCCGACCAGTATTCCTCCTTGCCTCAGGCAGGTGACAGTGGCAGTGATGACATGCAGTGTCACGCTATCAAAGTTGGACAACTTTAACTTGGCACTGGAGGGCAATCTTCAGGCTTGCACCACTAGAGTGTAACCTCTGTATATTCCAAATGCTCCATTTTCACAGAGGTTTATCCTTTATTAAGTACACCATGAGTACTACTGCCCCTTACAACACTGTTCCAGTTTGCTGGAATGATCTGCCAGCAACACACATAAAAACCTACAGAGCGGATTGCTAAAGATGCTATTGAAAAACAGACTAGGGAAAGACGCCAGAGTAAAGACAATGCTGCAACAAAAGTTCTACCTGTTTACACACTGCTGTAATTATTCCAAAGCAAATTATTTTAATACAGTAAGTCTTTTCTGCATTGTGCCTGGCATCTTGTCTCAAATGGACAGCACAGAGTTCAATAGCTCTTTTCTTTCCCTACAACTATTTAAGCTCTTGCTTGGGAAAAAAAAAAAAAAAAAAAGGCACCAAAATACACCAAACCGGTAAAAAATACATTTTTATATGGCAGCCTTCTTGTCCAGGTAAACCATGCTCAACCTGAGCTGCAGCTCCAGGTTAATGAGCCCAGCCTACAGTAAACCAAACACTTTCAATTCAAAATCTGTTCCTGAGCAAACACTGCTGGTTTCAAAGTTTACTTACACATTTTTTAAATGTACCTGCCTATGGTATTCTGCTTAGAGTAGAAAAAGAAATGCCACTAAACACAGCCACTGCTCAGCCTGCTGCTTTCAGAAGCCCCAAAACAAATGTGCCCAGAAAAGAGAGAGCAAAGAGGCTTTTCAGCATGTCATCCTGATCATGAAATTGGACCTACAGAAACCAGGAGCAAAAGCAGAGCTGTATACAGAGCCATTCAAATGCTGTTGCTATTATTTACATTTCTATTTAGTACTGTGTACACATCAAAGAACAAAATCATTTTTATTGTATCTACAAGCAAACACATTCCCCATTTCATTTTTACTGCATCTCTGGTACTTTTAACTTCTAATACATATTTACATGGCTAATTAAGCGTAGTAGCTTAAAAGACATTTTAAAATGGTAATTATCAACTGGAATTATTCCCAGAAGTAATTTCTAAAATCTGGGGCACCGCATTTCACTAAGTTTCAGTAGTACTATATAGCTTCCTGCTTTTTCCTAGCTAAATGTAGATCACAAGACTATTTGATCCAGATGAAATGGCTATGATAAACACAAACTGGGGCTTTTCCCAGCTTGTATAGCTTCTCTAGCAGTTTCAGAGAAAAATCTGACAATGCAGCTAAGACTGCAAATATCTGACTCCCTGCCATTTGGAAAGAGAAAGCCAACAAGCACAACACTTGCTCCAAGATTATGCAGCATAGAACAGCACAACACTCAATAATTCTAAAATATCAGGAGCTGAAATTCCCTTCTGCATGCACGTGAACAGCCTCTTCCTAATCTAAAACTGAATGTAAGCTACTGGAGCTGACTCTTAACATTCAAAACTGAGAGCAAAAGAAAAGTATTTTCTCTTGTTTCACCAATGCATCCTGAAATAGTCAGGCTCTTCTCAATATCATGTTTCAATAATCAAATTTCATTTAAAAGTCATACTAGTTTTGTCCCAATGTTCTAATATTAATAATAAACCAAATTTAGAAATTCCCCTACAACGTGGGCTGAAGGCACCACAGTTTAGCAAGTCAGCAATACCCACCAAGCATGAGCCAAATTTACAACTCTAGGTTCCTATAGCAGTCAATAAACAGAAATGAGCAGACAGGTGGTTTTGGTTTTTTTGAAGGGTCTTGGAAAAACCCTTTGCTGGTAGTGACAAGCACTCCATGCCTCAGTAAGATTCAGTGATGGTTAGTCCAAAAGGACTAATTAAACCAGATGTTCTTTGTAGATGCTAGTCCTGTCATCCAGTCCTGTAAGTTTGTGATGCAAGATACTTTCTATTCCAGGATAAAAGATAACCTCTGACAAGTCTCAGGATTTCACAGGTCCCAGAGTCAAGGTAAAGTCACAGAAGAAAAAACAGAAATAAAGAAATGCATGGAAACAAAGGTTTGGATCCCTTCTGCAGTCACCTCCTTCTTAACATCTCCTTGGTAAACACCAAGCAAAGTTTCTTATCACCCCAGAATTCTCCTACCCAGCTGACATACTGCCTTTTATGCAAAGTTTTAGCCTTATCTATGAAAATTTAATTTGCCTTCTTAGAGCAAATAAGGATTTTCAGAGTGGAAAAGTACATTTCACCTTAATTACAGGTACCACAGCACTTGCCTCTTACTATAGGATAAAAATTCCCATTTTGATAAGATTCTCCTCAGAAATAACCAGTTTACATCTTTATAGTTTGGAGTAGCCCTCTGATATTTCATCATTTGTCACCATATAGGACAACTTTTCTTCATGCTGTGGATTTCCTTTCACATTAAAATGCTTTTTATAAAAAAAAACTTTTCCTTTTTCCCCATAAACATGCATTATAAAACAATCCTTAACTGCATAACCCTATTCCTTTTAAAAAAAAATTGCCATGTCAGTAAGTGGTTTAGATTAAAAATAAGAGATCCAGCTATTGCTTAAGCCATCATAATTTTGTAATGTCCTAAATTCTAGTGCTTGACTCAGCAATCTCATTAATATTCTTATGTATGCATTTGTGTGCAATACCACTACGTGCTTACTTCAAACTTCTTGATAAATTCATACTGCTGGCAACTTATTAATGATTATAAATCAATTACTATGTCTCTGGTCTATATAGTTTATTTTAAAATGACATAATTATATAAATCAATCTCCTAGTAATTTCTAAACTCACAATAATGAGAAGTGGCTAAAGATCATGTTATTCAAAAATTACTCACTTTTATCCCCAGATCTTTGCACATTTGAAGGTTGGGCAGAGACAACCAACTATCAGCTTTCTTTCAAGACTACTTTTTCCCTCATCCTGATAGGAACCTATGAAGAGCAACACTAGGAGAATGTGGCCCCAGGTGTATTAATCAAAAGTACCAATGCTAAGAGGAATCTCATATGAAACTTCTCAAGTACGTTCAGTTTATGCTGATCTCATGTGAGATATCCATCAGTGTCCATGCATGGATTTCTCCCAGAAGCTCATTCACCTGCCAAATTTTCCCAAGATAGTCTACTACTACTTACTACCAGAATTAAAAAAAAAAAAAAAAAGGCAACAAACATTTTGTTTAAGAATGCACATTTAGAGATGTATCTCTGCACACTGTCTCCTTTCTCCCCATGCCAATCCAGTTGTTAATCCTTTTTTTCTTGGTTATGAGTTTTCTGAGAAAATATTGTAAGTTTATATATCCTAACTTTAATTGGTCACTAGGCACAACCACCATAACAAACCATCCTTGAAAATCTGCCTTGGAGATTTACACTCTGCAGCCACAGGGATGAAGAATTTCCTCTCCAGAGTTCCCAGAAGGCAGGATTTATACCTAAGCATCTGCTTTTGTTATCACAGCTTTCTGTATGAAACACATTTCTATCTGAACACTGGTACCTCTGCTATTTCAGAGTAATTGACAGCTGGATGGTTCACTATTTCTATGGTTTAATTATATTTACACCAAAAAACTAAGTGTGACCCACTTAGAAGAGGTCGCTCACACTTTCTGAATGCCATCATGATGAATTCATACCTTTTTCACTTTGAGTATATTATGGCATATTACATACTAGAAGGAATTTTTTTATGCCTAGCAAATTAACTGATTGTTAATTATTTTTGCTCTTTCATCAAGCTGTTTTGTTGGTTGCTTTTCCAGATGAATCATTTAATTCAGTATTGATCAGATGAAGCAGATTTTAAGCAGCATTAAATTACCCCCTTAGTTGTGTGCCTTATGAGTTACCATGAGTGTGAATACCAACTACCAGTAGTCTACACTGAGACTAGAGCCTGGTCCAAGGCAGGTATTTTAATGTATTTTTCACTGCAGGTTCAATTCTTTTCCACATTTCCTTGATGTCAAAAATGTATTGCGACCAAGTTTTTCAATATTAAATAGTTCTAAAAGAACAGAAAAATATCTGATTAGATGTTTCTTAATATACCCCATGTTTGTGACATAAATGCTTTAAAGCTTCAGTCTCAAAATTCAGCAGGTAGGAACATCTTTCATAATTATCTCTAAAAATCAATAGGAAAAATTACCTCATGTTATTTTAAGTTATCAGGCAAATAGATACACCAAAAGGTTCTATTTCTCCTTGAGGTCAGAGCCATAAAGGACACCTGAAAAACCTCAACAGGAAATTTCTGTAGATGCATTCATCTATATTTTGCTGTGGGCAAAGGAGCTGTGCAATTTCTAACAAATCAATGCAAGCCAAATCAAAATTAGCAAATTGTCTGATCTGACAAAACCAAGTTGAACAGTCGCCTTCAGGAGCAGAGAGCTAGCAAAGCTAATAATGCAATTTACTCTGCTGCCAACAATCAGTTGTGGCATAATGGTAGAACTTGATCTTAGAGGTCTTTCCAACCTAAATGATTTTATGATTCTACAATGCACAAGGTTAGGTTAAAAAAGTAAAAAGGGAAATTTTAAAAATACTTTCAAGGCTCTTTTGCAGCACACTCTCCTCATTCCTACTGGGATCACACTGACTAACATGGAAGTTGCTAAAATTTCTTCTTGTTCCTTGCTGAGCCCTAGATGCCTCTGGTCAGACAGAGAGAGGAAAGGTCATCACACAAGGCGAGAGGAAACCTCAAACAAAAAGTTCTGCACTGCAGGATGATGTCTGTGCTCTTCTGCTGTGAGAGCAGGAGAAATACCTTACAGCCCAACACAAACCAGGCACTTCCCAGAGCACAGGCTTCCCAGCCACCTCACCCTGTGGAAATCAGCAACACAGCTGTCTCCCCAGAGAGGGTACCATGGCTGAGCTGATGCCACTCTGTCAGCAGGACTAGAGGAGCCCCTGAATGGAGACAGAATAGAATCTGTGCAGGGCAAGACTCCTGATTTACAGCCATGGATGATTTGTCATAGAGTCAATTAAATATTTCTATTTCAACACTACACGAGTTTCAAAAAACTTCACACACCTACCTGTCTCCTCCACACACCATCTCCTTGACAAGAAATCTGTGGGATTCTACCATCTCACTTCCACAGATAGTAGTGTCTTCTTGGACAGAAAGGTGTTTGGGGGTGGGTTTTTCTGGGTTTTTGGTTGGAGTGGTTTTTTGTTTGGCTGTTCTGCTTGGGTTTTGTCATTTTTTGGTTGGTTGGTTGAAGTTTGGGGTATTGGGGGGGTTTGGGGTTTGTTTGTTTTTTAACTGGAACATTAAATAGGCCCTCTTTTTTAAAAGCAATTCCAGCAGCTTACAGAGCAATTCACCTGGAGCTGAGTGTGACCATTTGCCTGCAGCTGCAAGATCAGGAAAGCCATTGGTGTGACCTTGATATCATTTCTACTTGAAGCTGTGTTAAAAGGCACTGAGATTTCTCCCCTTAAACGATTCCCTTTTGCACAGAAACTCCATCGTGGGAAGTTACATCCCTCCTGATCTGGATTCCTAAAGCAACCAAGGGCACAGGCATACAAGCTCAGCAGCCTCAGGGGAGTCCTAAGGAGCAGAAAACATGATGAAGCTTTCCATGTTTCATTCTGTAACAGAGCAGCTGCAAAAGCAGAGGAAATACTACTGCTGTATGTCATTCAGAAATAATATCATCCAGACTGCTTTGTGAAAAGGTATAATGCACATATGCTTCTTGAATTATAACAATCTATTTTTTGGTTTAAAGTTTGCTGTGAATCCACAGTGGTGTTCCAACCAGCACATCACCAACCACAGTTTTCCTGCACAGGCTATAGATGTGGCACACACATATAATGTTATATTTAACAGGTCATAAGCAATGTTATTTTTGTTTAAAAATGTACTGCGTGCCATTCTCCATCTCCTTTCCTGACTTTTCACTTGCAGATATGATTTCTGATATTTATATTCATATTTAAGATAATGCAAGTGTCAGGCACAAATACATTATGCCTGGTTTTGACTGGCTAAGCTGTGGACCAGGTTATTGTTTCTTTGGTTAAAAGGAAGATGAATACATGCACCAGAATAAGCTATTCATTTCTTACAATTCTGTGTCACCAGGGCTTTTCTTCAACCTGTCAGATGAAGTGCACATTAAATATTAGCAGATTTAAATCTAACATGTTAGGAGTTTCTTTTTATGCTCTTTTTTAGTAGATTTTGCTTCAGCTCATTACACACATCAACACAATAAACTGTGAGATATATTGCTATATATGGTGAACATATTCTCCCTGACACAGAATGCCAAGCTATTCTCAGGATTAAAAATTCTTAGATAATATAATCTATTATAATATAGAGGCACTAGTTTATTTTCTTTGTACCCCCCTTCCAAGATGTGCTACAAGCCCCCACCCTAAGAAACACTCAACTTGTAAAAAGTTAGATGGTCTTCTCAACACCTTTTCAAGTTTTCCCTTGCCAAGTTCAGTTAAGATTTTTATTTTAATGCTTATTGGCATTTCAGACCTCATAAAAATGCAATCAAGTAGGAAAAAGACTTAGACTTATCTACCAATAATAGCTGGGTCATCAAACTGGGTTAAAAAGAGAAGGTTCTTTTTTGATACGTTGTTGGAACAGCATTGAGAGATATAATGATAAAGCTGTCAGGAAAAAAAAAAACCAACCCTAAAAATATTGCGCTGGATTCTGCTTTGGCATAACCAGAGCATATCAGTATAGCAACTTTGATCAAATAAGTGGTGTAACTATAGAATGAAAGAAATAAAAGCTGTTTTTCAGTTCATACAGACAGCCACAGATCAGTGGACTCTATGCTCTGACACACTCATGTGACAAGAGACTTACTCTAGGACTGTAATATTCCCAGTCAAGGATATTTGGGTAAACTGGCTAAAGAAACGCAGTGATTCAGCAACTGATTACCAACTAGATGTTTTAGCCCTCTCCAGGGATGTGGCACAAACTAAATATTTGAGAGTATTGTGATAATGATTTTTATTTTTTTATGTGCAACATTACAGCGATGAGCTAGCAGATGTCTGAGTAAATTTTACTACCAGTGTACTAAAGCGTTTTGCTCAGGACTGAATTCCAATTGCAGAATTCAAAACAGACTTAAGATTTTGGGCAATCAGAGTTGAGTTATAAAGCAACACCCCAACAATCCCCAGCTCTAGGTACAGTTCTGTGTGCACACCTGCTCTTCTTGATACCTGGTCATCACTCATTAAATCATTCAGCTATACAGAAGTTACACTACTGCATGACAAAAATATCCCCACACTGAACAAAACCAAGCTGACAACCCAAACATGAACAGCAACCTGTCCTCAGGTTCTGTATCACTGGGGGGATGGACACTCTGCTTATCTCTTGGCATTTCTTTTCACTCACCATAAAAAAGGAAATTACTTTCTCAAAATGAAGCCAAAGTATCAAAGTCAGAAAATACCTGATGCCAGGATCTTGACCTGGCCAAGTCCAAAGCAATGTTCTTAAATCAAGGGGGTCTAGCTTTTGGTTTATGGCTCTTGTCCATCCCTGTTATTCTCAGCCGTGGCACTGACATATCGCCAGATTCACAAAAGGGATCATTTCAACACACATACTAGAAAATTGATGGCAGAGCACTGCTGATGCTGCAGTAACTGGAAGAATGTTCTCTATTTCTCAGCTGCAGAATAATGTTATTTTTAGACAGAAATAAATCCAGCCATCGCTGAAAATGGAATCTCTGAAAAATGCTGAACCTCTGGTTTGTTTTATTAAATCCAGTCCAATAGGAAGTCATGCATTATGATGCAGATTTCCTGCAAAAGACCTCTGTGCAGAAGCACTGAGTAATGAATCTCTACTCTTATTCTTGATACGCAGCTCTGGCACAATATTCATGATTGCTGATTGCTTATTCATGGGATTTTTAAGATGGAATTGCAGGATCACAGCCTGGCATCCCTTCTGAGCTCAAAAGCAGAGAGCTTTCAATAGGCTTTCAAAGCCAGAGGAATTTCTCCCCTGAGAAAGAGGCCTTACTCTTGCTGTGTTTAAACCTTGCTTTGTAGACAAACAGGAACATCTTTTACTGGTATATAAAAACACACAAAAACCAAATATTCATTCTTAGACTAGCTCATATTTTAACAGTCTTATTATTAGCTGAAATTAACACAGAATGAAGAACAAGAAAAAAATTGTGCATGTAAAAAGGCTTACCTTTTTGGTGTTAACTTGCCCTGCTCCTCTGAGTCCTTCAGCCAGAGGTTTCATTCTGAGCTTGGTGTGGTTGCAGAGCTGCCACCATCACTAGTCCTTGGCTGAGGGAGTAAGATGCTCATGATGATGGTTTCTTCTTCCTCAATCTGGGACCTGTTCAGGACAGGGGTATTTTAATATAGGTTTGCTAACATTTTTATATTTCTTTTTTCTACATCACTTTTCATCTTCCCATTAAATCCAGATTTATTACATTATACCCTTCATGGATGTTGTGAGCTATTGCTTTGTTCCTAAAGCCAGTTTTTGTACAGCTTGGGAGTTTTGCATCTCTTTTCATGACCACAGCCAAATCACTCACAGACCCCATGGCACCTTATGCCTGTGCATCTCCGTGTGCCTTCTGTATCTCCACTTTCCCCCACCTTCATTACCAAGCCTGGATTTCTCTATATTATGTCCTTTGTGGGCCCCAAAAGTGACCAAACCATGGTGGCACCATACAAGGGCTGCAGTTTTGCACCATTTGTTCTGCCTCCTCTCAGGGGCAGCACACAGGTTATACCAGGAGGAGAAAGCACAGAGGAAACAAGGACTGGAAGCAACTCACAGTACAGTTTTCCAAGGCCAATGCCTTCAAGCCATTTCACATAACACAAACATGGTACACATGGAACTATGGATCACTTTTCCACAGGGCCAACAATACTGATGGAGTCATGCAGCATTTTTGTGCTTGCCTTTAATTAAATCAGTATTTCATTGCCAAACACTCATGTGGTGTACAACAAAATAACCAATAAGCATATCTGCTTTAATCTTCCAAATCAAAATTACAGCCTTGATACTTTAGTATAATTTTGTCCACAAAGTATCTTTGTTTAAATGCTACTTTGACCAGCACAAAGTCAAAATTTATCCGCTGTAAGAAAAGCTCTCCAAAAAGAAAGATACTTTATTATGCATTCAGTGAGATGAGTATAGCATATTTTACTAGTAGAGATTTCAGTATTTGAACAACAAGGAGAGGAGTGAACAGCAACACACTCCACTGCACACAGGCCTTGCGGCTGTTCAGTGTCTCATTTATCAGTGATGCTCAGATGATTTCCAGCAGTGTGACACAGACTCCCCTCTCCGTGTAACCCATCTGTATTCTAATGTACTATACATATTTAAAATGTGTGATTCAGATGAGGCACCTTTGTTAGAGATAACTATAGATAAATGAGACAAAGAAGCAGCTCCACAGAGAGGAAGTTTCTGTGCCTTCACAATTTGTGACAAAGAACCTTCAGTAACAAAAGCAAAACTTCCACTTGAAAACTTGAGAACCAACATGAAATAGGAGTAACTGTGATAGAATTGAAACAGAGTTGATAAAGATTAGTGGTGTAGTTAAGAAAACTGAAGCTCCTTTCAATTGAGAAAAGACTGTAGTAACATATCTGCCATATTTTCTAGTGATGAAATACTACACACTCCTTTCCTGCATACTAAATGGAATCCAGAGATATGAATAGACCTCGGTAAATCTCACTCTTTCATAAAGGTGTTGGGATTTTTTAGACAGTATTTTTATTATTTCTACGCAGCCATTCCTACATTTTGCTCTTTCTCCTGCTCTTGGTTCCAGAAGTAATTTTAGACGTCAGTAAAATCCTACTTGCCCCAGTGCTGCAGTGCTCCATTGAACAGCAGCCTCAGTGAGAATCCAGCAAGAGCCTAAATTGACATCATTAACTTCCCAGCTGAATCCTTTAAGGTGCAGTTGATAGTGCAGCACAGTTTGAACAGCAAAAAGGTTAATGAGACATCTCTAACTCATATCCACACACCAACCTGGAAGTTACATGCTCCAACACTGCCAACATTCTCATTTTTAGCCCACTTAAGCTTTATAGACAACCTCATATGATAGTCCATTACACTACCACACAGGATATATTCAGGGGCAGTGCAGTATTTTGGACTATGATGTAGAATCTTTTGAATTTGAAGACACTAAAAGGTATCATAATCTCATTTAATCTTCAGATGTGCTATGCTGCACCAGCTGAAGAAGGTGGCAACATTTAAGTCTTCTTTGCATCTTATTTTCCATTGCCATAGAGCAGGATAAAGCACTGGACTATCTTTAACACATACTGCTGCAGGTTGTACAACTGCAAACCCCAAAATTTGTCAGAGGATGACATCTAGAGTCTCCACCCTGGCCTCCAGAGCTCACCAAATCACCCTACTGCAATTCACTGGACTACTAACAAGCATTTCAAAACAAATTGGAGGTTTCACGTCTGTGCAAAACCAGTGTTAAGTTATGAGGGGTTCTCTGTGTGTGTGCATGAGAAGTGAAATTAAAATGCTCAGAATTTTAGACTGCCAGAAGTGAAATACAGGTTTGTGCACATAAAATCAAGAAAAGAGTGTTAAAGTGTACATTAAATCATCTTCACCAATTAAAAATGAGACTATTCTGATCGGTCTGATTTGTATTCTAAGTGTATTTTGCACAATTACTCAAGCCTTTGAAAGGACATAATTTCATTTACATTTGGTGCATTTTCTTCTTTGTCAGTAATTTTTCTCATTATCTTCACCTAATTAATCAGTCATTCCCAGACAAGAAAAATATCTAAATAAATTCATACTCTGCTTTCTCCTTAATTATTATTTCCCATTGAGTTTCAGGGCCCCAAAAAAAACCTATCAGAAGCATTGAAGATTATTGGAATGCTATTCAGTTAAAAAAAACATCCAAATAAGAAGGGGAAAACTAAGCTTTACTACAAGAGTAATTTGAAAATGTGATAAATCCTAATTGAAAGACATTACATGTGTTATGAACCATGTCATTTATATTGTTTTAAAAATCAGCTTCTGGTCTAAGGGCAAAAGAAGTCAGGTGAGTGAATGACTGATTTGAGCCATATTTGGGGGCAGATCTTCAGCACATGCTCGTTGTTCTTCTGAGCCTGTCACACTCCATGGTGCAGGACATGGGACCTCTGCACCTTTTGTGCTTCCTCCAGTGGGGTACCTTCAAAACCTGGGTAAGAGGGTAGGACCAGCAGCAGCTGCCAGTCCTCTTCTCTCCTGCATTACAATTCTACCCTCTGACACAAAGTAAAGCATTCAGAAAGGTTCTGGGCAGTCCAGGGTCTTTCCAGCAAGTTTCAGAAAATGATGCCTTGTTTGAGATAAGTGGACCACAAGCCTTGTGGTCCACTTAATCGTCCTTTAGAGATATGCATGGATTCATCATTGCACACTATATTCACATATTTTTGTCAATGGAGATCAAAAGTATTTTAATAAAGTGTTTGAAGAAAGCCTTGCTTCAATTTCAGATCAGTTTTGGAAGCTTCAGGTAATTAACCAGCTTAATTGTATGATTGCAAGGAAACATTTAATACAATACATGCCAATGCATCATGTATTTTGTTATCAACAGCTGCAGCTGTAAAAAAAAAGCTGTGGATTTTTGTTAAGAAAGCTAAAAATCTTGTGGGCTATACAAGTTCCAGGTGCTGGTCTGTCTTCCAGTGGAAGGGTGAGTTTATAACTGTTGCAGACAAAGGAAGAACAGGACAGCCTTTCTTTGTAAATGACAGAAATAGTTATATCACCTTTTCTTTTACATCTGAAGTAATTAAGTGTAATCTCATCAGCTGCTTTTAAACCCCTTTAAAATTCTGAGAAATTTGCAGGAACAGACCAGAACTGGAGCGCTAAGTTTGCAGCCCACCTCTGTCTCAGAGACATCCCATTTCATCTGCCTGAAAATCCCCTCTCACATCACCTCCCATGGTGCCTGCAGTCCTCCACAGCAAAGCAAACCACAGAAGTTCATTATCACACTACACCAGACTGAAAACTGCTGCTCTTCAGGACCTCATTCATGAGCTGAGCAGACATCCCTGCCTCAGGGGCAGAAACATCCATCAAAACCATGGAGCAAATGGCTGGGGACAGCAACAGCATCTGTTGTCAGGTCTGATGCTCATCCCCTCCCGTGTCTCTCAGAGCCTGCATTCTCCAGTGGGCTTTAGGTTAAACCAGGAAATACCTTTGTGTCTACAACATCACAGCAAAGTCACCAGTTTCCAAAAGGGCTGTTTGCTTTCATTGAGCTCAATTAGAACCAAACCACTGAAATTTATATTCATACCCATCTCCTTTTTCTCTAGCATTACACCAAAACCAACAAAATATTTGAGATGACTCCTAGCCAATGACCACTAGAATGCAGATCTCTAAAATAATGCTCCATTTAAATAAATACTAAAGAACACACATTAAAATAGCTTCATCTGACAGTAGGAGGGGACAGTAAGAAAGTTCAGAAGGACAATAATTGAGGGTGAGCATATCTACTTTGAAATCACACACTTTCAGACATCGTGATCAAAAACACTCAGTGACAAGGAAATGAAATGTTATTTCATTTTGGAAATCAAATATTCTAAGATCAAGTGACTTGAGCACCTTAATGAACTAGCTAGTTACTTGAAATTTCCTTGGAAAAGCACACCAGTTTGCTGCCAGAAGCAGCACAGGGTGATTTTCTCCTAGACTTCAGCCTGGCATTTAATATTCCTTTTTGCCCTTACTAGAATTGCAGGAAGGTTTTTTATCTGAATATTGTTGAAAAACATTTGTTCCATTACTGGAAAATAAAATAGAAGAATAATCAATAAGATACCAGAGCAAGGAATTATTTTTCAGATTTATTAAGGTTTAGACTTCGGCATAAAGATTCTAGTGTATTTTCCTTAGGGAAGCAGAACTACCCAACTTAACATCAGACACACCTGATTTTGTGGGGGGAAAAAAGGATTGCAGATGATTTCTGCAGCTCAGAGAACCTGAATTTTGCCGATTGCATCTTCTTAGACTCATTCCCCTCAAAGAACACTAAGGTCTCTTGCAAAGCTTGAAATAAAGTTATGTGGATTTTTATATGTTTCTATATATAAAGGCTGTCTTTTTCAGAAAAAAAAAAAGTCTTTGATTTTATCAAAAAATAGTTTCTGAATTTGTACAATTGTTTTGGAGGAAATATTTCCCAATAATTTCTCCTGGCTGAACTCATTTCAATGGTTGTTTCCCCTCAAGACAACAAATTTATGGGGTTTTGCCTGCAGATAACAATATAGGATGCATGAGCTTGAACTTCCCCAAACGGAAGATATTTATACCATTGAAATTTCTCATTTTTAAATCATTCAACTAAGAGGCCAATTTCATTGGCTACCTTGCATGTGTGCTGGGATGCCTCCATTTTGCCCTGTGATCTCTGATTCTGCTCAAAGCAGGAAAGAAACCCTGATTGTGTCCAGCTGCTTGTCTGCAACAACACCTCTAGTTACAATGCAAGCAACCTCAAGTCACGAGACTGAGAAAAGTATTTTAGAACATGCAAATCTTCTTTAAAAGTATCTTTCCAGGGTACAGAATGCCCACTTTTATGTCCAATTTCCTGTTCCTTCTGACTTGTAGGAAGATACCAATTAGTAAAGATGTTTATGATGGCAGAAAGTTTGCTCAATGTTTCCTTGCTGGTAAGTGGGTGCTAAACGCCTCAGAGGTTTGGGTTTCGCCAAAAGAATAAAAGGACAGATCAACTGAAAAACCTAATTCAGCAATTTTATGAACAGTTGGTTTGGCCCTTTTCGCCAATAATTTATTTTGGCCAAGGCTGAATATCAGATTCCAGTTTAATCTTAATAAAATATGATTGAATCAATATTTTTTTAATGTTTGAGTGAAATGAAAAATCACAAGCTGGGACTAAAATGTTCATAGCACATCGTGATACAGTGGCAAGAGGTAAATTCCGTGTTATGCAAACTTTAGCACTTTTATCAAGTGCAAGTCGGTATTCAGAGAATGGAACAATAGCATAAGCATAAAGTGAAAAGAAATATTCCAGCCTAGATGTATTTAAGATATCTAAGCATGTAATATCTACCAGCCACAAAAACCTCACAGAATACAAACAGATCACACAGCAGTGGGAGATCAAACACAGAGACACATGACAGAAGGAATCTTCCAGCAAATGGTAATTTCAGCAACCTCTCTTTCAAATATGTATTTGAGATATATTGCTTTCTTAATGTATGCTATTCAGTCCAGTCCTTTATTTTCCTATTTTCAGCCTTTCATACTTTATCTCAGAATTAATTTTGTATCTTCTAAAAGCATCTGTAACACTGGCCTGTGCTGCTTGCACCTTCTCTCACCCACTGAACCTGCAAGGGATGAAGAAGTTCATTCAAAATGCAAGAGATAAAATACACTTTTTTTTTATTAAAGCTAAGTCACAGTAAGTGACTCTTTTCTTAGCCTGTTAAATACACCTGTGAGTGGCAAGGTGAAATTTTGGCTCTTCTTCTGGTTTTATAAGAGATACTTTCACATGAAACAGGACTGACAGGAAAAGGGCAGCAATCAATTAGATAAAACCATTATACAAGCTACAAGTAATAATAAATTATTGGTATGGTGCTATTTTTAGCAGTAGAAATAAAGCTTTGGCTTAAATACCTACAAACATGAAGTACTATGAAAGTCCTAAGTCTAAGCTTCAAACTTCAGCAGTGTCTCTTTTTTATATCATTACTCTTAACCCTTTGAATAAAGCTCTTAATTAGCAGAAGCAGTACATCATTTTGCTCAGGGGGATCTACCCACCATATGTGCAGGCAACAAGGACTAACCCCACAGGCCAGAGGTAGCATTTCCTGAAAATGTTCTGAAAAAGAACCCCACAAAAATTGTCCCACAAAAATTTAACAGCAGTTTAAAAACACTTTTTTTAGTGCCTTTTTTTCCTTCCCAAAGTCCTGAAAATTTACTAAAAGGATGTTTTCACATCCTTAATAGCCTAATGTTGGTTTTCAGATTTCTCCCCCACCACACCACTATCAACTTGTTTGTAGGAACAAAAATTATTATTTCCTCAAAACGCTGCACAGGAAAAACTCAAGACAAGACAGCTGCTATTTTTACTTCAACAAGATTGTACAAAAACACTGCAAGATAGAAAAATGACTCAAAATGGTAATGCAGAGTCAGTGGGGAACCAGCTCACTTCATTAAACATCTGCATCAGAAGTCTCAAACTCATAGAAATTAAATTGGTTTACTGTAATCCATAATATTTACTGTAGCACCAAATATATTCCCCAGGATACAGGAAGAGAACAGGAATATAGAATTAGAAACTGAAGAGTTTCCTATGAAGCCACCAATTTACAGATCAAGACAGTGGTGTGCAAGTATATCAAGTAACAAGATCACTTAAATTACTTCCACTAAATACTGTAAATAACTGGTTTTTCCCTCTCTACTCACAAAAACACTGAACTCTGCATTTCTGTAGAACAGTCAGTTGCAGAGGACAAAGTTGCAAGTGCAGGAGAAATCTCACCCCAGTGAAGTTTAAGACTGAACACTGATTTAGTGCACCAGATGCACACTCTTCTTGCTGGGTATCTCTAGTCCATAGCTTTGGCTGGGACCATTACTTGGTGTTAGAAGACTTTCCACTTTCCTAAGACCAATACTTGCTAATGGGTTTCCTACAACTCAAAGGCATAGAACTTCACAGAGATCCTCACATTTTGCTTATCAGAAAGCACAGAGATAAAAATACACAGGAATTTTCTCCTCTTCCAGGTCACCAGCTGCTGCAGTAGTGCCAGGGTGCAGACACAGAGCTTAGCACAGACAGCAGCAAACATCCTCCCTAAGGAGTACTTCCACTGCATCCAAAGACAAACCTGGATTCTGTTACCAAGCCACAGCAGTTTCCCAATATCACCCCCAGCAACTCAACAGTTGAATCATCCTTTCCTTTTGGATGAACGTCACAGCTGAGCACACAGAACAGAACAAAGTTCCTGCCTCCATACATGGACAGCTCCCCCAAAATCCAAAGGGCATGGATCTCATCTCACATTCTCTTGCCTTAACTGACACACAGAGCTTGAAACACAAAGAAATTTATAATATGAAAATCTGTTGCAGAAATAAATTTGCTACCTGCCTTCTCAGTAAAACACAAGCATTTAAGGCAGATAATGAGAAGTAGTTCCATCAGGGAAGAGTACATTACTAAGTGATGTTATAATTTATCCTTAATTAATTGCTTTAGGCATCTGCAGCTTACTCTTCCTTGAAACCCAAGGAAGCATCCTCACTGGGCATAAATACCCTCAATTCAGTTATCACCTATATAATACTCCTGTACAATAACATTCATGTACTTTACACAGTCAAGTGGGGGATCATAAGACAAATACTATTTTCAAAGTTTGCCACTTACACATCAGAGCAGTGATGGAACAGCACTACCATCCTAGCACACTAAGCACAAATATAAGAAATCTAGTGACATTTCAGATATTTTGGATGTCAAATGAAGCCACAGAACAGATACAAAGATCTTAAGAAGTTTTAAAATCCTATAGGAAGGGAAAAGCAATTGGCCAAAAAAGAGGGAACAACTCAGGTAGAGGCATTAAAAAGTGATGAAGCCGAAAAGATGTTCCAATGAAAAATGTGACTTGTTTCTTCATATTCCTCTACACTGGCCCAAAACACACATCTGGATATATGACACATGATTGCAATGTAGCACACAAATTGAAATGCATTGATTGTAACCAAATATTTGTTTCAGCAAAAATCTATTGCAATTACTTAAAGTATCCTCTACTGATACAAATTAATTTAAGAATACACAGGTTGGCTGCAGTGGCAAAATAATTACAGTGCTTATCCTGTATGAGATGATAGATCTTTGTGATGCCCTCGAATTTTGTCCTTTAGAAAAAGATCAGTAATAACCCTGCAGATATTTGCTTGTTTTGGGTTTTTTTTTGCATTATCACTTCCAAAACAATCTCACCTGTATTTCCATGTTGCACATGACCGTCTCCATGCCTACTTTTTGGCTTTCAACCACTACTCTAAACCAACATGAGTGCAGTCACACTTCTTGGCCCTAAAAGTTTGATTGCCCCCATCCTTTTGGGATTAAGAGCCTTTTCCAGGCAGCCTTTCCTCACCATCAGTTCTAGTTACATAGAACACAAAACTTCAAAACATCCTTACAGGGACATACCAGCACAGTTCAAACATTACTGAGCACCTGTGGATGCTGCTACTGATCCCAGCTGAATGCTGTCCTTCACTTTGCACTCACTGTGATACTGAACTTTCAGATGTTGGCTCAACTCACAATCAAATGCTGAAGGAACAAAGCTGTCACTTCATTTCACTCTCATTTTGTACAAAATTAGGATTTTCTTACTCGTGCCACTCTGCACTCTTTTCTGAGAGCTCTGCAATTCAATTACCATGAATCTGTTGTATTTAACTAGCACAAGGCACCTAGTATCCTCCAAGTGTTCAGTAAATGAGAAAAACAACTCTGCCTACATTTTAAGTTAAGCAAACATGGTATGACACCCCAGATTCTTAGATGTACAGCCAAAACACATCCAGCTTTAACACAAGGTCACTTACAGAAA
Organism: Lichenostomus cassidix; assembly: GCF_008360975.1. Classification (NCBI taxonomy): domain Eukaryota; kingdom Metazoa; phylum Chordata; class Aves; order Passeriformes; family Meliphagidae; genus Lichenostomus; species Lichenostomus cassidix. Next base: position 5,373,954 of record NC_139488.1, on the reverse strand, counting down.
AAACATCAGCACTCAGGGAAAATACAGATATGACACCATAAAATTAACTTTTCTAAATTTTCTTTTCTAAAATGTTAGCACAGTCTTATTCTTCCACCAATATTCCCAAATCCATGCAAGTTAATATCCTTAAAGAGACTAAAACTAAGCATTTGTTAAGAATCCTGCAAGATATGTCAAAAGAAAATCCTAAAAGAGAATATTCACACCCTCGTGCTCCTAGTTCTGTCCGTTATTAACACATACAGTGATTTCACCAAGAGTCAAAATGTGAAACTTATTCAAAAAGGAGACATTGTATGAAAAGTAGTCTTGCAAGTTTACTGATATATGCTAGAAGTGATACACTTTTCCTTTGTCGGCTGCTGCTAATTACCCAATTAAAATCCATCCCAAATCAGATGGCTTGCACTATTTATCCTTTTTACAGAACTGTTCATTAAATACAACACTAAGCAGGCATTAATTATCATTGTTATGCAAAACCTCACGCTTTCAAATTATACATTTTGCTTGACTAAAAAAAGCCAGGCAGGAAATCCTCTTGGAGTACATTTCTGGACACATGAAGGAACAGAAAGCAATTAGGAACAGTCAGCAAGGGTTCACCACAAGGAAACCCTGCCAGAGCAACCTGACCATCCCCTATAATCAAATGGCCAAGTTTGTGGACAAGAAGAGAGCAGCAGACAACACTTACTTGGTCTGTAGCAAGCCTTTCAAGCAGAGTCTTGTAGCCAAGCTCTGCTGTTTTTAACTCTAGGTGATGCAGAGGTCTAATGGCTGGCAGACCAAGCTCAGAGGCTGGTGAATAATGGATTAACCATCCCCAGATGTGGGCAATAACGTCACCTTGTACACCTGCAGCAAGGTCAGGGCTAAGGCAAAAACTGACAAAATGTTCACCTGTGCACTATCAAAGGCAGTCAGGAGTTACTGCTGCTGAACTCTTTGCTTTGCCATCTTCCCTGGTGTCTGAGAGGGTCATCAGCATTACCAGGGCTGCAGCTAAGGAAGTCTGTGTTGTTCTCAAGTAATTTAGATTATAATCCACCTGGAAAAGAGCTATTTTTACCTTTATTTCTGTTCACAGAGGCACAGCAAGATTACCTCAAGCTGCATTAATGCTCACCATGTGTCAAGGTCTGCTTGGAAGTTATGAGAAATAGTGGAATAATTGGCTGTGGGAAGCCAAAGCTCTGGCATCTTCCAGATGGGGATCAAGCCTACAGTCAGTTTACTATAGATTTTTAGCCAGCCAAGTTTCATTTCAAGATACACCACATTTGGCATTGCTTTCTCCTGAGCACTGCTCCACAACATGCTGGCAATGCTCAGCTCTACAGCACACAGCCCTCCTCACTCAGAGCTCAGCAAGAGACACTTTGGAGTGGATTCTGGAAGCTCTTCAAAAAGCACAGCCATCATATTCTTCACAACAGTTTCCTATAAGTAGGGATTCATTTTTCACCAAGGAAATGCTAATGTGTAAATAACTGAATATGTATGGAAGTTGAACATAAACAATGAACACAGTAATAAATAGCACAAACAGCCATTTAGTTTGTAATTGTATTTTTCCATTAATTCTTACTTTGCTACTGCAATTCCCATCATGGAAGGGCAACATGTCACCTAAACCTTCCATTAGATACCATAAACAGGTGATATGTGGCTACTTTCACTTAATACAAAGAGCAAGGGCTTAAGCTATGAATTTAGAAAGCATTTCTATGGGCAGAATTCACCTTTAAGTGTGAATTTATCTGTTGCTTAGACTTTGTGTCATCTCTTTCCATCAGCAAAACCATAGATTTTTCAGGTAGCCATCTACAGAGCACATTGCTGTGAAGGTCCAGTTGTGCAGTGATTTAACTAAACATTAAAATCTAAACATTATCTAATGGAATTCTTGAGCTTTATATCTGCAAGCCATTAGTGTTTCTATGCATCAGAAAAGCTTTTTGTTAACGAGTTTAATATTACACTTGTGAACAATATGTTTGCTGCATACACCAGATGATTCATCGCAGTTGTTGATAGTTTTATTCTGTTTTAGGTTTATTTTGCATTAGTTTCCAATAAGGTAACATGATCAGAAAAAAAGAATGACAAACAAAGCTGTAAATGGAGATCAGAGAAAGGGCAATTAACAACAATTCCTGGAGAAAAAACATAACTCCTATGAAGTGCAGAAGTTGTATTTTTCATCATCAACATTGCCATTGTCATTATTAATATGTCTCCTTGCATTACTGGCACTTTAGTGCAGTTAATGGCCCATTTCCCAAGCTACCTCACTCTTAATCTG